>NC_037677.1:72600585-72933282 GCF_003255815.1 Theropithecus gelada | reverse complement strand
TTAGTAGAGACGGGGTTTCACCGTGTTAGCCAGGATGGTCTCGATCTCCTGACCTCGTGATCCACCCGTCTCGGCCTCCCAAAGTGCTGGGATTACAGGCTTGAGCCACCGCGCCCGGCCATCTCTTACTCTCTAAAAAATATTTAATTATAAACTTATGACTAAGTAAATCATATTTTTAAAAATCTTTAAAACTTATCACTTCCTAACTACTGACTTTACTATTATCTAGGTTCTTGAAGTTATTTATATCTATTATATCTGTATAGTGGAAATTATTTCCAATCCACTTTTGGTAGCTTCAAGTTGGCCATGTTAGGATTACTTATACTTCAGTAACTGGCAAGTGCTAAAAGTCAGGGTCCCTGTCTGTTTCCAAGAACTGATAGTTAAACATTTACCAGCACAACACCTCTCAGAAGCAATATTTCTGTATTGCTTTTGAGCACAAAAAAGATAGCTGGCCGGGCGTGGTGGCTCATGCATTTAATCCCAGCACTTTGGGAGGCTGAGGTGGGGGGATCACTAGGTCAAGAGATCAAGACCATCCTGGCCAACATGGTGAAATCCTGTCTCTATTAAAAATACAAAAATTAGCTGGGCGTGGTGGCTTACTCCTGTAATCCCAGTTTCTCAGGAGGCTGAGGCAGGAGAATTGCTTGAACCCAAGAAGTGGAGGTTGCAGTGAGCTGAGATTGTACCACTGCACTCCATCTCAAAAAAAAAAAAAAAAAAAAGGGGGGGGGGGGGCTAGAGATTTTAAGTTGGGAATGATATAAACTTTGTTCATTGAGAAGATAATTTAAGTTTCTAGTGGAAGATGGATTTACTGGACACGACTGGATGCAAGGAGTCTAGTTGAAAAGTTGTGAAGCTTTCTTCCCTCATAAGGACATATGGGCAAAATCTGTCTCCAATCCCAATACCAGGGACAGCTACATCTCACCAGAATATCTGGCTTTTCATCTTATGCATGCTATAAATCTCACAACTGGTCATTTTTTCTTCCTCTCACTTGGAAGTATGAAACTAAATTTGTGGTCCTCCACTAACAATTTATGCTACACATGTTTTATGCTCTTTCATTTTCTCATCCTTATTTTTCCCTTTGCTACAATGTTGTAATTTTTAAAATTTATCCAACTGTATTGTGTGTACTTCTAACACAAGATAGGCAGACTCTAAATGGATAAAGATTTAAAAGGCAGCCTGTGTCCCCCTAGATTCACATTTATAAAAAAGAAACATCAATAAAAACCCACAACTTTTTGTTGTTGTTGACTGATCTTTCACTGATTTTAGCTTGGGCTTGAGTTTGTCCATATGAACAGGGAAAAGAGAGGATATTTTCCCTCCCTATTAAATCTGAAAGGGTTTCATTTAAAAAGTGAACCACAGGCAGGGCATGATGGCTGATACCTGTAATCTTAGAGGTTTGCAAAGCCAAGGTGGGAAGATTGCTTGAGGCCAGGAGTTTGACACCAGCCTGGGCAACACAGAGAGACCCCGTCTCTACAAAAAATAAAAACATTAGCCAGGCATTGTGTGGCATGCACCTGTAGTCCCAGCTACTGAGGAGGCTGAGGTGGGAGGATCTCTTGAGACAGGTGTCTTCAGGTTCAGCTAGGAAGGAAACACATTGCCCTTTTTTCTACCATGATGACATTTTATATTTGTTTTACATTTATCCTTTCATTCAATCTACTAATCACAACAATTCTCTAGGTGGACATCTTTAATCCTGCTTTAGAGAGGACAAAGTAAGGATTTGGAGAGGCTAAAGAACTTGTCCAAGTAGCAGAAACAGGATGTGGGTTCATGCCATCTGCCTCCAGCCTATCCTTGTTTCCTTCATCAGTAAATCCTCTACACAGAGTTCAAGTTCAGCTTTGAGCCACTAAGAGGAGGAAGTGGGAAGGGAGAGAGCTGTGATTGTCTGCAAAGCTAAGCAGAATAGGTATTTCAAAGCTGTTCATGTGGGGCACCAACAAATCTTGGATGTAAAGAACCATCATACTAAATTGTATTTTGGAGAAATCTCAAGACCTTTTCTCCTATCTTCATTATCACTTGGTTTCTGAGAAACAAAAATAATCATGGTAATAGTTATAATAATGATAGAGCCCTTTACTTGAATTGTTAATGAACTCACCCCAAACCCATGACTGTGTTGTAGGTACCATTATTATCCCCATTTTATAGTTGACGAAACTGAAAGAGAGCAAGTTAGGTATCTTGTACAGGATGAATAATTAATATGTGCTGAAGCCTAGGGATACCAAATCCCCAGAGCTGTCTTGCAAAACCTATTATCTGTCAAGGTATTGGGATGATCTATGGACTTAAAAGCTACAGAACGTAGGCCGGGTGAGGTGGGTCACGCCGCCTGTAATCCCAGCACTTTGGGAGGCCGAGGTGGGCTGATTATGAGGTCAGGAGATCGAGACCAAAATGGTGAAACTCCATCTCTAATAAATATACAAAAAAATTAGCTGGGTGTGGTGGCACATGCCTGTAATCCCAGCTACTCGGGAGGCTGAGGCAGGAGAATTGCTTGAACCTGGGAGGCGGAGGTTGCAGTGAGCCAAGATCACACCACTGCACTCCAGCCTGGGTGACAGAGTGAGACTCTGTCAAAAAAAAAAAAAAAAAAAAAGCCACAGAAGGTAAAATGTGTATTTTCTTATGATTGTATTCTAAGGAATATTCTGCATATTTATAATATCTGCCATCTACAGCACATTCACATAGAAATTATAGCATTAAATCTCATTATTCTCAAGAAAATAATTCCAGGTATTAGAATTCAGAAGGAGGAAGGTGTCCCCCTTTAATCTTATCCCCACTGGACCCAAAGAGGTACTAAGGTGTTAAGCACAATGTCTAAAATGATCTGTATGTGTTGGGAGTGAGGAACCACACGAGTAGGTGTGGAGAAGGGCAGCGGGTCAGATGAGACTGATGTATTCAGTTTGCTGCACAGATTCTTGGAAACATCTCATCTTTTATTGTAATTCCAAAACAGTTGTAAAGAGTTTCACTTGCATCCTGTAAATTAAGCATTTCCATAGAACTTAAATTTTTTCTTTGCTCCTGACTCCCAACTATAATTAGAATAAGCACAGGCAAAAAAAAAAAAAAAAGAGAGAGAGAGAGAGAGAGAGAGTCACATGCTTAACACATATATATTTATTGAATTTCTAAACTAATTGTGGGCAACTGGAACATTTTATCTTTCCTTTTGTTGCTCTCTGGAGAGCTCACATTTAAACAACGAGGTCACAGATGGTACCTGAAAAAGTGGGGGTTCTGAAACTGCTTCAATGTGCCCCAAAAGATAAAGCCACCAGTCCCCTCTGATTCTTCCTGACCCTTAACAGTTATTCTCCTTGTTGACATATGGATTTTGATATATCATACCTTCTTAGATAAAGGACAGTGATGCTTTGGTTCTGCGCTATAATGGATAATGTGGGGCTTTATTTGAGGTTTATTTTGAATAAAGAGATTTTTCATCCTATAATTGGGGATTAAAGACAATAGTGATATTGTCCGAAACTTCCCTGACATTCTGATGTCTATCTGCCAAGGTCCTAACATACAAAACACTTTCTCCCTTGTGGTATACTTCACAGACAGGTAACTTTAAAAAATAGCAGCAACGAAACTCAACAACCCTCTCTGCAGGTGCCATGCAATAGAAAGAACTCAGTTAACTCCATTCATAAATGCATTCTGTATCTGAGAGAACTAGGAGAATGTTGTCTCCCACGTTCTAAACCCCATGCCAGCTGCTCCTTCCAGGCCTCCATAATTAATACCCTGGACTTCAGCCACAACCTTCTCACTACTACAGGTCCCTGTTTTTTTCTGTTTCCTGTGTCCTCTCCGAATCTCACTGCTCAGTACTCTGTCTGTGATCTCCTTTAAAGGCAAATTTAACCATGTCTTTCCTCTCTACAAAGCCCTTTAATTACTTGGTTGCCTGCAATTTAAAGTTTTACCTTCTTCGCCTGGCACATAAGACCTTCCAAGGTATGACCTTTGCCCATCCTGTAACTTTTCTCCAGGTACTAGGTCTAATCGTTATAGCTAGACCCACCTACTATACATATGTGAGTAAATTTTTACAAAAATCCTATAAGATTGGAAACATATTCCTCATTTATAAATGGGGATACTGAACCTCAGAAAGATGAAATAAATTGGCCAAATAATGGCACTGGGATTCAACATTTCATGGCATCAACATATTTTGACCAGTTTTTCCCACTATCTCATAGTTCTGTCCTTTGAAACTACATAATGTGACTAACAAATCCAGTTTAAGAAAACGATGCCTCCCTCTGCACTTCCACCATATTTTGGTTGGTCTTTACACAGAAATTGGAGCATCTCATGGAGCCCTGGGCTCAAAGGATTTGGAGCCAGGAAAAGGCAAAGTCCCAGAACTTAGGGAAGACACACTCTTAGTGTCTCATTCCTGCTTTCCGCTCCATCCCTTCTCCCACTGCAGACTGGATTTCTCACTGTGTCAGCAGACAGCCTTATCCCAACCCCTGAGGTCAAGAGAGAAACCTACATTTGAATAGGATTTTAACTGTGATTCCAGCTCACCAGGAGGAGGAACTTGATTGGCTCAGCTTGGATCAAGCGACCACAATGTTTAATCAAGTGCAAACCATAAACATGACTGCCTAGGGGCCATCTTTATGAGTGATAAAAAATGACCACAAAAAACTTAAACATTTAATTTTTTTTTATTAGTCAATAAAATATAATCACTGGATTTTGTTCAGATTAGGGTCCATGTTTTTAGTCTGGTTAATTCTATTGTTTTTTCCTGTTGGGTATTATTTCAAATTACCTATGTGCAGATATACATTCAAGGAAATGTTGGGTTAATGATAATATAAAAAACAGCTTGTCCTACCAATGCCTAGAACTGCCATCATTCACTAAAGTGGCAGCATGCTTGTCTCCCCGTCACATCCATTTCCTTAGGAAAAGAGTAACTCTTCTAACTCCTTGCAGAAAATTTTACACTGATGAGAATGAGAGTAATGCCTTCCTTGAAACCAAGTTTAAAGAAGGTCAAATGAGGCTGGGCACAGTGGCTCACACCTGTAATCCCAGCACTTTGGGAGGCCAAAGCAGGCAGATCACTTGAGGTCAGGAGTTTGAGACCAGCCTGAACAACATGGTGAAACCCCATCTCTACTAAAAATGCAAAAATTAGCCAGGCATGGTGGCAGGTGCCTGTAATCCTAGCTACTTGGGAGGCTGAGGCAGGATAATCGCTTGAACCTGGGAGGCGGAGGTTACAGTGAGTCGAGATCATGCCATTTTACTCCAGCCTGGGAGACAGAGTGATATACTCTGTCTCAAAAAATAAAATAAAATAAAATAAGGTGAAATGTTGCGTGGAGTCACTGGTACCTACCAGGAATGAGAAGGACACTCCACCAGAGGCCAAGGATCCAAGCTGCAGGTTATGCTTTTCACAGCTGTGTTCAGATGTAGAACCACAAAGGCAGGTTACACATTTGCTGAAGACACATGCTCTGATCATGCCAAAGCCTGTAGTAATTTTTAGGCAAAGATAGGTGTAGTGAAAGCTGTCTCCTCCTGGTTTTTTCCTCGAAATAGCTCAGGGACAATGGAAACTGCAAATTAACAGCCACACCTGCTTGACAGCAGCTGTGGTCTCCTGTGGGCTAGGTTCTTAATGACTCCACTGGTGAGGTAAGCATAGGGTCCAACATGAATGCAGAATCATGTATGATACAGACTCAGACACATCATAGTTACATCTACATGAAAGCAAGTTATTTCTTTTTTCTGGGTCTCAGTTTCTTCATCTGTAATATGGGAAGAATAATATCTTCCTTATAAATTTAAGTAATAACTGAGAAAAAATACATGTGTATGATGTATATTACATTTCAATGGATACAGCAGGCACATAATAAGTGGTAGCAATGAAGCTATGTATTTGCTTTGCTCTATCTTGGTTATGAATAACATGAATAATTGGTAAAGCCTCAGAAGAAGATGCTTATCAATGCTTTTGTGATTGCTCTCATCACTATGTTCATTGGAAAAAAAAAGTAATCCACATCAGTGACGAAACAGTCATTTCTTTTTTTTTTTTTTTTTTTTTGAGACAGAGTCTTGCTCTGTCACCCAGGCTGGAGTGCAGTGCAATGGTGCGATCTCTGCTCACTGCAAGCTCTGCCTCCTGGGTTCATGCCATTCTCCTGCCTCAGCCTCCTGAGTAGCTGGGGCCACAGGTACCCACCACCATGCCCGGCTAATTTTTTTGTATTTTTTTTAGTGGAGATGGGGTTTCACCCAGTTAGCCAGGATGATCTTGATCTCCTGACCTCGTGATGCACCCGCCTCAGCCTTCCAAAGTGCTGGGATTACAGGTGTGAGCCACCACCCCCAGTCAACAGTCATTCTTTACTATTCTTATTTGTGAGCACTCACCATGTGCTGCCATCTGGAGGCCAGGCTGGTAGAGAAGGGACTGGGTCCAATTTCAGGTCTATCACTAAACTCGGCAGCTGTGCAAGCTCTGAAAAATGGCTTAACTTATCTGTGCCTCAGGCTCTTCATCAAACATCTGACTTTTATCACAGATTTGTTGCAACCAATAGAAGTCATAGCTGGAAAAGTACTTTGGGGATGTATCTACAAGATACACAGCAGTAAACATGCTGCTGAGATATTCACCCAGACAGACTCCCCATAAATAGAGAACACTCTGGGAGAAGTTCAGAAGGAAAAACCCTGATTTCTGCAAGAAAGCTAGCTGCCTTCTATGGGCTAAATCTACAAATTTACTCTTATTGGAGTTAATTCAATTTTCCCAGGAATAGGAGTAAAAACAATTTCATTAGGATCCTTGACTATAATTCTTCAAACATAAACTGGTGCTTGTCAGCTAGTTATTACTTAGTTGCTTGAATGTGCATGTTCACAGATACTAGTATTCCAAATTTAAATTTCCTCTCCTAGGCATCAACCACACATTTTCTTCTCATTGCTCCTCAGGAGGGAGCATTTCCTCATGGAATTCAAGGCCACCATATTGGTGGAACTCCAGGGGAAGGGATGGAGGGGTCACAGTCCTTGCCCTGACTGTGGTTCTTTCTTCTTATTTTTTTTTTTTTTTAGAGCATGTGAGGTTGGGCTGACACTGCTTTTGCTCCAGGATACACCCTTTATCATTGTCATCATCACCATCCTTATAAAGTATCAATAAATAGCAAATACTCTTCAAATCTATGGTGAAAGTGGTCATATTTATTTTTCAGCAACATTGTTTGAGTTCTATATGTCAGAATAGCATGAAGTTTTCTATCTCTTGATTTGATTCTCCATTCTTTGAATTTTCCAAAAACCAAAAATTAGGTTCTAGGAGCACAAAAAGAATATGAAAGTCATTCAGACTTACACATACACTCAATATCAGGAGAACAGCATGGGGGTAACTGCTTCCATAATTCAATTACCATCCAATGGGTTCCTCCCACAACATGTGGGGATTATGGGAGCTACAATTCAAGATGAGATTTTGGTGGGGACACAGCCAAACTGTATCATTCTGCTCCTGGCCCCTCCCAAATCTCATGTCCTCTCATTTCCAAACACAATGATGCCTTTCCAACAGTCCCTCAAAGTCTTAGGTCATTCCAGCATTAACCCAAGAAGCCAAGTCCAAAGTCTCATCTGAGACAAAGCAAGTCCCCTCTGCCTATGAGCCTATAAAATCAACAGCTAGTTAGTTACTTCCTAGATACAACAGGGGTACAGACATTGGGTAAATATACCTGTTTCAAATGGCAGAAACTGACCGAAACAAAGGGGCTACAGGCCCCAAGCAAGTCTGAAATCCAATAGGGCAGCCATTAAACCTTAAAGTTCTAAATGATCTTGTTTGACTCCATGTCTCACATCCAGGTCATGCTAATGTAACAGGTGGGTTCCCATGGCTTTGGGCAGCTCTGCCCTGTGTGGCTTTGCAGGGTACAGCTCCGCTCCTAGTTGCTTTCATGGGCTGGCATTGAGTGTCTATGACTTTTCCAGGTGCATGCACAGTGCAAGCTGTTGGTGGATCTACCATTCTGGGATCTGGAGGACTGTGGCCCTCTTTTCTTTGCTCCACTGGTCAGTGCACCAGTGGGGACTCTGTGTGGGGGACTTTGACCCCACATTTCCCTTCTGCTCTGCTCTAGCAGAGGTTCTCCCAAGAGGGCTCCATCCCTGCAGTAAACTTCTGTCTGAACATCCAGGCATTTTCATACATCCAGCCAAAAGTTCCTGAACCTCAATTCTTGTCTTCTGCATACTCACAAAACCAACACAATGTGGAAGCTGCCAAGACTTGGAGCTTGCACCCTCTGAAGCAATTGCCAGAACTGTACCTTGGCCCCTTTTAGCCATGACTGGAGTGGCTAGGGTGCAGGGCACTAACTCCAGAGGCTGCACACAGCAGGGGTCCCCTAGAACTGGGCCAGGAAACCATTTTTCCCTCTTCCAGGCCTGGGATGGGAGGGGCTACTGTGAAGTTCTCTGACATGCCCTGGGGACATTTTCCCCATTGTCTTGGTGATTAGCATTTGATTCCTCATTACTTATGCAAATTTCTGTAGCCAACTTGAATTTCTCCCCAGAAAATGGGCTTTTCTTTTCTACTGCATCGTCAGGCAGCAAATTTTCTAAACTTTTATGCTCTGTCACCTCTTGAATGCTTTGTTTCTTAGAAATTTCTTCTGCCAGATACCCTAAATCATCTCTCAAGTTCAAAGTTCCATAGATTTCTAGGGTAGGGGCAAACAGCTGACAGTCTCTTGCTAAAAACAGCAAGTGTGACCTTTACTGTAGTTCCCAACTAGTTCCTCATCTTCATCTGAGATCACCTCAGGCTGGACTTCTTTGTTCATATTACTACCAGCATTTTGGTTGAAGCAATTCAACAAGTCCCTAGGAAGTTCCAAACTTTCCCACATCTCCCTGTCTTCTGAACCTTCCAAGTTTCTAGGAAGTTCCAAACTTTCCCACATTTTCCTGTCTTCTTCTGAGCCCTTCAAAATGTTTCAACCTCTGCTTGTTATCCAGTTCCAAAGTTGCTTCCACATTTTTGATATCCTTATAGTAGCACCCCATTCCTGGTACCAATTTACTGTTTTAGTCCATTTTCATACTGCTATGAAGAAATAGCTGAGACTGGGTAATATATAAAGAAAAGAGGTTTAATTGACCCACAGTTCCATATGGTTGGAAAGGCCTCAGGAAACTTACAATCATGGCAGATGGGGAAGAAAACATGTCCTTATTCACATGGTGGCAGGAAGGAGAAGTGCTGAGCAAAGAGGGAAAAGCCCCTTGTTAAGCCATCAGATCTTGTGAGAACTCACTCACTATCACAAGAACAGTATGGGTGTAGCCACCCCCATGATTCAATTACCACCCACCAAGTCCCTCCCATGACATGTGGGGATTATGGGAGCTATATTTCAAGATGAGATTTGGGTAGAGACACAACCAAGCCATATAAGGTCTCTTAGGGAAGAAAGAGGCCTTAAAAAAAATGGGTAAATAAATTGAAATATCCCTGAAATTCGTATGTGATTCTCTGAGGAGGTGAGCTATAATATGAGATAATAAATAAATAATAATAAATATATGTTTACATAAGGTGTCGTGTTTCTCCAGGATTCATGTCTTTCAGAACCTGAAGCATGGTAACAGGTGATGTGCTGAGAAGAAAAGGAACTTCACTATCCAGAAGTCTCATCCCATAGCATCTTCTACCATTGAATTTAGAACTCTCCTGGGCCAGCAAGTAACCACTTCCACTGAAAATCCTCAGACCTGGCCTGTTAAAGACAATAAGAGTGAACAAAACCCTAAACTGTACCAAGATCCATGATGAAAACACAACTCACAATCAGTTTGGAACCAATGGCCTCTTGAAGTATGAGAGATCAATCTCAGTGTGTCTAGACCACATAATGACATCTTATCCCCATGTATCAGCAATTAGCAGAAGACTCTAGTGAATAATCTCCTTGTTGTAGGCAAAGGTACTTGTCCCCTGAGATGATCCATGATGAACAGGGATATGATATCCATGGACATCTTGGCCTACTTGATTATTTTTTGAATGTTGTATCATTGTGTATTGACTATTTATCATGGCTAAGGTTAGAGAACAGAGAAGAGAAGGCAGTAGCAGAAACTGGGAAATTATGCTTTAATGGGTCAAAGTCAAACGGTCTCCTTTCTTAGGAAAGCATCTTGGTATGCTCCCCTGCCATCCTACTCCTTCTGACTCTGACTACTCCATAATGTATATTGTCACCACTAACAATGTATGTCTCTAGGGTCTGGCAGACCTCAAGAAAACAGTGAAAATTCCAATGTCAATTACTCACAAATAATTGGTTTTTGATGGAATCACGAAGTTGGGCTTACTACTGGCTCCTTTTATGTGAATGATTAAAAAGCCAACAGGTGTATCAAGACACTAAAAAATCAATGGCAGTTCTTGACTTGCTACATACAGGAAAAAAGATGAGAGAAAAATAAACTTAAATTGTTAGCTCGTTGCACAGAGGCTTTTGGCTGAGAAGTTCAAATTCAAGCTAATCCACCTGTTTCCAGTGTGCTGGAGAGAGATATTCCTTGTCTCTGATTTATTATGTGTTCTTTGTTATATACGGGCTTTGTATGTGGTCTCTGAACTTTCATTGTCAGGTAAGATGAGACCTATTGGCAGTAGAGCCCTATACATTTTGTTTGGAGCAATGGAAGTAGTGTTGAATGAGGAGACAGGAGACCTGGTCCTTATCCTGCCACTGTTTTTTATTAGCTGTGTGACCTGGCATAAATTGCTTAATATCTCAGGTCTCTATTTCATTTTATAAATGAGGAAACTGCTTCCTGACTTCCTGGCCTTACAAGGTGGTTTTGAGGTAATTAGGTAATGTGAATTAGGAAATTAGGTAATATGAATTAAAGAACTTTTGTTTAAGCACTTTGAACAAAAAGGATGCAAGCAGTTAACACATTCAAGGGCTCATTATTGCAGATAAAATTGGCTCTGGGCTTTTCTTGTAACTCCATTCGGGGCATGCTGCCAAATCTAACAAAACCAATCAATTCCCAAGCACCATTTTAAAGACTCACATTCACATACGCTCTGCCTTTTGACCTCACCTCTATACTAAAACTGGTTTCCTGAATGTCAACAGTGATTTTTCTAATCAGTACATTTAACATTAACTTTTCCTCAGTTTCTATCCTCAACTTCTCCACAAGCTATAATGCCACTTGTCATCTACTCCTTGACATTTCCTTCCACTTAGGTGAACCTGAACTCTTCAAACTCCTCTCTGGTGTCTCTAACTGATTTTTCTCCACTGATTTCTTTTTCTATTCCTCAAATTCAGGCATTCTCCCAGGTTTTGCTCTTGTTCCCCTTCTCTAAGCCCTTGACAATTTCTTTTATTTCAAATCTTTAAGTTGTGCCATAGTGCCCCTCAGAACCACCATGTCCATTTGATGTCAGCATCATCATCCCTTCCATGATCTCTACACATGATCAAGACTCATATTCTTAGTACAGAGGTGACAAACTTCATTTAGTTTGGTCTTATGCCTCTGTCCCACCAGTGATTAATCCAGCCAATGTTCCTCCAAAATATTCTGATTTCCCCCTCCCCTCTAGGCCCTCATAACCTCTCACCAAGAGTCCTTTAAAATCGCCAACCTATGGGGGTAATCATCTTAAAAGCAGAGCTCCAGTCATTTCTGATGACTCTGTTATTCACACATATCCTCCTCTGACTTCCCCATCCCATACAGGGCACCATAGCCTGGTAACTGTATGTTCCCCTCACCTGAGCCCCAACCTACCTGTTGGAGGATGCATTCATGACTTCCCCACATATGTTCCGGATTCCAACCAAACTTAATTTTCTAACCCCAAACACCCAATATTTATCACACAAATAAATAAGTGAATGAATGTATGTATATTCAGTTTCCTTCATTTCTTGTGTCTGGGCATAGTTTTTTCTACTTACTCCATCAGAAACATTATTTCCGGTCTTTTCATCTCTCAAAACCCTGTTGATTACAAGACTCAGTACAAATGCCCCTCCTTCTTGAAGCTTTCCCTGATCCTATCAACCAACGTAATCACTCTCCCTCTAGAATTAGGGTGTTATTTCATGGTCATATGGTACTGGCTACAGTCCATTGTATTCCTAGGTGACTTTCCTATTCCTCCTCTTAGATCAAGTACTCTCTGAAAGGTGAAACCATGCCTTTTTCATTCTTGTCACCAATAATGTTGTGCATACTGCCTTATATGTAGTTGAATTAAATTGAATGATATTGCTTAGGGAAACTCTCAATTTTGGTTGATTTAAAACTGGCTCTTAAGCTATTAAAACATGAGCAGAATTATTGGTTTCCCAGGTCAGATCCATTACCTGTAATAATATTCAATTGCCTTCCTTGGGTCTATGTTACTTAACTGAAGCTTACTGAACACAAGTGTTCACCAAAAATCATCATAACTCTCACAGAAATTCTTTAAATATAAAGTTATCTTCACTTTATAAATGTGGAAACTGAAGCTAAGAGAGGTTAAGTAAAATTAAAAGATCACACAGCCAGTAAATAGCAGAGTTGAGATTTGAGCTGCAAACGATGTGATCTTAGCCTTGACTATATAATAAATATTAAGGCCAGATATTTGACTGCATCCAAGTTTTTCTCCCTAAGCCAAATTAACTTGTTTATCCATGGATCTTAATTTAGCCTCTTGCAAATCAATTTATATTTTTAACTTGTGCTACCTCTTGTTTTCATGAGTTGAATCTTGTCCTAATCTCCTTTGGCTTAGATGCAACCTTTTGGAAAGTGTTGCTATGTCCGAATGTACTCAGCTGTTCATTGAAGTAGATAAAGCCATAGATGTTTCCAGTGGCAGCTGTCTGCAAACTCCTGCCATGTTTAAAAAAATAACTTAGAAAACTAGGCTCCTGGGGCCAGAGAAGCGTGTGTAATTTATTGTAAGATGGAAAATACTTTAGGAAGCCCAAGAGGCAAAAGAAATCTTTTCACCTACTTCCTGCAGGAGCTCCAAATGGCCAGGCTTATATTTTTCCAGTTGCAAAGGCAGATTTTTCCCTCTGAAACTCACAAAGGTCTTTGTGGTAAGTATGAATTGATGGAAAAGCACACTGAAATAACTTTCATGCTTGTACTGTTTGCTTTCTATAAATCTGATGAGCAATGACCCCTAGCAATGACATGTTATTTCAAAATAAAGCCATCAAATCCATCAAACAAACATTTATTGAGCTGCTACTCTGTGCCTATCTCAGATTATGGTTGGGGCATGCTCTGGGCTTCCTAGAATCAGGAAGTCAGATACATGGCAAGAGCTCAATAATCATGTTAAATTGAAATCAGCATGGCCTTGGAACTCAAGTGTTTGCTCTGAAATAGCCTTTATTGTTTCATATAAAAATGGGAGAGGTAAACCAGGTGATCCAAAGGTCCCTTTCAATTTTTAAACAACACAACAAAAGAATGTTTTCAAAAATTATTCTGTACTCTGGTGGCCTCATCAACAAGGCCATACAGAATGCATTATCCTATGAATTGTATGTAGATATATCATACAGGATGGTGAATTAGCCATGTAGATGATTCCAATGCAGTAATTACAGCCAGTACAGGCTGTATTCAACAATATATAATTTAAATAACTAGTGAGAATAAACAATGGTAAAAATATGTCATTTAGTACATTTAGCAAGGAAAAATATAAAATACCCAGGAATAAACTTACATGAAGGATGAATAATATATGTTGACAAAACTATAAAACTTTACTGTGGGATGTAAATAAGATGAAAAATGGAAAAACCCAATATGTTCTTGAATAAGAAGTCTCAATTTAGTTAAATTAATCTGTAAGTTGAACCCCATTTGGGCTCTTTTTGGGACTACAATTAAAGTTAAATTAGAGATGACTCATAAGAATGACAAGTTTGAGAATACCCAAGCAGTTTTGAAAAAAAGACTACTGACAGTAAGTTTCCCCAACAAACATCTCTTTGTGTTATAAAGCTACAAAAAAATCAAAGGAGTTTGGTATTGATATCAGAAAAGACAGATAGATCAGTAGAAGAGAATAGAAATCCTAAAAAGCATATATTCTTGTAAAAATTTAGTATATAATTTAAAATAAGCAGATATACCAGTCAGAATAGGCTAAGGCAGGTAATAAATTATTCCCAAACTCAATAGATTAATACAGTTGACTCTTCAACAATGCAGGGGTTATAGGTGCTGGCCTCTACACAGTTGAAAATCTACAAATAAACTTTGACTCCCCAAAACTTAACTACTCACAACCTACTGTTTACTGAAAGTCTTACTAATAACAAAAACAATTGATTAGCATGTTTTTGTATGTACTATGTATTATATACTGTATTCTTAAAATAATGTAAGCTAACAACTTATTAAGAAAATCATAAGGAAGAGAAAATATAGTTATTATTCATTAAGTGGAAGTACATCATCCTAAAGGTCTTTATCCTCGTCACCTTCATGTTTTGTAGGCTGAGGAGAAGGAGGAAAAGGAAGAGCTGGTTCTGCCAGATCATCTAATGTCAACTATTTTCTGGTACTGCTTCTTCTATGTCTTCTTCCTCGTTTCCTGATACTGGTTTGGAAGCACTTATCTCTATCAAGTTGGCTTCTCTTAATTCCTTTTGGTGTGGTGTCTATTAGCTCTTGAATTTTTTTTCCAAGATTCGTATTTTGAAACTTCTCCTCCCAACTTTTTTCATCATATCCACAATCTCTTTCATGAATTTCTTGATGGACTCTGCTGTAAATCCTATATCATGCACAACATCTGGATACAGTTTTCTTCAGCAGAAATTTATTGCTTCAGGTTGGATAGCATTCCTGGCTAATTTTTTTTCTTTTTTTTAACAATGGTGCCATTTTCAGTGGTGTAATTCTTCCAGACTTTCATAATGTTCTCTCTATCGGGGTTCTCCTCCATGGTGTTAACATAGAGTACCATGTGTAATGAGCCTTAAAGATCTTTATGACCCCGATCTAGAGACTGAATCAGAGATATTGTGTTTGGGGGTAAGCATATAACTTTGATGCCTTTGGCATCTGGGTGGCCAGGGGAATTATTCAATATCAAAGGAACTTTAAAAGGTAGTCCCTTATAAGCAAGATATTTCCTAACTTCAAAGACAAAGCATCAATAGGACCAATTCAGAAAAGGGGTCCACATTGCCCAGGACTTCTTGTTGTACAACCAAGAGACTGGCAGCTGGTGTTTCTCTATTACCTTCAAGGCTTGGGAGGTTAGCAGTTTTATAGATCAAGCGGCAGTTCTGATCATAAGTCTGACTACATTTGCCCAAAGCAGTAGAGTTAGCCCACTCCTTCCTGCTTTAAATCCTGGTGCTCACTTATCTCCCCACTAATAAATGTCATTTGTGGTTTTTTTCCCCAGAATAGGACACTTTGTCTGCATTAAAAACCAATTCATATATCCTTTCTTCTCAATGATTTTTTCAACAGGGTCTGGGAATTCATCTGCTGCCTCTTGGTTGGGAGAAGCTGCTTCTCCTGTTATCTGGATTTTTTTAAAAACTAATCCTCTTTCTAAAATTATCAAACTATCCTTTGCTGGCATTAATTTCTCCAGCTTTAGATCCTTCACTTTCCTTTTGCTTTAAGTAATGACTTCACTTTTTCTCAAATCATATTAGAATCTATAGGCACGTCTTTCTTATAGCAATCCTGCACCCACATAAAAGTTGCATTTTCAATGTGACAAAAAAAGGTACTTGCAAAAAGTAGATTTTTGCACCTGCTTGCATAATTACAGTGACAGCTTCACGGATTTCCTTTCCTTTCCTTTTTTTTTTCTTTTGCAATGATCCTTAAGCTGGATTCATTTTTCCTGAAATGATGGACAACCACAATTGCAGACCCCAATCTATGGTACATAACAAGCAATTCTTTTTCTTGTAATTTCGTGACGTTTCTCTGCTTCTTGGGAGCAGTTCCAGTATCACTAGGAGCACTTTATATGATTACCATGGTGTTTTTCAAGGTTTAGGGTATTGCACTGAACATGAAAAATATGCAAGACCCATGAGAGATCGCTTTTTTTTTTTTTTTTTTTTTTTTGAGACGGAGTCTCGCGCTGTGTCACCCAGGCTGGAGTGCAGTGGCGCGATCTCGGCTCACTGCAAGCTCCGCCTCCCAGGTTCACGCCATTCTCCTGCCTCAGCCTCCGAGTAGCTGGGACTACAGGCGCCCGCCACCACGCCCGGCTAGTTTTTTGTATTTTTAGTAGAGACGGGGTTTCACCATGTTAGCCAGGATGGTCTCGATCTCCTGACCTCGTGATCCACCCGCCTCGGCCTCCCAAAGTGCTGGGATTACAGGCTTGAGCCACCGCGCCCGGCCGAGAGATCGCTTTTTAGTTTGATGCACAATTTACTGGAGTGATGAACTGCTCACGTGGAGATGAGTAGCTTCGCACATTGTTTTATGCAGATACTTGCCACAGGAGTTCACTAAAATAACTACAGGAGGTGGCTATGAAATTATTACCATAGTATAGTATGCCCTATAGTTAATTTTACACAGTTATCATTTAATACTGCATCTTTACATTTGTTTACATTTCTCTCAATCAAGAATGGCACCATGTACAGTCTAGGTTTATGTGACTAAGTTTTAATAAATTTTAACTTTTTATAATATATTTGTATATATTTTATGGTAGTAAATGATTAAAAAACTACCTACATATATTTTATGTGTTCTTGACATAGTTACCTTTTTATTACTTTTTTTTATTTCAAGGCTATGTGGTTCATCTGTGCATTTTTTCAAATTGTCACAAATCTCCACAAAATTTTCCAACATATTTTTTGGAAAAAAATTTGCATATAAGTGAACCCACATGGTTCAAGCCTGTGTTGTTCAAGGGTAAACTGTGCAACCAAAGTTTATATCATGGTCACTCCATATAGCTCAGAACAAACCACAGGCTGAGGAGAGGAAAGGACTTTGCTCCACCAGTCATTAACAGATCTAGGCTGATCTCCACTATCCTGTGGTTGAAATATTTTTAAATATGTGACCTCCCTGATTGCAAGACAAGAGGGCTAATAGAGATCTCATGTGTGTTATTAAATGTTTTTCCTGAATATAACAATCTTAAGAACTTATGACCTGCAAGAGTGCTGATAAATTGAGTAGGTTATGGATATTACGTGAGGGATGAATGTTTCTGCCACAATGGAGAATATATGAATCATTTTTCAAAAAGTAGTATCTAAGTAAACTTATTCAACATTTTGATTAGCCGATGAACATTTTCAGATAAACTAAAGCTAAGATAATCTGTTGTCAGAAAAAAAAAACCCAAAACCAAAAAAAAAACAAAAACAAAAACCCAAAAATGCATTATAAAATATGCTACAGTAAGTTCTTCAAGCTGAAAGGACATGACAGCAGATGAAACATGAAATCTAGATGTACAGAAAGGAACAAAGAACATAAAAAATGTCAAACACATGGGTAAATCGTACATTTTCTTCTTCCCTTAATTTCTTTGAAAGACAATTGATGGTTTAAAAATGTTAACACTGCATTGTGGGGTTTGTAACACATGCAAATGTAATATATGACAATAGGCAAAGAACCATTCTTTTAATTCCTGTAATTAGAAAGAATTATGTTGTTGCAAGGTAGTTATATTTTCTGTGAAATGATACACTATTAACTGTAAGTAGACTATGATAAATTATTGATATATTTGGTAACCTTAGAGCAACCACAAAAAAGTTATAGCTAAAAGACAATAAAGAAATTAAAAGGGAATACTAAAATCTCTTCAATTAACCTTTTCAATTAAAAAGGCAGAAAATTAGCAACAGAGGAAGATCTACAACAGAAGATAAATAGACAACAAATAACAAAACAGTAGACATAAACCCAACTGTATCAATAATTCCATTAAACATAAATGTTAAATAAGGAGACAGAGATAATCAAATTGGGGAAAAATACAAGGACCAATTATACGCTAATGACTAAAAGATGCATATTAAATGCAAAGATGCAGAGACTTTGAAAGTAAAAAGAGTGGAAACTGTATCATACAATGGTAACTATAAGAAAGTTTGTGTGGCGATATTAATGTCAGGCAAAGTAGACTTAAAGATAAGGAATACTATCAGAGATAAAGAAGGACATTTTACAAGTAATAAACTGGTCAATTCATTAGGAATACTTAACAATCCTAAATGTATATGCATCTAATCATAGAGATTTTAAAAATATGTGAAGCAAAAGCAACCACCTCTAAAGAGAGAAACACACAGACACAATTATAGTTGGAGCATTCAAAATACCTTTCAGTCAGTTATATAATGAGGAAAAATCAATAAAGATAAAGACAATTTGTACATCAATGACTGATGATTAAATATTCTTGTTAAGTGCATATGAAATGTTTACTAAAGTAGACCATATGTTGGAGTATAAAACGAGTCACAATAAACTTTAAAAACTGAAATAATTATGGAGTATGTTTTCTGATGACAAGAAAAATAAACTAGAAATAATAATAATAGTATGTTCTCAAACTCCCAAAGATTTGGCTATTAAACAACACATTTCTAAATAACCCATGGATCAAGAAAAAAACCACAAGGGAAATGATGAAAAAATTATGCATAACTTTCCATCAACAACATTAGATGAAATCTATAAATAGCTTAAAACACAAAACTACCAACACTTATAAAAAATAGAAGAAATAGAAGATCTATATATTTCTTTATCTATTACAAACTAAATTTATTTAAATATCTTTGTTTAAAAATACCTCAGGCTCATTGATTTCAATGTTAAATCCTATAAAACATTTAAGGAAGTAATATTATTCTTACACAATTTTTTTTTGGTAAAAGAGAGGAAAAAAGTATACTTTCCTAGTCATTTTTAAAAGACCAGCACAACCCCAATAGCCAAACCTGATGAAGATATTATAAGAAATAAAAATAAAAGAATAAGCCTCATAATTATAATTGTGAAATATTAACAAATGAAATACAAAAATATGAAAAAGAAAATATAGCATTACCAAAGGACTTTTATCTCAAGAACACAAGACTGAGCTACCATTCAGATATCAATTAATGTAATTCACAACATTAGCAGAATTAATAGAGCATAGCTTTATAATGATACAATAGATGCAGGAAAAACAGTTGTCAAATTAAACGTTCATTTAATTTTTTAAAAAATAACTTCTCACTCTAGGAATAAAAAGGAACATTCTCCATCTAATAAAGGGACCTACAAAAAAAAGGCAAAACAAAACACAATGACCAGTAAATGCTTAGTGTGGAAAAATTGCATACTTCCTCCCAACATCAGGAACTAAGCAAAGATATTTGCTCTTACCATTTCTATTCCATTTTGTACTGGAGGCCCTCGCTACTGCAATAAAGTAAAAAAGAGGAGTGTCATAAAGATTGGAAAGGAAGAAGTAAAACTATCTTTATTCATAGGTAACATGATTGTTTATGTAGAAAATACTAAGAAATCTTTAAAAATACCCTGATAGAACTAATAAAATTATGTAGTAAATTTCTAAGATTCAAGGCAAGTATACAAATAAATTTCTGTATTTGAGCAATGGCAAATGGGTATAAAATAAAATTAAGAGAAATAATTCATTTCTAAGAGTATTAAACATATAAAATATTTAGACATAATTACAACAAAAGATATGCAAGATGCCTCTACCAGAAACTAAAAACATTGATGAGAAAAATAGCAGAAGACCTAATAAATGAAGAGACATACCATGTCTTAAATTAGAATACTACATATTATTATTAAGATGTTCATTTTCTCCAAATTGGTCTATCAATCTAAAACAATTCAAAGCAAAATCCCAACACACTTTTTGGCAGAAATTGACAAGATGGTTTAAAAATGTATCTAGAAATTCACAGGACATTGAATAGCCAAAGCAATTTTCAAAGAGAAAAAGAGTAGAAAAACCCACAATAGCTGATTTTAAGACTGTATAAAGGATATTGTAGACAAGTATGAGGTGGTATTTGCATTAGGAGTGATAAAAGCATGAAAGGAACACAACAGAGTCCAGAAATAGATATACACATAAATGATCATTGACTTTTTACAAAAGCTCTAAGACAATTCAGGGAAGAAAGGAAAATCATTTTAACAAATGAACTAGAATAACTGGATAAGCATATGGAAAAAAATAACCTGAGGCCCTACCTCACACCACACCAAGAAGTAATTTGAGATGGATTAGAGACCTAATGGCTAAAGCTGTTAACTCTAAAGAGAAGGAGACGTGAATGAAGGAGAGGAATTCTAACAAAGTCATGAGGATTTTTAAAGAATGAAAGGACCCTGGAATCATTTTTTTCCACTTTGTAGACAACAAAACTGGCCCAGAGAGGTAAACAATTTGTCCAATATCACACTGGTCATGTATTTTGTTTGACATCAGTATTCTCATTTTATGTACTCCTCCATTTGAGGATTTTTCCAGAAAGCTAATCTCAATAGTGCCGGGGTATCCTAACTGTATCCCAAATCCAGCTGTGACAGTTTATTGACTGCATTCAAATCTAAGGCTGCCACACATCAATCAAAATAGAGAGTTAGGCAAATTAAAACTGCTGGTTTGATATGTGGAAAAAAGTAGCTTGGAATGGGAGTGATGGTGCCCCATATCTGATCCATGACACATGATCTATCAATTAAAGAACCATTTAATAAATCGTCTCCTACATATCAGGGAGTCCCAGAGGTACAACAAATGGCAAAACATTATTTCAGTCCAGAATCTGCAGACATATTTTTGAAGTTACATGGTAATATTAATAGTTTTATGCAAAACACTTTACATATATGAATTAATTTAATCCTTATAAAAATCTGGCTGTTAGGAATCTTTTTTGTTTTTCCATTTTACAGGCCAGAAAACTGCTTACAGGACTATTAGGTAGTGGGGTCAAGATTCAAAATCAGGTCTTCTTGATTTCAGAACTCAAATTATTATCCTTTCTACAGTACACTCATACTATTACTACTACTAGTACTACAACTACTACAAATGGACACTAGTTATTGAATTCCACTTATACTGGGTACACTAAACTATACATTATAGATATATGGGCACATATATTTGATTAACAGATGTTGGGGATTGGTTCTAGAATCTCCTGCAAATGCCAAACACCATTGGATGCTTGTATTTGTCCATTTCACACTGCTGTAAAAATACTATCTGAGACTGGATAATTTATTTAAAAAAGAAGGTCTAATTGACTCACAGTTCTGCGTTGATGGAGAGGCCTCGGGAGACTTAAAATCATGGTGGGAAGGTGAAGGGAAAGCAAGGTCCATCTTACTTGGCAGCAGGAGAGAGAGCGAAAGCAAAGGGGGGAGCTGTGGAACACTTTTAAAACCATCAGCTCTCGTGAGAACTCACTCACTATCACAAGAATAGCTTAGGAGAGCCATCCCTATGATCCAGTCACCTCCCCATCAGGTCCCTCCGTGGACATGTGACGATTACAATTTGAGATGAGATTTGGGTGGGGACGCAGAGCCAAACCGTTATCAACGCTTACGTCTCTGATATAAAATGACGTAATATTAGCATAAAACCTACACACATCCTCTCATATTCTTTAAATCCTTTCTAGATTACTTATAATATCTAATACAATGTAAATGCTGTGTAAATAGTCGTTATGCTGTATTGTTTAGGGAATAATGACAAGAAAAATAGTGCACATGTTCAGCACAGATGCAATTTTAAAAAAAATATTTTCTATCCACAGTTGTCTGCAAATAGAAAACATTAAAAAAATCCACAAATGTGGAACCCTCAAATATGGAGTACCAACTGAATATATATCTATTATATCAATTAATTTATCCATAATATATATTTTAATATATGTTATATTATAGATATCACATATTATAGTTACAACATATTATATCAGATATATTACATATCATATAACATATTATATATAAAATATATATATTATAGATATTATATTGTAATTATAGTGTATAAAAACTAGATTAATAGATACAATAGATACATTATAGATGAATGACAGCTATCTCATATATAGATCTATGTGACATAGATCTACATCAGATATAGATATATAGATATATAGATAAATATCATATATATCTTAATTGTGTAAACTCTCTGTTCTCTGTAGAAGAGGTTTACTGTTCCCACAAAGATGAAACTAAGATTCAAATAAGTTCATATATCTTTGTATTGCGAAGTGAAATAAGCTAGGCACAAAAAGACAAATACTTGATGATCTCACTTACACATGAAATCAAAGTTGAACTCATCCAAGTAAAGAGTAGAATGGTGGCTATCAGAGGCTGGGTGGGAGGAGGGAATGGGGAGTAGGAAGATGTCATCTGAAGGGTACAAAGTTTCAGTTATTCAGGAGGAATACGTTTTAGAGTTCTATTGCACAGCCTGGTGAGTGTAGTTAATCATAATATATTGTATATTTCAAAATTGCTTAAAGAGATTTAAAATCTCTCACCACCAAAAACAATAAGTGCATGAGGTAATAAATATGTTAATTCATTTAGCTTCATCATTCCACAATGTAAACATATATCAAAAGGTCACCCTGTACCCCATAAATACATATAATTATTTATCAATTAAAAATAAAAAATCATACGAGGTGAGATGTTTACCCAAAGTCAAGTAGCCAGTGAATGATATACCTAATATTTCAACCTAGATATATTTAGAGCCAAATTTAGTGGGTCAGCCATTGCAACGACACTGTCTTACTGATATTGGAAACTACTAGCTTTCACAGCACTGAATACAGTGCTTGACGAAACCCGAACAACTGACGAAAACCAGATCAAGGCACAATTTCCTGGATTTTAAAAGAAAACACTCCGTACGGCCATCTGGGTTTCAAGATTGAACTTTCCCTGGGAAATGAGTACCACCATTCCCATCACCTGTACTATGCCAGGCACACAGGCATGATTGAAAATATTCATCTAATGCAAGGTGATAATACATTTATGTTATATGGTAGTATAAAGAGTTGAGATTTCCAAATGACTCACTCTATTTAGTTTTATCTAGCTATTTAGCATACTAAAGTAAATGAATGCAGCCTGCCTGGCTATCAAACCAATCTCTTAATTCCAAAGCTCCCAAACGTGTGTTATTTTTCTTTCTTTTTAATACAGGTCAGTGGTTCCAATAATGTCACTGATAAAGAAGTCAAAGCCTTTTAAAATTAATGTTTCACATGCCCTCAGAAATTCAGTTTTTATTTTAATTTAAAACAGAAGTTCTTCTTTTTTTTTTAATCATACTTTACATTCTTGGATACATGTGCAAGAACATGCAGGTTTGTTACATAGGTATACATGTGACATGGTGGTTTGCTGCACCTATCAACTCATCATCTACATTAGGTATTTCTTCTAATGCTATCCCTCCCCTAGCCCCCACCCCCAACAGGCCCTGATGTGCAATGTTCCCTTCCCTGTGTCCCTGTGTTCTCATTGTTCAACTCCTACCTATGAGTGAGAACATGCGGTGTTTGGCTTTTTGTTCCAAAACAGAAATTTCTCCCTCCCTCTCCTTTTTTTCAGGGAGTTTCCTATTTGAAAGCAGTCAAGTGTATGTTATCATTATACTGAAAGTCTCTGAATGATTTTGAAAAAGATCAAAGTCCTTTGTTAATTGCTAAATATAAGATATTTAATCATTTCATTGTGATTTATTGGGCTCAAATAGAATATGACAGCCTCCTACAAAATTAATGTAATGGTAATAAGTGAATAAAGTAGCAAAATATAATACGATTTTCAAACGTTAAATCAACATAGATTGTGGAGGAGTTTGTTAAACTCAGTACCTTACTTTTTTCTCTTTCTTGAGAATTAGAAATTTGTTCAGTTGACCCTGAGAAGAAAAATTGTGCAAATACAGACCTCTTGGTTGCCTCAATTACATCAAAACATAAAGAGGATGTTATTTTGCTCTTCACAAAATCAAGAGCTATTTTGTCGAACAACAAGTTATTTGACTAGTTCTTTCCCTCCTACTGTCAGTAGTCAGGTAACAGTCAGCTGGGAATGTTTTACACGTTGTCTGCTTTCTTGTATTTTTAGTTTTGATATTTGAATCTATGTAACTGAAAGCACACTCACCACAGTGTGCTAAATCCCAAGTGGATTTCCATGTTTCTTCACCAAAAACTCTATGAAAGCTAAGACTAATGTCTTTAAAATGGATTTTTGAATCACTTAGTCTTATATTTTGACAGGGCTATAGTTTTATTATGACTTCAGTGGGCAATGGCTGGCTCTCAGTATTTCTCCTTTGTGTTGATCTTGAAGCAGTGAGGACACAAGGAAAGAGTCATTCATAAATAAACTGACTGTACATTTCCTATAGCCTTGCCTCCCTGGTTTGGAGACTCTAAGGTCTTCAGTCTTAACCTCCATGCTCCTTATGGTGATAATAAAAGTATTTATCTCAGAGGGTGGCTTCAAGGATTAAATAAGATGAAGTATAGGAAGCACTTAGATTAATACCTGAAACGTATTAAATACCCAATAAATGTAAGGTATTACTACTACTAATATTTTAAATAATGCCTTTTGTATTATACCATTATTACAATTTACTACATACCTTCACATCTATTATTCCAAGCACTTCAAGTTGAAGAAAAAAAATTTTATTTCCTGGGATTATTTAATTGGTTCAGACTTAAATGTAGAAAAATGAGGTAAATACTATAAAGCATTAATTAATGAAAATCTAAAAATCCTAGCATTCTAATTTTATTGGCATTCTCTGCTCTCAGTTTGTAGGAGAAAGAGAAAATATCCTTATAGCAAGTACTTATTTTTTTAAAAGTTAGTTTTAGAGAAATTTAGGAATGAGATATTTTTTCAATGCTGCTCTATTTCACATCATTGTTCAAAACACTAGTCAATGCAAATCATTGATTGCAACCAATGTTGGAAAATTAACCGGTTAAATCACTTACTTACGCATCACTCTTAAATGCCTACTAAATGCCACCACACTTGAGGTTCCTAAGTAATCAAAGATACATACAATTACATTTAATTTTATTCAACTTATTTTAAGTTAGAAATATGTAGTAATGTATTTTTAGGGGTTTCAACAACAAAGGCTAATCTAAGAGTATTTTAAAGATGAATTTATTTAATGGAAAATAAAATTAAGTATTATCCTATTCTATAAAAATTCAATTGAGGTTTTGTTATAAATAGAATACAGAATAGCTTTTCCATTAAGTGAATATTGTTTAGATTTTTCTAGAACAATCTTATTTAAATGAAGAAGCTGTTTTTTTAGTACTGTAGACTCATTCTATGAGGCCATAGTTACTTGGAATAATAGCAGAGCACTTAACAAACAAACATTGAGATAGGGAAACAGTAGTCTCCATAAATTTGTGACAGTGAAGTTTTTACAGACTACTTTGCATTAATTTTTAAAATAGCCATACTGATATTTATAAATTTGAATGCATAATACCTTTCAATGCAATCACCTTGAAAAACACTAACTTAATTTCAATGATACGGTATCACTCCAAATAATATTTTAAAATCTTTCAAAGAATTGGGCATTGCACATTTTAAAAAAATCTCATTGGCAGCAAATTTTCACTCTTTGAGCCTAAAGTAATCGACAACTAGCACTTTAAACTAGTAAATAACTAATATATATGCTGTCATCCTTGAGGAATGATTCAAAGTTCTTTACATAAATATATGAAGTAATATAAATATTCACCTCTTTTCTCTGGTATTCTAAGATACTTTTACATTTAATCTTTAATTCTCTGTGATTTATTTTGCTCTATGATGCATGACAAGGCTACATCCTGTTCTTCCTAAATTGTTATTTTCTCCTGCCAGAGAGTTTATTGAATGAGTTTTCCTTTTCCTTACTGGTTAAAAATATTACCTAAAATACCTTGGGAAGAAACTGCCCAGTTGGTGATGGTCACATTTCTCTGAAAACTGCCCGCACTCCCAACTCCCAAGCCATAGAGGGGGATCACTGTGTCCTGATGGCCTGGACCGATCATATTTCTCCTAGGGATTTGGAACAGGGACTGAGAGTTAGATGGTCCTTGTGCCTGGAACTGAGAACATCTAAATGGAAACTGAGGATACTATGTGCATGGAGAGGCAGGTCTGCAAAGGGAAAAGGAGAAAGCAGATGTGCACCGAAAGACAGTGATAAGAACCATGTTGAGGAGCTCAGAGCATGGAGACAGAGTGAGAATGACTCGGAAAATTCTTGACACTTCCTGATTCCAGCCACTGTGAAGTCCCTGCTTTTGGGTGCCGGAGAGTAGCCTTATGGTAAAATTTCACTTTCTTATTCATGTTAGCTAGAATTAAGTTTCCTTTGTTTGAATTTAAGAAGCACGTTGACTAAGTGTACCAGGTTGAATTGTGTTCTCCCCAAATTTATGTCCACCTGGAACCTGTGAATATGACCATTTTTGAAAATAGAGTCTTTGCAGATATAATTAAGTTAAAAAGAAGTCATACTGCATTAGGGTGGGCCCTAACCCAGTGACTGGAGTCCTTAAAAGAAGAGGGAAATTTGGACACAGACACAGGGAGAATGCCATCCGCTATGGAGGCAGAAATTGGGGTGACACATTTACAAACCAGTGATCCCCAAGGATTGCTGATAACTACCAGAAGCTAGGAAAAGGCAAAGATGTATCCTTCCCTAGAGCTTTCAGAGAACAGATGGCCCTCCTGATACCTTGATGTTTAATTTCTGACCTCCAGAACTGTGAAACAACAAATTTTTGTTGTTTTAGCCACCCAGGTTATGTTAGTTTATTTGTGGAAACCAATATACTAATAAAGTATTTTTAGAAAACACTAGACTCTAGTTTTTAGTTTTGTTTAATTGGTATGTCTGCATAATCCTACAAGAACATCACACTGCTTTGTTTTTGCTTTTTAGTGTATTAATATATGGACTGGCAGTTCCCTCATTATTTCTCTTCAATATTTTCTTGACTATTATTATTCTACAATGACCCTGGGCTCTTTTGACAAAGTCCAGGAGACTTAAAAAATAATTTGTTTAATGAGTTTTTGTTTAGCTTTTTACTGTTAGTTTATCAAACTATTTCATTTTGATCAGAAAGAATGATGCCTACACTTCCTACTTTGGGGAATTTATTAAGGTTTCTTTCCGGCCTGGTATTTTGACAATATTGGCATTCTTTTGTTCATGTGAGAGTAGGATTTTTCTTCTCTTGAAAAACAAAAAGTAAAATCATTGCTGTTAAGCACATGATTTATTTAAATCCTACTTTTATCCTTATTTCTTATTTCCCTAGTCTATTAAAAACAGTGAGGTGGGTACATATTTCCCAATATGACTACAATTTTGCTAAATAATCTTTACATTTTGGTTTATGTACTTAGATGTCATATTATTTAGTGCATTATAATTATATTTACAGCATTCATTTTAGAGTATACTTTTCATCACTACAAGATATTTAGCTTTCCCTTACTGACGTGTCCTTGACTTGAATTCTGCTTTATTTTCTATTAGTATCATTGGCCTCTTTTCCTTTAGAATTTGTATAAATTTCCCCAATGTTTTATATAGCTTTTTCTATTTTTTATTGTTTTTAACTACCAAATAAATGCAACCTTCAAAAAATTCAAAAGTGTGCAAGTATGTAGGGAAAAATCTGAAGATTCTTACTGTATCAGTCACCCACTGCAACCTCTATTCCAATGCTAATCACTTCTACCCAAATAATTAATGTCAACAATCTTGTGGGTTTCTTTTCACATAACTTTCTATTTATTTGTCACTATATATTTATTTACTACTTTATCCAGATACCTGTAAAATAAAAATAAAGTTAATAAATGATTTATATATAAAATACAAATTTACAAGTATGTATTATAAATAATAAACACATAAATATGAGCTCTTACATATGTTTAGTCATACTGCTCCCACTTACATACGTGTAAAGGAGCGAAAGGCAGGCCAGGAATAAAGAACTCTGCCCACCGAAAACTACCCTGAGTGCCATATGAAATATAGAAATCATCTCTTAGAATATAGAGGAGACACATTCAGACATTTAGACTAGAGGACCTAAGTTTTCAGAAGGGGGAACCCCCTAGGAGATGAGCCCACCTCTATGGCTTTTATTCTTTGGTCATTTGTTAATTCTGGGCATTAGGCAGGGGCTGAAACAGTGGACTTTTCACCTACAAGGAGCAACTACCGGAAAACAGAGAACAAGCAAATCTTTTTGTGTAGACTTGCTGGAAATCTCAAGTACATCACCAGTTTGTATGTGTGGACTTGTGGTAGGTAGGGGAGGGTTTTCAAGTTCATGGCTAATTTTTCTTTCAGGATACTTGCTAAATGTGGAAGGAGTATTTCCAGGGCTCCATCTCAACCTTGACTCGGCACAGTCCCTGATTGGGTTAAAGTGACTTGACATCGCTCTATTGATCTAGCAGGAGACTGAACATTTTCTGAAGGAAGGTGTCTCCTGAAATTACTAAACATTTTTAACATAGAATATGCAACATTCAGAATACCAGAAAGCAAGGACACATGATTAAAACCAAGAAAAAAATGCACAATAGAAACAGATCCATAGATAATGCAGTTATTAGAGTTAGCTAAAAATGTTTAAATTATCATAATTAATACATTCAAGGAAACAGAGAGAATGATAAAGAAAAATAGATAAAAAGATGGTAAGTTTTATCAGAGAATTAGTAATTCAAATGAAGATTTCAAATGAATATTCCAGAAATTTAAAAATGAAGGGTGTTAAATAATTTTTCTGAAACTGTTTTTTCATTCATTAATTTCTTACAGACATACTTTACTGGTGACAAATACAGTTCGGTACTTCTTTCCATCTAGATTTGTCAAAAAGATCACTCCACGGAAGTATATACAGGTATCATTTGCTCCTTTTTATGGCTGCATATCATATGGATATACTATATGTGATTTAACCAGTCCCTTATTGAGGAACATTTGAGTTGTCTATCATTTTTTGTTATTGTAAATAGTGATGCAATAAGTAGCCGTGTGATGCAAAAACATATACTATTTTCAACAGTATACCTTTAAGTTAGATCCCACAATGTGAAACTCTTAAGTCAAAGGATGAATAATGTCTCATTATTTTGGGGTCACATTTTTTTGGTACACCTAGAAAAAACTATTATCTATATTATCTGCTACTAAACTAAGTTAACACCTATTATTAAGATCAGTGAATTTCCTACTGATTCTTATTTGATACCACTCAACCAGAAATCTGGTGAGAAATAAAGAGTGGAAAGATTTTGCTGTTTTTCCAGGTACTTTCCAAATGTCATATGAAGTTCCCAGTCATTCTTTTATTCTATAAATATTTATTGAATCTTATGCGGCAAGGATAGATTCATTTTCAACTAGCTGTTTAGATGTTTGATATGGTTCTCTCAACTTGATTCTCCATGATATAGCTTAGAAAACAGAGAGAATTTTAAAATACATCTTCAGAAAATGCACATTTATAAATGTTACATTAAACAAAGTAAAATGGCAAGGTCTGCGCATACTCTGATATTTTAGCAAAAAGAAGTTCCATATCTTGAAGATAAACTGTTCCTCGAGATAGCGAAATATAATCACTTTTCATGGACATATTTCAGGAAATAATATCTTTAGTTGGAGATGATTCAGAAATTAAGATAGTTCATTACGAACAGTTTTCAATCAATTCAGAAAAGATAAGCAGAAAGATGGAGGAGACAAAAAGCAGGCTTTGGAACTCCAAAGATGAAGTTTGAACTCTGCATTCATCATTTTCTTCTGTGCCCTTGGATAAGCCTCCAAGCCTCTCAATTTCCTTACTTGTACAACAAGAGTGAAGCTATCCTCACTCCAGGGCTGTAGAGCAGTGACTGAGGCCTGGCTCTTGAGGCTCCAGTATTTCTCACCAATGGCAACAAGTGTTAAAAACCACAAATGTTCGAAACAACAAATGTTGCCATTGGTGAGAAATACTGGAGCCTCAAGAACCATGCTTTTTCCCTCCCTGCCAAGTCAACAATCACACACCCACTAACAACTGCATTCTTAGAACTTCAGCAAATGCATTGCCACTGTGATACTTGAATTTCATATTTTATGAAAAAGACTTTTCCAATACTTAGTCCCTTGCTCTATCAGGTAATTGGTAGAGCTTTGACAGTGTTTCTTTCCTCTGCAGATGAACCAGTGTCCATTTGTATTAATGGAGATTTTCTTCATAAGCACCTCATCCTGTATCAGTAGATCTTATAATAACTATGCATGCATGCCCAGCTACATGAAGAGGCTGTGACCTGAATGTATGACATATCTTCAGACTAATCTAGGGCATCATTGTGAGTTACCAGTCACTTGAAGGTCCAGTTATATAACATCTCTTTTAACCTCCTGTGTGAATAAAATATTCTTGGCATATTAAATAAGTCACTTGTCAAGAAGGCAAAAAGGGAGCTCTTCACTGAATGGATGAAGTGACATGCTCATATTCTTCCTATTATTTTATGGTCTTGGGATTATAAGAAAAGCCTTTTTTTTTTTTTTTTTTTTTTAACGAAAACGCATTGTTTTACAGGGACAGGAAGCCTTAAATGCTGGTGAAACTTTATTGTTTATTCTTCTCCAGGGGACCTTGCTCTCTCATTCAGCAATTTAGGAAGCACAGTCAGTTTCTTTTTGAAGTAGGCAGAAAAATAGATTGATGCTCATTAACCAAGATTCTCAGTCCCAAGGTTAACTGAATAGCTCTCATCCCCATGGAAAGTTTGCTTGACAATTTGAAGGACAGAGCCTACCTGGGTTCTAAGGCCAAGGTTTTCTCCAAACTCATCTTCTCCCTTGTGAAGCCATTTAGCTTTGGGGGTGTTCCAGCAAGCAGTTTATGATGCACAGTAGCTTCACTCTATTCAATCCAGACTCCAGATGGAAGTAATCTGCATTCTATGATTTGACTGCCCCCATCACTATTCACTTTTATCCCCCCTACTCTCTTCAACGATTACATTCATGTTTCCCAAAATGTGCCCCATGGAACCCTAATACCTAAGAATGTTAATAGACATTACACTTGGTAACACTGGCTCAAGCAAGGATTAATTTGTTCATTTACTGTGGGACCTGTCTAAATTTATATTCTTTAGTGTCTAAGAGGGGACTACAATAAGCTATACTTTTTCAAGTGTATTTTGTAATTGCACCACTTCTCATCTTCTTTTTGTTGACATCTTATGGAGTATACTACTTTAAGATATTCAATTTTACTAGAAATAAATATTCAATTTTACTAGACTAGTATCGTATGGACAATTAGGTTCATATCACAGATCTTTCTACATGAGTTTTCCTGCCTTTGCACTACTGCATCTATATTAGCGTCATTAGCATTTATATTGTTTACCATATGTGAAGAGGCACCTATAGGCAATTGGTTCCCAAATTGTGTGGTGATATCTTTAAAAATCAACAAAGACCATTTATGTATCTTCCATGTGTGGTGGTAGGATGGTGAAGGGAGGCTTCTCCACCTCTGAAAGCTAAGATATTTCTCTCTATAACCGAGGTTTCTGAAATTCCCTTGGTACTATTTATAGGCGCTCATGTTTTTAACCTGAATATCAGGCAGTATGTTTTTGTGGAGCAGCAACAATTAACTGGCTAAGATTTTAGTTGGCATAAGTTGTGATGAATGCATTGTCATATCAGCAATCAGATTTTGGGGCAACAAGACACAGCATAGTGAAGTTTTGATTAGAGGTAAGAGAAAGAAGGGAATAAAGAATTAAATCTACAATTACTTTGGGGTGAAGTCCAGGCAGCTAGAGGAGCAGCAGACTATGAATCCAGATACATCCAAGCCCTGTTTCATCACTTAATAATTAGGCCTTGTGTAATTTACTTTATTTCCTTAAGCTTCAGTTTTCTCTCTGCAAAAGAAAGACAATAATAATATCTACCCTGCAGGGTATGGAGAATTCAATGAGAAAGTACATCATTAGCATCAGCTATTATTATTATAGTTACAATTATTAACTTGGTCCTTTGGATGGCACATCAAAAATAAAGCAGTTATTTACCAATGAATCACATGCTTTTGTTGAAGGAAGGAAACTCAAAGGGACATTGTTGAGAAAAGTGAGTGAGTTCTTTGTCATTGACATTCTCTCTTTCATGCAACTCAAAAATTGTGATCCAAACATCTCTATTTATAAATGTATTACATCATTCAAAAGGAAGAATGGAATTCTTTCCTTAGACTCGAAAAATTGATGGATCCTGTGATTGATATACTTGTATTCAATCTTCAACTTAGAGGTATTCAATTTGATCATCTATTTTTGGAGTTTAAGGAAGATACATTTTACTTGTGTGTGCTTCCTAGGTTTTGTTGGTAGTCAATATCTAATTCAATGAAATGTTACACCATCAACGATCTGTGAAACAAGGCACTTCCAAACCAGAATTCAGAATTGTCCTTTAAACATTCCTCCCTTCACTTGTTGGCACAGCTGTTGTGTTCTATCCAGGAAGACCTGGAGAGTACATTCTCTTTGTGACAGAGATTTGTCTTTTTAGCTTTGCTTTAAAGTTATTAAGAGAAGAATCAAGCTGACATTGAATGCTGATATATAAATACACTGAGGAAGAAAAAAGTCCTCTTGGGATAAAGGCGTGGATGAAAATGTCTCTCCAGATAGCTTGGTGAAAAATAGAATTATTTTTATTGATGTGTCAAATAGAAAATCATCTTGAAAAAATTCTCTTTCTTATTTCCTTTCAACCATTTTTCTGTTTTGTCGTCATTTAATCATTATCAACGGATACTTACTAAGCATCTAGTACAAGCAAGGTGTACTGCTTAGCTCCAAGATTTTTGTTTAGCTCTTTGAAATAGTTAAAGTATTTAAAACACAGACCTGTCTCCTGGTTGGAGCATTAAAACAGAGAGACACACATATAGGCCACATATAAAACCAAAGGAGTGATATATAACCAAAATAATAGTCCACATTTATTAAGTGACTACTATGTGCCAGGCATTTTTTCTGTGTTTTATGATTATTAGCCATTCAATGCTCAGACGTTTTATCCCTATGGTGTAGTTAAGAAAATCAGGGTTTATGAGTTTAGTAACTTTGCTAACAATTTATTGCTAGTAGATATTGGGGACAAGGTTTGAACCAATCTATCCTCTGAGTCCTCTCAACCAACATAGCACACATATAATAAAATGTATTGAGATACCTAGAAGATATAAAATACCTTAAAGACTGTTACTGATACCAAGAAGAACAAGGATACTTTACCATAACTATGGAGGCCACTGCAGTCTTAGTTTTACAAAAGTTTGACCAGAAACAGAGTGCTCCCATATATTAATACTTCCTCTTCTTCACCATTCCCCACCACCACAGTTTTCCCTATTACTGACATCTTGCATTAATGTGGTTCATTTGTTATAATGTACATGATGAGTAAATATTGGGACACGATTATTTAACTAAATCTCATAGTTATATTAGGACTCTCTCTGCATTGAATGGTTCTATGGGTTTTATCTCATGTATTCTCCATCAGAGTATCATACAGAATACTTTCGCTGCCCTAAAAATCCCCTGTACTCCTATTTATCCCTCCCTCCCTCCCTCTCCTTAGCCCACTGAAAACCACTAATCTTTGTACTATCTCTATAATTTTTCCTTTTCCAGAATGTCACATAGTTGGAATCATAGAGTATGTAGCTTTTTCAGACTGGCTTCTTTCCCTTAGCAATATGCATTTAATGTTTTTCCATGTATTTTGAGGGCTTAAGATCTCATTTCTTTTTATCACTGAATAGTATTTTGTTGTCTGAATATACCATAGTTTAACCATTCACCTAAAGAAAAGTGCCTTAGTTGCTTCCATATTTTGGCAATTATGAAGTTGTAATAAACATTCAAGTGCAGATTTTTGTGTGGACATGTTTTCAACTCATTTAGGTACCAAGAAACGTGATTGCCAGATCATATGCTAAGATTATGTTTAGCTTTGTAAGGAACTGCCAAACTATCTTCCAAAGTGGCTGTACCATTTGCATTCAGCAACAAATAAGAGAGTTCCTATTACTTCACACCCTTGTCAACATTTGGTATTGGCAGTGTTTTGGATTGTAGCTATTCTAATAGGGGTGTGGTGGTGTCTCATTGTTTTAATTTGCAATTGCCTAAAGATACATGATGCTGAGCATCTTTTCACATGCTTATTTGCCATCTGCATATCTTTTTTGGTGAGGTGTCTTTTCAGATCTTTTGCCTATTTTTTAAGGGTTGTTTTTTTTATATTGTTGAGTTTTAAAAGTTGCTTATTTTGGGTAACAGTTTTTTTTTTCCTTTGCGTGTTGCAAAAATTTTCTGCCAGTCTGTCACTTGTCTGTTCATTCTCTTAACAATGTATTTGAAGAGCAGAAGGTTTTAATTTCAATAAAGTTCAAGTAATCAATTACTTTTCGATGGATTGTGCCTTTGTTGTTACATCTAAAAAGTCATCACAGTGGCCAAGTCAGCTTGATTTACTCGATTTTGTCTTCTAGAAGTCACACAGTTTTGCATTTTACATCTAGGTCTATGTTCCATTTTCAATTACATTTTAAGAGAGCTATAAAATCTAAATTGACTTTTTTTTTTTTTTTGCATATGGATATCTAGTCATTTCACACCATCGTTGAAAAGACTATCCTTTCTCTATTGAATTGCCTTTGCTCCTTTGTCAAAAATCAGTTAGCTATGTTTGTGTGGGTCTATTTCTGGCCTTCTACTCTGTTTCATTGGTCTATCTATCTGTTGTTCACTAATATCACACTGTCTGGATTACCGTAGCTTTGCAGTAAATCTTAAAGATGGGTAACGTCAGGCTTTCAACTTTCTTCTTCCTTTTTCAATATTGTGTTGGCTCTTCTGAATCTTTTGCCTTTTCATATAAACCATCTAATCAGTTTGTGGCTAGTCACAAAATAACTTGTTTGGATCTTAACTGGAACTGTGGTGAATCTGTAGATCAAATTAGGAAGGCTGATATCTTAACAATATTGTGTCTTCCTATCCATAAACATGGAATGTCTATCATCTATCTATCTATCTATCTATCTATCTATCTATCTATCTATGTCTTCTTTGTATTCTTCATCAGAATTTTGTAGTTTTTATATTTATATACACATGGTTTTTATATTGATACAGACATACACACACAGAAAGAGAGACAGAGACAGAAAGAAACAGAGTGAAAGATTACTTACACTGTATAGATCCTAAAAGAAATATAAAACTATATGCTATGAAAATAAGCTAATATAATCCCTTATTTTTAAAATGGAGAAACAGAAGCCCAGAAAGAAGATGAGATTGGCCCACCAACTGATTAGTGATGGAGGCAGGACTAACACCCAAGTTTTCTGACCTATAGAAGAGTCAAACACTAATAGACCTTTTTTGTTTTTTTAGTTTGGTTTTATCATAACATCATGTAGATCCTTGTACTAGTTACCTATTGCTGCCTAACAAATGACCTCAACATGTAGCAGTCTAAAACAACAAAATTTATTATCTCACAGTTGTAGGCCAAGAATTCAAACCTGGTTTACATGACTTAGCTGAGAGCCTCTGGCAGAACATACATATTGGGTTAGAACAAGATGTAGTCTCATCCAAAGAATCAAATGGGTGAGGATGCACTTTCAAGCTTATCCACGTGTTTATCTGTGGGCCTCAGGTTCTGGTCACTTTGTCCTCTCCAAAGGGCTACTGGCTTCCCACCAGATAAATGATGAGAGAGAGAGAGAGGAAGGGAGAGAGAGAATGAGGTCAAGATAGAAGTGATAGTCTTTTATAACCTTGAAAATGACATCTTGTCACGCCTGCCATATTCTATTCATCAGAAGTGGGTCACTAAATGAAACCCATGCTCAAGGGAGGCGATTAGACAAGAATGTGAATACCAGGAGGCAGGAACCATCAGGTGTCATGTTCGAGGCTTCTACCATAACCCTGCTTTCTAGCTTCAGTCTTTTGGCAACAAAGTAATCAAGAGATAGAAGCAATGGATTGTGGAATCACACTCAGTAGCATTCTTTCTTTACTCAGAGAAGAACTGAACTATTGATCATGGAGGAGGTGACCACTGATACTTCTGCATAATAATATACTTTGATCTTTCATGAAGTCACCAGCAAGCTCTAATTTAAGATCACAGCAACACTGTTAAATCTATTCTTCTCTGCACATATAGGCCTGACCATATGTAGTTCTCTCATCAGAGGACTTTCTACGCAAAAAAAAAAAAAAAAAAAAAAAACCTATCCCATATCAGAAAAGACTTTAAAATTTCAAAAACCTTTAATCTGAAATGGTTTTCTGATACACCTTTTTAACATGGTTTTAGAACACATACATGCAGAGAATATATGATTATAAAACTCAATAACGCTAAACTGGGAGCATCATAAAAAAGCAAAGAGAGATATATCTATTTTTTTGTCTCTTAAAAAAATCACCTTGTCTTCAAAACAGCCCTGTGAGCTATGCAATACTATTATTTTGCACATGAGAAAGGGAGATCTGAGAATTTGCTCAATTTCATGCATCTTTATTTGACCCAGAACCTTGATTACATGGTGGCAGGATTAGATTGAGGTAATCTATATACCTCTGAACCAAACAAGAGAGAGAACGAAAAATCCTGAAAGAGGGGAAGAAATCCTTGTGTGCCTTCATCTCATAATTGGACACTCCTTCTTTGGCCACTTTCTTTGAAAAGATTCCTTTTTAAAAAGACTGCTGGAGGCAGAGGGAAAAAATGTGATTTAACCTAGGGCTTAGAATAAGTCCTGTGAATCTCTAAAACTTTGTTGGAGATGTCATACACTGGAAAGAACTATACTTAAAAGCTTCAGGCTTTTCTCTGATTCTCCTTTTATATGATTTGTGAACATAAAGTCATTATGCAGATGTTCTCTGCACTGAAAGACCACTTTGATAAACCTTGAAGTTTTTCAAAGATAAAGCAAATTTGAAAATAGAGAGATTCAAGAAAATGTGGACCCTAAAGCTGAACAGTTCTCCATAATAATGTAGAAAGCTATTTTTACTTTAGTTGGCATTTCATCCTATTGTATTATGTTTCCCTTAGGAAAAATGTGTTTTCCAAGTTAACATTTAGATTGATTAAATTCCAAAAAATATTTACTGTACTTGGATAATGGGCATGAATTCTTTTTCCATAATTGGGGCAGAGGTCAAAAAGACCCAGGAGATAGAAGGTGTCATGGCAATGTTTTCATTTGATCTTGAAATGAATTGGATTGAAATTTCTAAAGCTCAATTTTGACTGTTTTGTAGAAGTATCACATATGGTGTTTTCCAGAATGAATAAACCAGGCTTTTCAAAATATATTGATGTTATCTATTGTGCTAATTTCAAGGAATGAAGATAGGCAGATAAGAAGGCCTAATTTCTGTGAGACCTAGTGGGAATTGCTCTGAAAAGAATGGACTTCCCTGATGCCAATCACTCCTAGAAGAAAGGTTGCCTTCCATGAAAGAGTAAAAGGGTCCAGATATGCCCTCCTATTGTTAACAACTAGAAAACAGTACAAAATATTTGAAACAATTGTCTTCCATCATTGTACAACAGACAGTTCAGGGCTGTGATTTCTGAAAGAAGATAAACAAATAAAGTGAGCTCCACAATTGCCCTGGCTTTATGCCTGGAGGCATTTTAAAACTATGGCACAGGGAGGGGGAGTCCAAACATAGTCTAGAAGCCTTGTTGATTTGGAGATACAGCAATTGGAAACCAGAAATGGTGAGGTGGCTATAATTTGAAAGGCAGATTACTGAGAAAGGGACATATGCAGAGAAATAGCTCCAGAAATATGTGTGTGTCTGTCCTTGAGTCTTTGACTAAATACCAATCTGCACATGCAAGAGTGACACAAAGTTGGACAAAGAACAACTTCTGAGAAAAGAAAATTTAGTAGGGTGGGAGGGCAGGGGGTGCAAACCAAACAATTCTCAGATTTTTTTTTTTTTTTTGAGATGGTGTCTCATTCTGTCACCCAACCTGGAGTGCAGTGGTAGGATTACAGCTCACTACAGCCTCACCCTTCCCTGGCTCAGGTAATCCTGCCACCTCAGCCTCCTGAGTAGCTGGGACTATAGGCATGTATCACCTTGCCCAGTTAATTTTTTGTATTTTGTATAAAGATAGACCTCTGGCATGTTGCCCAGGTTGGTATTGAACTGCTGGGCTCAAGCAATCTGCCTGTTTTTGCCTCCCAAAGTGCTGGGATTACAGGCTTGAGCTACCATGCCCAGCCAATTCCCAGGATTTATACTGAATTTGGCATCATGTAAATTCCAAAGCCTCATGAAGAAACCTGAATGATTATACAGTTCATCAAAGACTCCTAAAGGAAAAGCTATAGTCTACACTTGATGAAAATGGTTAAATTCAAGACTCAAAAGGATCAAATTGATATGCAAATTGTTTAATTACATGTGGGAATACAGTAAACATTATTTAAAGAAACATCACAAAATTTAGAATTCTACAAAATAAAATCACAACATCCAGGATCCAATACAAAATCACTAAGTGTGCTAAGAAGCAGAAAAGTTTAATACATAGCCAGGATAAAAATGAGTCAAGAGACATCTGGTTTTTAGTCTGAAAAGTAAAGAGCTTGAAAGTGGTCACTCCCATCCTCACAACAAGAGAAATATTGAACAAACTAAAAATCAGTCACTCTTCTTAAATCCGTCAGAGAATTGATGCCACAGGACAAACCACTGGTACCCAAATTACGAGATCACAATTAACCGCAGCAGAAGCCCGGGAGCAGAAACCTTGGTGGCAACCAGTATTGGGGTAGGAAAACTTAAACTGTAATTGATAAATTGCTAGAGGCTCAGTATGGGTGAGTGTGAGAGTTAAAAATTCCAGATAGAGAGAGTAGTCTTGGGGAGGGGGACACATATTTATGTGAATTTAACTTCTAAGAGCTCTACAAGTTCTCACAGCGAAGATTAGAGAAAAATCTCCTTGTGTTTCAGCCTGAGGAAGGGAAAAGCAGACATTTTGGAATATGCCCAGATAATTTTGTTTTTCTTAACAATCTCTCCCTTCGAGAGAAAGTATTTTACCACAGTCTAGCGAACTGGGGTTTTACTAGGGCCTAATTGACCCAAGAGAAGGGAAACACCCAGTCCCTACTAGCCTTTCCAGTTCACCAAAGAGTGAAACAAAACAAAACGTTATTAAAAAGCATTTGTGAGTGTCACAGCTTGGATATACAAGCAAACTAAAAGAATGAGACCAAATTATAGGATGATAGAATACTTTACCTTTCCCCACATGTTACAAACACATTAATAGGTCTTTTGTATAATAAAAGTGTAATGTAACTATGTCTCAGAACTTATTTAAGAGGAAATCTCTAGAAAAGCCTCAAAACAATAGGGAGACAAAAACAGTACATCAGAGAAAATTATTGCATCTGACATCTACAACTGTAGCAAACAATAAACACAACCTAAGTCCTAGCCATTTAAACATAAAGCCTCACACTCCATGCCTACTTAGTTCAGTTTGTTTTACCCAATACATCATATCTGGCTTTCAAAAAATTACAAGACGTACTAAAAGACAAAAAAGACAGTTTGAAGAGACTGAGTAAGCATTGGAACAAGACTGAAATGTGGTAGAGGTGTTCAAATTATTGAACCAGTAATTTAAAATAACTATAATTATGGCCGGGTGCAGTGGCTCATGCCAGTAATCCCAGCACTTTGGGAGGCCAAGGCAGGTGGATCACCTGAGGTCAGGAGTTCAAAATCAGCCTGGCCAACATAGTAAAACCCCGTCTCTACTAAAAATACAAAAAATTAGCTGGGCATGGTGGTGGGCACCTGTAATCCCAGCTACTTGGGAAGCTGAAGCAGCAGAATCACTTGAACCCAGAGGGTGGACAATGCAGTGAGCTGAGATCACGCCATTGCACTTCAGGCTGGAAACAAGAGCCAAACTCCATCAGAAAAACAAACAACAAACAAAAAACCACTGCAATTAATATGTTAGGCATCCTACTGGAAAAAGTAGACAATATGCAAGAGTAGATGGGTAATGTAAGCAAAGAGATGGAAACTCAATATTGTTAAAATATCAGGAAGAATGAAAAAGAAATACTAGAAATAAAAAACACTGTAACAGAAATAAAAAATACCTTTGATGGTGTCATTGGTAGACTGAACACAGCTGAGGAAAAAAAAATCAGTGAGCTTGGAGAAGTTAATCAAAACCTCCAAAATTGAAATGCAGCGTATGATGACACCTTGGTAATGCTAAAGACTCCTGAGTGTGCAGTGAAGAGGTGAACTTTGAAAAGTCACATATGTGAAAAAAATGCACAGAGCGAAAAATGAAAAATACAGAACAGAATACCTAAGAACTGTGAAACAATTACAAAAGGTGTGACATATATAATAAGAATACCGGAAGATGAAGACAAAGAGAAAGGAATCCAATGAGATATTTGAAATCATATTGATTGAGAATTTCTCAAAGTTAACACCTCCAAACAACAGACAGGCACCAAAAAAAAAAATCAACCCTTAGGCATATAATGTTCAAACCTCATAAAATCAATAACAAAGAAAACTCTGAAAGAAACCAGAGTGTGAGGGAACCACCTTCCCTGTAGAAAAGCAAAGATTAGAATTACATCAGACTTCTCTTCAGAAGCCATGAAACAAAAAGATAGTAGAATGAAAATATTTAATGTGTTGAAGAATAAAAATAGCCAAACTAGAAAATTTTGTATCTATGAAATTATGCTTCAAAAGTGAAGAAAAATTGAAGACTTTCTCAGACAAAATTAAAGGAATCTGTTGCCGGTAAACCTACCTTGCAATAAATGTTAAAAGAAGTTCTTCGGAAAGAAGGAAAATGCAATAGGTTAGAACTTTGAATCACATGATAAATGTGGATCATAAATAAATACATTTTATTTTTATTATTCATGATTTATACAACATATATCTATTTGTTTAAAATAATAAATAGCAACAATATATTCAGTGATTATCACTTACTGATAAATAAAATGAATGGCAGCACTGTTACAAGATACAGGAAGGGGGAATTGAAAATATCCTGTTGTAATGTAACTACAGTATCTATGACGTGGTACAGTGTTATTTCAAAGAAGGCTTGGATTAGTTGTAAGTGTACATTGCAAACTTAAAGGAAACCACTAAAAAAGTAAAAGTGGTATAATTGATATTGATAATTGACATTTTGAGTCTGATCTTCCAATGGGAGAGATACACAATGAGCAAATAAATAATAAGATATGTAGTATATTGAATGGTATTGTTCTGGAAAAATTAAAGCAGTGTATATGTTTTGTTTGGGGCTTTATTCAAACATATCAACCATAACAAGTTATCTCTGAGACAACTAGGAAATTGGAATATGTACTGGTAATTTATGTTACTGTCAACTATGCTACATTTGATGATGATATGGTGGTTGTGTTTCCAAAACAAAACGTGTTTATCATTGAAAGATGCAGACTGAATTCGGATGGACAAAGCAGCATGTGGAGACCCACATCATGAACTATTGCTCCAAGAACTACAACAGGAACATACCAGGAAAGCTGAGATAATCCACAGACCCTTTGAAAAAGGTGGATTGCCACTGCAGGCTCCGTGGAACAGTTGGGAAATGTGAGTTGGCTTGCTTTCTCAGCCAGGAGGTTTGTGGTCTGGGCAAGCTCTCAGCCGTGCTCACTGGCTGCCTGGAAATAAACTCGGTGCTGTTGGGGAGTCAGACTGACCTTTTGGGCTATGGGTTACATAAGAGCTGAGTGGGGCCTGTGACTGCTGACTTTCCCCCAACTTCCCTGGTGGCCTGTGTGATGCAGCAGAGGCAGCTATAATCCCCCTGGGAACAACTCCATTGGCCTGGGAACCACACCCCCATTCCCCACAGAGGTCGCAGCAAGTCCCACTTGAGGAAAGTCTGAGTTCAGACATGCCTAACCCTGCCCCAACCTGATGGTGTTTCTCTACTTGCCCTAGTAGCCAAAGACAAAGGACATAATCCACTGGGATGTCTATGGCCTTGCCCACCACCTGAGAAACCTGAATACTTATCCAAATGCCACCTAGGGCAAACTTGTATCCTCCCTATACAACTGCAGCTGATGAGCTTTTCAAAGTGCCACTTTCTGGATGGAGGCAAACCAACACAAAACTAGTGCACTTAACAAAAAACAACCAAGGACCCTTCACTCCTCTGCTACCCCACCAAAGCAGGTGCTGGTATCCATGGCTGAGAGACCTGAAGATGGATCACATCACAAGACTCTTTGCAGATGCTCCCCAGTACCAGCCCAGAGGCTGGTAGCTACGCTGGGTGGGTACATCCAGAAGAGAAATAACAATCACTGCAGTTTGGCTCTCAGGAAGCCCATCCCTAGGGGAAAAGGGAGAGCACCACATCCAGGGAGCACCCCATGGAACAAAAGCATCTGAACAGCAGCCCTTGAGTCCTAGATCTTCTGTCTGACATAGTCTGTCCAAATGAGAACAAATGAGATAAACAATTCTGGTAATATGACACACAAAAAAGTTCTTTAACACCCCTACAAGGTCACACTAGCTCACCAGCAATGAATCAAAACGAAGACAAAAATCTCCGAATTGCCTGAAAAAGTATTCAGAAGGTTGACTCTTAAGCTCATCAAGGAGGCACCCGAAAAAGGTAAACTCCAACTTAAAGAAATTGAAAACATGGCACACAATATGCATAGAGAAACCTCCAGTAAAATAAATAAATTTTTTAAAAAAGGCATTCACAACGAAACAAAACAAAAACAACTTCTGGAAATGAGGGACACACTTAAGAGAATTGCAAAATGCACTCAAAAGTTTCAGCAATCAAATTGAACAAGTAGAAAAAAGAACATCAGGGTTCAGAAACAAGGATTTCAAATTAATCCAATCTGAGGAAGGCAAAGGAAAAAGAATTTTAAAAGACAAACAAAGCTTCCAAAACTTCTGGGATTATGTTAAATGACCAAACCTAAGAATAATCGGTATTCTTGAGAAGGAAGAGAAATCTAAAACCTGCTTGGATCTAGACATCCAAATACAAGAAGCTCAAAGAATACCTGGGAAATGTATTGCAAAAAGATAATTTCCTAGACACATAGTCATCAGGTTATCTAAAGTCAAGATGAAGGGAAGAATTTTGAGAGCTGTGAGGCAAAAGCAAGAGGTAACCTATAAAAGAAAACCTATCAGATTAACAGCAGATTTCTCAACAGAAACCATACAAGCTAGAAGGTACTGAGGTCCTATGTTTAGCCTCCTTAAACAAAACAATTATCAGTCAAGAATTTTGTATCCAGTGAAATTAAGCTTCATAAATCAAGGAAAGTTACAGTCTTTTTCAGACAAACAAAAGCTAAGAGTATTTATCTTTACCAAGCCAGCACTATAAGAAGTGCTAAAGGGAGCTCTAAATCCTGAAACAAATCCTTGAAATCCACCAAAATAGAATATTCTTAAAACATAAATCTCACAGCACTTATGAAACAAACAAAAAAACCCAAGATATTCAGGTAACCAATAGCTCGATGAATGGAATAGTACCTCACATCACAATACTAACATTGAATGTAAAAGGCCTAAATGCTCCATTTAAAAGATACAGAATGGCAGAATAGATAAGAATTCACCAACCAAGTTTCTGTTGTCTTCAGGAGACTGACATGACACATAAGGACTCACATAAACTTAAGTTAAAGGGGTGGAGAAAGATATTCCATGCAAATGGTCACCAAAAGCAAAGAGGAGTTGATATTAGTTTATCAGACAAAACGAACTTTAAAGTAAAAGCAGCTAAAAAAGACGAAGAGGGACATTATGTAATGATAAAAGGACTAGTCCAACAGAAAAACATCATAATCCTAAATATATATGCACCTAACACTGGAGTACCCAAATTTATAAAACAATTACTACTAGACTTAAGAAATGAGATAGACAGCAACACAATAATAGCGGGGGACTTCAATACTCCACTGACAGCACCAGACAGCTCATCAAGACAGAAAGTCAACAAAATCAATGGACATAGACTATATCCTAGAACAAGTGAATTTAACAGATATATACAGAACATTCTACCCAACAACTAAAGAATATACATTCTTTCATCAGCACAAGATAGACCATATGAAAGATCACAAAACAAGTCTCAACAAATTTTAAGAAAGTTGAAATTATAGTAAGTATTCTATCAGACCACAGTGGAATAAACTTGGAAATTAACTCCAAAATGAACCCTCAAAACCATACATATACATGGAAATAAAATAACTCCTGAATGATCATTGGATCAACAAAGAAATCAAGAAGAAAATTTAAAAATTCTTTGCACTAAGTGATAATGGTGACACAAACTATCAAAACCTGTGGGATACAGCAAAAGTGGTCTAAGAGCATTAAATGCCTACATCAAAAAGTCTGAAAGAGCACAAGTAGAGAATTGAAGCATCAAATTCTTTTTAGACTAAAGTTAGCATTAACTACCAGCTGGTGTTAATTTCTGCTTATACTTAGAGCGCTCAGAAATTGTATAATTTGTGTGATCCTTGTTAGTTTAGCAGCATTTTGTCCTAGCTGAAACATGATAATGAGATTTTAAAATTTTTTTTAAAGGAGCTCAGTGGTTAAAAGTCAGCTTACTTAAAATGCTAACATACAAGATGTGTGTGTATGCGTGCATTTGTGCATGTTTGTATTTTAAGGACTTTGTTTTTGTTTTTGTTTGCTTGTTGGTTCTTCTCTCTTAAGATCTTGCTTGTTTTTTTGAACAATTTTTTTTTCTTCTCAGTTGACAGAATTTTGTTTTCACCTGATTTTTTGACTAAAATAGTTATTGCAACAGAGGCTACTTTCAGGTTTTTAAGGAATAATGTAGTTTAGACACTCAGAAATGTCTTTGTTTTAAACAAATCTTTTAAGTGCGCTGTGAAAGTATCTCCCTCTAGCACCACCAGACATTTTCTCTTTGTATTTTAGAATGTAAATTTTGCTATTTGATTATCACCTGAGTTGTTTCCTTTAATATGAAAATTTAAGGCTATTTAGCTGACAACTGCTTACGGTTGTAAAACAGGTTTATCAAGAATCTGAAAGTCTAAGAAAAAAAAGTGGGAGGTCTTTATAAATCTATAAAATGTATCTCTACTGGCATGCCTAATATGTCTATGTATTTATATGTTGTGTACACAATGTTTCACTACTAAGATATAAAAGAGCTCCAATTGGCTTTTAAAAAGTGCTTAAATGAGATACTAAAACAGTAAAGACTAGTCAAATGCCTTTTCAAATTTATGTGGTTTAAGTAAAATTTTTAATAAATAAGCTAGCCTTAAAATTATTGGTAAAATAATATTAGAAATGTCTTAAGGATTTCCAGCATATGTTTTGGTTTGCATTTATTAATAAAGCAATTTCATACTTGTCCCTGCCAAATACTGTAAGGTGTCAAAATTTGACACAGGGGTTACAAAACTATAAACCCAGTCTAAAACAGAATGATCTTTGTTTGTGTAATTTTTAATAAATAAGGCATTGATATCAGTTTAATGAAAATAGCTGCATCTTAAATTTAGTAAGATTACCATAACTTCTAATCTTGTGGCTTTAAGCAGTCTAGTCCACAGGCAATAAGGAGGCTTGTTTTGGGAAAGTACTGTTATCATCTTTGTTTCACAGCTAAACTACAAACTAAGTCCTTTCCAAAGTTAGTTCAGCCTATGCCCAGGAATGAACAAGGACAACTTAAAAGTTAAGAGCAAGATGGAGTCAATTAGGTCAAATCTTTTTTCACTGTCTCAGTTATAATTTTTCAATGGTGGTTTCATAACTTTAAATGATGATGATCACAGTTTTCATAAATAATCTAGGTAATCAATTATAATAATTTGGTAAATGTAATGAGGTGAATACTTGTAGATAAACTAAATTCATAATTTCTAAATTCGTAATTTAGAATGCAAATTTATATTAAATTAAATAATAGATATTTCATTATTTGGGTATTTTCCGATAATTATATATTGTAGGAAAACATTCTTGCTAAAAAAGAAAAAAAGGTGTGTCCTTTTTTAAAAAAGGTGAACAAGTTTTGTCTAATTCAAAGATTATTTACAGGTTATGTGTAAAACAAGATAAAAGGAACCAGAAAATAAAAAGAGATCCAAAGAAAGTTATAAAAATAAAGAGGTATTTTTTGTGGTAAAAGAGCTTAAAGAGAAATAATTTTATATGAGAAAGAATCATGTATGGTAAATTTAGTCCTAAAATAAAATGATTGTTTAAGAAGGAGGGATGTTCAGGACAAAACAGAAAGTCCAAGCATGTCATGAGTGGTTGGTGCAAGTCACAATAGGGGATTTATATTAAAAAATATTTAATGTGATCAAGTTGTCATATTGTTATTAAGTTTTGGTTTGCTTAGAAGAAAACTGATATTAAAATTTTTTTAAATTAGGGTTATTACATCTATGTATCTCCCTTTGTGTGCTTTTAAAGTCCTTATGACATTGAGTTACAGGACTTTGACTCCTGGATCTAAAAATGACACCAAGTGCTGCTAAATCTTAAACGTTGACAGCAATTAAAGCCTCATCTTCAGGCCCCATAGAAGATGCCAATCAAAATAAACTACATTCTTGTGACACAGGGCAAGAAATTAAAGCTATTCAACTCCTCAAGGCCCAGGGACTATTGTGGAAGAGGTGGGCACATAAGATTGTAAGGGCCAATTTTGAGATAAAATAAGTTCAATTTTTCTATAAATTAATCATTAATGTCAAGGGCATATTGATGTAAGACTGACATATGGGTCCCTCTGTCAGATTAATGATATTTTCTTGAAGCATTAACTAACTCTTTAATACGGGTTACAAAAGGCTTATGGAAATTATATCTTATGGTCAAGATTAAAATGTTACATATTAGTTATAAAATTTTGAAAAACAAATTTGATTGGCTGCATGTTGTTTTTATTAGGACTCATTGTTTGGAAAATTAAGTCTCCTCTCTCAAAGAATAAAAGTTTTAACCTTTTTTTTTTTTTAATTTTTAGAGTTATCACTTTGGTTAAATGAATGATTTATTTTATAATGACCTCTGATCCTATTTTGTGATATGGTAATAATAATATAAGAATCTATTTCTTAAATTATTTATTTTACAAATACCTCTGATCCTATTTTGTGAAATAATAATTATAATTCTTATTATTCTTATTGCAAATAACTGTTTTGCCATAAGTTAAAAATAATCACAAATAGTTTCCGAATTCTGGAGAAATCAACTGGAGAGAAATATGCTCCAAATTTTGTTCATAAGAGTATACTAAAAGCTGTGAATGATGTGCTTTCCTTTAAGGAATCAAACTTGACTTATGGAGCCAATAAAGCCCTTGGAAAAACTGACCTCATTTTGTGTACACAGTCCACGTACAGGGTTTCTAACCTGTGGTAACTAAAGAATGTCACTTTCTGACAGGCTCAGAAGTCCCAAGTTTATCTTGAAACCTCAAGAGAAGAAAAAATTCACCCAACTCATAGGTATTTGATGACACAAACCTGTGACTGGGCTTGGCTTTAAAAATTCTTATCTGAGGTTTTATAAATTCCACCAAAGCCATTTTAAAAGTCTATGTAAAAAAATAATTATTCTTGCTTCACCATATGCAGATAGTTAGGCCAACTGTAATAAAGCAAGCCAGTTCTACCATGATTTGTTTTTAGTAGAAATGGAAAACTGGAGAAAGAAAAATTATGTTTCAAAACAATAGTATACCTGTTGTTACATTCTAGTCTTGCCTAATGTTTTTTCAATTTTTATTATTTTCTACAGTATGAGCCAAATTCTAATTTTTCTTGGCTACATGTCTTCAAAATAATGTTTTCAATTTTTTCCTTCTTTTTTTCCATTTTTCTTAATTTTGAGTCACTGCAAAATAAGTTGTGCTTTCTTAAAGCCCTCCAAACTGAAGCCAGAGAATATAAACTTCTGAAGAAAACAGCAGCAGCCTATTTACATACATAAGCCACTTTCATAGCTGCCTACTAGTGTATGGACTTCAGAGTAATGTGGCCTAAATCAATTTTTCCAGGATTATTCTTTTGTTTGTTGTTGTTTTTCCTCCCTTCCTCCCCACTGTTTCTCTTTACAGGACATGGGACTTCACAACCTGCCAAAAATTACCTTTTGAGACCTACCCATCTAAAAATTAACTGTTCTAGCAATGAGAGATTGGATGAAACCTGAGACCAGAGACTATTTTCTTGCAAAATGCTTTCTCCAAAGTATTTTTTAAAAGAAAAAGGGGAAAATAAGAAAGGAAAATATCTTGGGCCCCCAGAATCACTAGGTTAAAAACAAACAAACAAACAAAATCTCAAGCTGGAAACTGCTTAGGGCAAAACTGCCTCCCATTCTGTTCAAAGTTATCTTTCTGTTCACTCAGATAAATGCATATCCGATTGCTTCCTTTGGAAAGGCTAATCAGAAAGTCAAAATAATGCGACCATTTTTCTCTCATCTATCTGTGACCTGGAAGCCCCCTCCCCACTTTGAGTCTTTCTGCTTTTGCTTCAATTTGTCCCACCTTTCCAGACTGAACCAATGTACTTCTTAAACATATTGATTGATGTCTCATATATGCCTAAAATGAATAAAACCAAGCTGTGCCCCAACCACCTTAGGCACTTGTCAGGACTTCCTGAGGCTGTGTCACAGATGTGTCCTCAACCTTGGCAAAATAAACTTTCTAAATTAACTGAGACCTGTCTCAGATTTTCTGGGTTCACAACTTTATGATCAAAAGCCTCAGCAAATTTTGCATAGAAGCGACATACCTTAAAGTAATAAAAACCATCTATGACAAACTCACAGCCAACATTATACTGAATGGGGAAAATTGAAGCAATTACCCCTGAGAACTGGAACAAGACAAGGATGCTCACTCTCACCACTTCTATTCAACATAGTACTGGAAGTCCTAGTCACAGCAATCAGACAAGAGAAAGAAATAAAGGGCATCCAAATTGGTAATGAGGAAGTGAAACTGTTGTTGTTTGACAATGACATGATTGTATACCTAGAAAACCTTAAAGACACATCGAAAAAGCTCCTAGAAATGGTAAATGAATTCAACAAAGCTTCAGGACACAAAATTAACATACACAAATCAGTAGTGCTGTTATACACCAACAGCAACCAGGCTGAGAATCAAATCAAGAACTCAACGCCTTTTACAATAACAAAAAGAAAAAGAAAAAAAAAAACCTTAGGAATATACTTAACCCAGGAGGTGAAAGACCTCTATAAGGAAAGCTACAAAACACTGCTGGAAGAAATCATAGATGACACAAATGGAAACATCCCATGCTCATGGATAAGTAGAATCAGTATTGTGAAAATGACCATATGGCCAAAAGCAATCTACAAATTCAATGCAATTCCCATCAAAATGCCACCATCATTCTTCACAGAACTAGAAAAAAAAAAAAAGATGAAATTCATATGGAACCAAAAAAGAGCCCAAATAGCCACAGCAAGACTAAGCAAACAATAAATCTGGAGGTATCACATTACTCAACTTCAAGCTATACTCTAAGGCCACAGTCACCAAAACAGCATGTCACTGATATAAAAATAGGCAAATAGATCACTAGAACAGAATAGAGAACTCAGACATAAAGCCAAATACTTAGAGTCAATTGATCTTCAACAAAGCAAACAAAAACAAAAACAATAAAATGATGAAAGGACACCCTGTTCAACAAATGGTGCTGGGATAATTGGCAAGCCACATGTAGGAGAATGAAACTGGATTCCTCATCTCTTACCTTATACAAAAATTCAACTCAAGATGGATCAACGACTTAAATCTAAGTCTTGAAACCTTAAAAATTCTAGAAGATAACATTGGAAAAACCCTTCTAGACATTGGCATAGGAAAAGACTTCATGAACAAGAACCCAAAAGCAAATGTAACAAAAGCAAAGATAAATATGTGGGACTTAATTAAACTAAAAAGCTTCTGTACAGCAAAAGAAATAATCAAAAGAGCAAATAGACAACCCACAGAGTAGGAGAAAATCACAATCTATACATCTGACAAAGGACTAATATCGAGAATCTCAAAGAACTCAAACAAGTCAGCTAGAAAAAACAAACAATCCCAGTATTTTATTGAGGATTTTTGCATCGATGTTCATCAGGGATATTGGTCTAAACCGAATCCAGCAGCACATCAAAAAGCTTATCCACCATAATCAAGTGGGCTTCATCCCTGGGATGCAAGGCTGGTTCAACATACACAAATCAATAAACGTAATCCAGCATATAAAAAGAACCAAAGACAAAAACCACATGATTATCTCAATAGATGCAGAAAAGGCCTTTGACAAAATTCAATGGCCCTTCATGCTAAAAACTCTCAATAAATTTGGTATTGATAGAATGTATCTCAAAATAATAAGAACTATTTATGACAAACCCACAGCCAATATCATACTGAATGGGCAAAAACTAGAAGCATTCCCTTTGAAAACTGGCACAAGACATGGATGCCCTCTCTCACCACTCCCACTTAACATAGTTTTGGAAGTTCAGGCTAGGGCAATCAGGCAAGAGAAAGAAATAAAGGGTATTCAGTTAGGAAAAGAAGAAGTCAAATTATCCCTGTTTGCAGATGACATGATTGTATATTTAGAAAACCCCATTGTCTCAGCACAAAATATCCTTAAGCTGATAAGCAACTTCAGCAAAGTCTCAGGATACAAAATTAATGTGTAAAAATCACAAGCATTCTTATACACCAGTAACAGACAGAGAGCCAAATCATGAATGAACTTCCATTCACAATTGCTTCAAAGAGAATAAAATATCTAGGAATTCAACTTACAAGGGATGTAAAGGACCTCTTTAAGGAGAACTACAAACCACTGCTCAGTGAAATAAAAGAGGACACAAACAAATGGAAGAACATACCATGCTCATGGATAGGAAGAATCAATATCGTGAAAATGGCCATACTGCCCAAGGTAATTTATAGGTTCAATACCATCCCTATCAAGCTACCAATGAGTTTCTTCACAGAATTGGAAAAAACTGCTTTAACGTTCATATGGAACCAAAAAAGAGCCCGCATTGCCAAGACAATCCTAAGTCAAAAGAACAAAGCTGGAGGCATCATGCTACCTGACTTCAAACTATACTACAAGGCTACAGTAACCAAAACAGCATGGTACTGGTACCAAAACAGAGATATAGACCAATGGAACAGAACAGAGTCCTCAGAAATAATACTACACATCTACAGCCATCTGATCTTTGACAAACCTGAGAAAAACAAGAAATAGGGAAAGGATTCCCTATTTAATAAATGGTGCTGGGAAAATTGGCTAGCCATAAGTAGAAAGCTGAAACTGGATCCTTTCCTTACTCCTTATACGAAAATTAATTCAAGATGGATTAGAGACTTAAATGTTAGACCTAATACCATAAAAACCCTAGAAGAAAACCTAGGTAATACCATTCAGGACATAGGCATGGGCAAGGGCTTCATGTCTAAAACACCAAAAGCAACGGCAACAAAAGCCAAAATTGACAAATGGGATCTAATTAAACTAAAGAGCTTCTGCACAACAAAAGAAACTACCATCAGAGTGAACAGGCAACCTACAGAATGGGAGAACATTTTTGCAATCTACTCATCTGACAAAGGGCTAATATCCAGAACCTACAAAGAACTCAAACAAATTTACAAGAAAAAAACAACCACATCAAAAAGTAGGCAAAGGATATGAACAGACATTTCTCAAAAGAAGACATGCATACAGCCAACAGACACATGAAAAAATGCTCGTCATCATTGACCATCAGAGAAATGCAAATCAAAACCAAAATGAGATACCATCTCACACCAGTTAGAATGGCGATCATTAAAAAGTCAGGAAACAACAGGTGCTGGAGAGGATGTGGAGAAATAGGAACACTTTTACACTGTTGGTGGGATTGTAAACCAGTTCAACAATTATGGAAAACAGTATGGCGATTCCTCAAGGATCTAGAACTAGAAGTACCATATGACCCAGCCATCCCATTACTGGGTATATACCCAAAGGATTATAAATCCTGCTGCTATAAAGACACATGCACACATATGTTCATTGTGGCACTATTCACAATAACAAAGACTTGGAATCAACCCAAATGTCCATCAGTGACAGACTGGATTAAGAAAATGTGGCACATATACACCATGGAATACTACGCAGCCATAAAAACGGATGAGTTTGTGTCCTTTGTAGGGACATGGATGCAGCTGGAAACCATCATTCTCAGCAAACTATCGCAAGAACAGAAAACCAAACACCGCATGTTCTCACTCATAGGTAGGAACTGAACAATGAGATCACTTGGACTCGGGAAGGGGAACATCACACACCGGGGCCTATTATGGCAAGGAAGGAGCGGGGAGGGATTGCATTGGGAGTTATACCTGATGTAAATGATGAGTTGATGGGTGCTGACGAGTTGATGGGTGCAGCACACCAACATGGCACAAGTATACATATGTAACAAACCTGCACATTGTGCACATGTACCCTAGAACTTAAAGTATAATAATAATAAAGAAAAAACAAACAATCCCATCAAAAAGTGAGTTAAGGACATGAATTGCCAGTTCTCAAAAGAAGATATACAAATGGTCAGAAAATATGAAGAAAATGCCCAACATCACTAATAATCAAGGAAATGCAAATCAAAACCATAATGTGATACCACCTTATTCCTGCAAGAATGGCCATAATCAAAAAATCAAAAAATAATAGATGTTGACATGGATGTGGTGAAAAGGAAACACTTTTACACTGTTGGTGGGACTGTAAACTAGTACAATCACTATGTAAAACAGTGTGGATATTCCTTAAAGAACTAAAAGTAGATATACCATTTGATCCAGCAATCTGTCTCCTGGGTATCTACCCAGAGGAAAAGAAGCCTTTATACAAAAAAGATACTTGCACAAGCACATTTATAGCAGCACAATTTACAATTGCAAAAACATGGAACCAGCCCAAATGCTGATCAATAAATGAATGGATAAATAAATTATGGTGTGTATATATATGTGTGTGTGTGTGTACACACACACACACACACACACCTCCACCATGGAATATGACTCAGCCATAAAAAGGAGTAAAATAATGACATTTGCAGCAACCTGGATGGAATTGGAGACCATTAGTCTAAGTGAAGTAACTCAGGAATGGAAAACCAAACATTGTACATTTTCACTCATAAGTGAGAGCTAAGGTATGAGGACACAAAAGCATAAGAATGATACAATGGACTTTTGGGACTTGGGGGAAAGGGTTGCGGGGTGAGGAATAAAAGACTACATATTGGATACAGTGTACACTGCTTGGATCATGGGTACACCAGAATCTCAGAAATCACTACTAAATAACTTAATAATGTAATCAAACACCACCTGTTCCAGAAACACTGGACAGAATCACTTATGGGAAAGCAAGATGGAAACCTGGAAAGCATCCTCCAGTCAGAGAAAGGTTAGGATTAGGAAACTCCATTGAGAAGTGGAGAGCTACCTGATGCCCACAGAGGTCAAAGAAGCACCAGTAAAGCCTTCTTCATCCTGGATCATTTGCTTATAAGTGCTTGCAAAGCAATAAAAAGGAATGGCTTGTTCTCTTCTCCAGTATTAGGGTTAGCTTAGGATAACAGGTTAATAGGCCCCCTGAAAGAAAAATGCTGGAGCAGAGTGTAATGTGTTCCAATGCTCCAGTATTCCTCAGAGCAGCAGAGTGTAAGAGACATACTTATATGGCAATATAGTTTAGCCCCAAACCATACTGTGCCTGGGTTGTGCCCAGTCCCAGAACCATGTTCTACCTAGAGAGGTAAACTCTAGGAATATGTTCACAATTGTTTCCTTCATGCGAAAGCCAATAAATGCATTAGGGGACTTTAAAAAAGCTTTTCTCCTGTTTATGAGGAAGATAAATAATTGAATTTGAGTTTAGGGCCTCAGTTTGGGGGCAGATTTTAAAGATTGGTTCCATTCCCACTGAATTTGCAGCGACAGTGAAAGAGCACACACACATGCCTGCACACATACACATATGATGGCATTTTGAGGATGCCAGCCTATTATTCACCCAGGATGATTCCAGCTAAATGAAGGGAACAGGAAGGAAACAGTTTCCAGAAGACAGAGGTATACCAAAAGGAAGCCACCGCTTTGGGGAAATTGAAAAAAGGTTAGTGGAATTACACAGACGGGCTACAACACTCTTCATGAATAACACATGAGCAAACTAAAAATAAGACAGCCCTCCATAATGCTGTGTATTTATGAAGCAATAGAAGATGTAAATAGATCACTTATTGGGGCCATCTTAGGCTAGTTGAATGGCTATCTCATTAAGGGAAGTATTTGGTATTTGCAGATATATAGACGGGGCGGAGCTCCCATTGAATGATATAATTCACTTTTGACATTTAAAGTGGCATATTGAAATCTTTTAGAAGGACTGTAGTAATTCTATCTCATCACAATCTGTGAAATGACTGAGGACCAGTATACTCATCTAGACAGGTGACAGGCAGGATTAGAGGAATGAGACAAGCCGAGCTATAAAATTTCCTTTTACCTCCTGTCCACAAAGGTCTCATGTCTATTTAGGCAGAGGTTGTAGATCTGTAGCCTAGCCTCTGGTGAGAATTTCTGTTGCCTTTGACCCCTCTACAGTCCTGGGTTAAAGAGTCAGATTAGTAGCCAACATTTTAAAACTAGGATATCACTGGAATTTCCAACTTCTCTGGTTGAAATGGAAAGACCCAACAACATCAGGCTTGTGTTTTTGCATGTCTACAATTAATTGGAGTTCAGCAGCAACTCCCACATGAAACTGGACATGTAGTTTTTGTTTCCATAGGTCCTCACCTGCTTTACTTCATTTATAGACTTTCCATTTGCATTTGAAACCCCTGATTTGGAGACATTTAGGCATGCCTGTCCTTTTACCACCGCTGTTTTTGCTTTATGGGGAAATGTGGGGAGGTAAGATAATCCCAAAGTGCTGGGATTACAGTGGTAAGCCACCATGCTTGTCCAGAAAAATATTATTAATTCAATTTTACAAATATTAATTTAATACCACAAATCGCTATGCAAGGCATATGGGAGGGAGGACACATGGGAATAAGGGCATGAGAAACAAAAGACATGGTTCTTGCTCCCAAAAAATCCAGGAAAGGCCATTAATATTTATTTCAAAAGTAGTGAATTTGAAACGGAAACATAGTAGTACATATAAATAATTTGCAATCACTTGCTAGATTAGAGGAAAAGAAAATTACATGCTATCAGATTTCATCATGAAAACTGTTTTCTGTGGATAAACAAAGATAATAAGAAAATGGTGAATACTGTCAGTTTTCTGAAGGAAACTTTTGAGTAGTTGTAAAGAGGTTGATAGTACTTGTTCCCTTGGAATCATGCTTCTTAAGGTATTTTTAAAATAGTTTGAACCATTACATTCTTTTTCTGTATTTCTTTTTAGGGACCTAAAGAGGGTGGAGTGGAGGCAGAAGACAGAAGTAGGCAGGGAAATAGGAGAAAAGAGTAAAAAGAGAGAATGATGAGAAAGGGTTAAAAAGGATAGCATATGTGTTAAAAGTAGATGTTTGAGTTGAAACTAATTGACATGAAAGAGAAATTGAGAGAGAGAGAGAGCAGCTGCTTATGTGTTCTTCATTTGAATATTGATGAAAATGCTATAGACACTTCTCTTATCAAGACCAACAATACCTTCACATTGGTGAATCCAAAGATCAATTTTTCAGTTCTCATCTGATTTCTTAGAGCCATTTGAAGTGGATAATCCTCCCATCCTTTAGAAATACTTTGGCTTTCAGGACACCATACATTGCTGGATTTTCTAACTTACCGGTTGCTCCTTGTCCATTTCTTCTGCTCATGTTCCCAATCTTAGTGCTAGGGGACTCTGAAGGGTCATTGCTTGGGCTCCTTTGCTTCTCCACAGACCCTTAGGGATCTAATTGCCTCATGGTTCTAAATACCATCTGCATGGTAATACACCTCAGCCTTGAACTTCAGACATTTGGATCCACAACATACTCAACATCTCCACTTGACTATCCCATAAGTGTCTCAATTTTAACATACACAGAAATAAATTTCTCATCTTTCTTCTCAAGGTGGCTTCTCCCTCAGTTTTTTCCACCTCAAATAATGGAAACTCCATCCATTTGGTTTAGGCCCCAAACCTTAGAATCATCTTTCACTCATTTGTTTCTCTCATCCCAATAATCTGAAAATTATTTATGACCTTAAAAATCCAAATTCATACTACTTCTCACTTCCATCACGTGTCATGTTTGTATAAGCCAGAGTTATCTCTTCCCTGGGTTATGGCAATAACTTTCAGACTTTCATTCTTATCTCAGCAACAGTCAATCTTCAACACACAAAAAAAGATAAATTATTTTCATCTAGGAGATCACGTACATTCTCTGCTTAAAACCCTGCAATAGCTCCTCATCTTACTTGGAGAAAAATTTAAAGTCCTTAGAATGGCCTCCACGCCTGTAAAACCTGGTAGCCCATTATCTTGCTGAGTTCATTTCCAAAAATTCTCTCTGCTCACTATATTGCAACCCTACTGCCCTTTTTGGTATTCACCGAACATTCTAGACAAGCCACTGCCTCAGGCCCTTTGCATTTACTGCTCCCTATGGTTAGATTGCTTATACCATAGACACGTATTTCCATTATTTGCTCAAAACTTAGCTTCTCATTAAGACCTTTCTGAACCACTCTATTTAAAACTGGACTTTGTCAACCTGCAAGTCACCTCCAATCTCTTTTTTCTTAAAATCTTTCTCTAAAGCACTTATTACTATATTATTCTTTTAATATGTAATATCTTCATTTTGCTTGTTTTTTTACACCTCCACTAAAATGTAGGCTTCCCAAAGGAAAGCATTTTGTCTGTTTTACTCACTGCTCTATCCCCAGTACTCAGAATAATATTTTACAAATAGAGATTCAATAAAGATTTATTAAATTAATGAATGAATAAAATGAGGAAGTAGTGTGACTAGTTCTTGGATCACATAGCTGCCTCATTTAAATTCCAGGCAGCATCATGGCTTCAGGAGAATCAGTTTCCTAAACCATTGCTATGGTTGGAATGTGTCTCCCAAAATTAATGTGTTGGGACCTTAATCCTGAATGCCACAGTGTTAGGAGATGGGACCTTTTGGGGAAGTGTTTACATCATGAGGGCTCCACCATTATGAATGAGTTAATGCCATTATAGAAGGATTTGGTGAGGGAGTGTGGTCCCCTTACCTTTCTATCTTCTACCACATAAGGACACAGCAAGAAGACCCAATGCCAGCACCTTGATCTTGCACTTTCCAGCCTCCAGAACTGTGAAAAATAAATTTCTATTCTTTGTAAATTTCCCAGTCTCAGATATTCTGTTATAGCAGCACAAATGTAGTAAGACAGCCATCAATTAGGATGCAGGAAGAAAGTGCAGGGCAGATTCCAATGTGTCATCATACTAGAACACATTTGGCCTTTTTCATTCTTTTTCACCTGGTGGTGTGCCTTGCTCTATTCCCTCTCCACCCACCCCCCTGCTGTGGGGACATATGCATAAACTGAGAGAAAGGTAGTTGGTACAACAGTTAAGGGTGATGTGGGAGTCCTGCCACTTGCCTATATAGCTTTCTTGTGCTCTCTAGACTTGCTTGTGTCTGATACCAGTGGTACCACTTCCATCTTATGAGGATTTCTGTTGAGCCCTCTGAACCTTATGCCTTGATGGGTCTGGTGAGCCAGCCCCAGAAGGGCATTCATGTCACATGGCCAGTTGCTGTATCATATCTAATACTGTATCTGTAATAGGGTTCAGTAGCATGCAAAGGAGCTGTTTTAGAATGGCCTAGAGTTCTCTGCAGTATATAGAATGGCCTTGCTACAAATACAGACCTACGTTTCTCCTAATACGATTTGCCATAAACTCTACATAACATACATTCTTAGCACAGGTACGTCTAATACCATAAGGCTTGGTAAGTCCGTGCCCCAAGTGTCAGGGTTGCTTGTATCCTGTCTTAGATTTTTTTCAAATCGCTTTCCTGCTCTGGGACCCATTCAAAGCTGGAAGTCTTTCATGTCTCAGTAAATGAGGGAAAAGAGTCTTTTCCTTCCTTCCTTCCTTCCTCCCTTCCTTCCTTCCTTCCTTCCTTCCTTCCTTCCTTCCTTCCTTCCTTCCTTCAGATGGAGTGTTGCTCTGTTGCCTGGCTGCAGTGCAGTGGTATAATCTCGGCTCATTGCAACCTCCGCCTCCCGGATTCAAGCGATTCTCCTGCCTCAGCCTCCCGAGTAGCTGGAACTACAGGGGCCCGCCACCAAGCCCAGCTAATTATCTGTATTTTTAGTAGAGATGGGGTTTCACCATGTTAGCCAGGATGGTCTTGATCTCCTGACCTTGTGATACGCCCACCTTGGTCTCCCAGAGTCTTGGGATTACAGGTGTGAGCCACCGCGCCTGGCTGGAAACAGTATTTCTAAGTGTGGAAGACATTACATCCAGAGGCTAGAAAAACCTACAAAGCATTATGCTTCCTTCATAGTTGGTGCCAGAGGGCTGGGGAGAAAAGTTATGAGATGCTATAATTTGTCATTTACTTTGGTGGGGAAGTCCCAGCATAACCCAGATCATTAGACTCCAAAAAATGTTCTTCAAGTGTCAAGCCCTTGAATATTCATAAGGTTTATCATTCTACCTTTTGGAGCATATGTGTCTTACCAAGGCTTTGTAGCATACTTCCACTTCTTATTCATACCATATAATTGACATATGTCATTGACTGAGAGGACTCATGTTCTGATCCAGGCACATATGGTTCAGGTCCCTTCAGACTATATATTTTTTCTCTCTGTCTTTTATTGTTATTTTTTAAAATAATTTTGAGACAGCATCTTGCGCTGTTGCCCAGGCTGGAGTGTAGTAGCACAATCACAGCTTACTACAGCTTTGGTCTCCCAGACTCAACTGATCCCTCCACTTTGGCCTCTCGAGTAGCTGGCTAAAGTGACTACAGGCATGTGCCACCACACCCAGTTAATCTTTTTTATTTTTTGTATAGACGGCATCTCACTATGTTTCCCAGGTTGGTCTCGAACTCCTGGGCTCAAGTGATCCTGCCACCTGAACCTCTCAAAGTGTTGGGATTAGAGATGTGAGCCAGTTGGAAAAGAAGTATCTGACAGGTTAATATCAAGATACAATATGGCTGAAATTGTAATTTGCCCTACCACATATATATCTGGCATTGCAGCTGCAATTGCAGCTACTTGTTGAGTTGAATTTTGGGTTATCTATTCTCATCCTCCAGGATCCATTTGGTTTTCACAGGGGCATATCTTGGTTGGAAAAGGGGGAAAATACAGTTTCTTAGTCTTCTACTTGGTTTTTCCCACTGCAATAGTTCTTATCCCCACAGCCCATAGAAGCAACATATAGGTTCTGACAATTCTCAGGTGTATTTATTTTGATTATACGTTCAGGGTCTGGGAGAATGACCAGGAAGTAGGTCCATGGACCCCAGTAGACTCATAATAGGCAGGACCTGGGCCAGAACTGCATTTATTACATGACTCCCATCTAGCCCTACTCTAACAGGTATCCATGATGATACTCTGGGTCCCCAGATATCAATGTTAATTTAGACTCTCTTTCAAACAGTTCTTGAAATATTTGGATATTTATCTTTTTCCAATGTAGAATTATTTGAGTAAATGCCTTGAGATTCCTTTATGGATGAACTGATGGAATCATTATCAAGTAACTTTCCCATGGTATTGTGGAATCTTTTTCCCTGGGGATATGACCTTTCTGTCAGTCAATATATTCTAGGTTTGGGAATGGTTCCAGTCAGGATATTGGACAAAAGGTTGTAAATTTTTATTGGGGTATCTACCATCAGCCTCTTGATCATCTGCCTTTGATTTCTTCTCACTGTATAATTCGAATGATACCCTCACATGATGCCCATCTATCTTGGAAATATTCTATTCTATTTACCAACTTCATTGTAATTTTCAGCTTAGCCTCTTTGACTACCACTTTGACCTTACTAGATATTATGAGAATGGTATCCTCCTTGCTTTTGTAATTTAAGTGGAGCCACCTGGCTTCTAAGAGCTGAGGATCCTCTCATCCTCATTGTTATCAGGGAGCCCAGTTCTTTAAAAGAATCTTTTGCTGCCCTGGTCTACCAAGGACAGCTGTCACTGAGCTTAAAGCAGCTTTCAGTAGCACGTTCCTTATCACTTTGGTAAATAGATTGTCCTCTATTCCCTTCCATGGGGCATTATTGACTTGTGCCTTTTCTGGGTTTATGTAGAATATCCAGCCTAGCAGGCCTTTTGATCACTCCCTCCACCATCTGTCACATTTCTACTTCATTAGGTACTGGCTACTGCTTTTTCCAGGCTACCAAGAGCCATCCTAGCAGCGAATTAGTACTGTCTCCTGGGGTTCTTGATGGGGTGTAAATCCTGTATCACAGGACAGTGCTCACATATTTGATGAACTCATCCTTTTCCAGCTTCTTTTTCTGTTCTCCTTAATACAGAATCTTTGGGATGCTATCTCATATAAACTTTCCTGGCTCTTGCTGGCACATGCTAGTGAAATACTGCAGTTTCCTTGATATATAGCCCTCAGTTTCTCTTAGCAGACCCAGACCTCTCCCAGGTGTATTGTATTGTAACTTTTCCCGTGATCCAGTCGCCAGGAGGGAAAGCAGGTAGATCATGATGTGTGCCATTTTGCATAGCAGAAGCTTGAGCATCTTCTTCAAACCAAAGTGGCATGATGAATTCAGCATTTAAGAGAGAGGAATGGACCATTTATGAATGACTAAAGGGCTCAAGAGAAACTGAAGGAACCTAAAGATTCAATATTTTCCAATGCATCAGTCAATATGCTCCCATCCAAGTCTTAATGTCCTACTCCTTCCTGATCAGGACACTGCCCTTACTGTAGCAGATATGCTGGCATTGAAAATTCAGTCTTCTGTGCAGTTTTGCCTCTGTGAGGTCCTCAATGTTTTTTGTCCTCTGGCTGTAAGAGATGAGTATTTCTTTTTATATTATCAAGGAGGCCCTCAAGTTTTCACACCTCATCTTACATTGGTGATATTTCACCCTTAGACTTTCATTTTCATCTCAATTCTCCATTAGTGGGAATTTTAACAAGTTCTCAAAATTGCATAACCAGTGATAGGATTCTTACTCTGAGGCTAGGTGATCCTTCTAAATCTCATCTTATAGTTGTGTTCCTGGAACCACTTTGACAGATACTGTCTCAAGTTGACTTCCTCAGGAGACAAACTCCAAGATGTTGAGATTTGCATGCACGAGGTTAATTGAAGAATGTGTTAAGTAACAACATCTCTGATGAGTGAGAGTTGCAGAATAGGGCAGAGGAAGAAGTAGAATTGTGATGCGGTTGCAAGAGAGGCCTCAGTTGACCCTATGGTGCGATATGGAGCTGTGCTCCTCTTTATAGTTGTCCTAACTGAGTGAAGACCCTTCCTACCTCAGCACCATCAGTTATTGGATGCAGCTGCTCCCTGAGAGTGGGATGTGTAATATTTGATGAGGTAGCTTATTTTAGCCTAGAAGAATTCCTGGAGAGAAACTCAGTTTTGAACTACCAACATTCTACACTTCTTGCAGCCCCAGGAATGAGTGTCTCAGTCTTGAAGGAGTATTTGGGCAGTAAACCACAGAGTCTGCCTCTGTTTCCAATAGAGACTTGTTCAGTTAACGAGTGAATAGTCCTTTTTGGGTTATAATTGATTCCTTTTAAATTCTTTACAGCAATTAGCATGTCACCTTTAATATCATAATTACTTGATCAATATGTATTGAATGAACAAATGAAGGAATGAATTTTAGGACTATTATCCATCAGTGGCCATATGAGGCCTTAGTTAATATACTGGAGGTTTTAAATATAATCCTTCTGCATTGCAGTTTTCCAAAATGTGCTACTGTTACAATGAAGGGTGACGTGGGTTTACCATTTGTGTGAAACAATGACTGAAAAAAGTCACTTTGAAATGTGGTGGTGTGAGTAGACAACAGTTGAACCCAATTTAATTGCTGTTCTGCTCTTCAGTCATGACGTCAGACCCATGAGTGCCTGGTTGATGTCAATTCATTGACATGTACCGCCTCAGATAGAGGCTGAGTCTTGCTTGCTGTGGAAATGCCTAACAGCTTTATTCTGAATGCTTAAGAGTATACCAGAAATGCTTTAAAATCCTTTCTTGGAAACAGATTGTTGGTAACTGCCTTATTTCCCCTCGAAATACATAGTTTGTCACCACATGCTTTAATTCTTCATTAAACAATGTCAACATTCCACTTGGTAGGAATAATTGAACCCTTTCCTTAGGTGTAATTATCCTGATGAAGGAAATTAGTCAACATAGTTACTTATGAAGGAGCCCTGCATTTGGAAGGGATTCAACTTACATGTACTATGTGGTAGAAATTTAGCTTGGCACTAGATTCAACTCAGCAATAAGTACAGCCTCACTGAGGGTTCCTTGGTTATTTGGTTGGCTTTTCCTTTATTCCTATAAAGGTGATGTCTCAGGAACATCTAGCACAAAGAACACAGCATGAATTAATCCCAAAGCATACATGCTATGCAGACACAAATTATGTGTACATATTATTTTTAAAAGTAATGAAAACACACATAAGAAATTAGATTTCTAATTTTGCTTTATTCTCTCCTGCCTGTTTGCCATCTTATTAAACCTTCAGATTATGTTGTACATCCACATAAATCTCTCCTATGTCATCAACATTTGGAGTTTGGATTTCACTAAACAAATATACAGTGAAGCAACTCTTTATTGGTTTGAGATCTGAAGCAATTTGTGAGGATGAACACTTCCTTTCAAATATTAAACTTTTTAAGCGATACCCAGACCATTCTCTTTCTGGGTAAAGAGGTAAATAAATTAATTCAAAGGCTTTTAAATCTCCATTGCTAAATTTTCTGGGGTGACAGGAATGCTCTATATCTTTATAGGAATTTGGGTCAAGCAGGTGTTTGCAATTGTCAAAATTCAGCTAATGATCACTTTTACATCAAAGAAAAAGACTCAAGACACATATTGAACTCCAATGCTATGTATTCTGAAGAATGTATGGAGAAGTACTGATGTCTGCAATGTAATTTGAAATACATCAAAAAATAAGATGGGTTGATGGATGAATAGAAAGATAGGTAGATGGAGAGTTACATGATAAAACAAGTAGAGTGAAATATTTATGGCAGAATCCAGGTCACATATATAGGTGTTCTATGTAAAATTATTTAAACTTTTCATTAAAAAAAATAGAAAAAAATTGCCACTGGCAGTCCTCCTACAGTGCCATTGAAGCAAACTTTGATCAAAATGGGCAGCAAGCAAATTTATCCACTGTTTATTTGGTACTTATCCTGGCAAAGCTGGTGCTGAGAATGATATTTTGCTGGAAGTCCATACTTAGTCTTACTCCACCCTTCACTGTGCTAGTGGAGCAGCTTCATCCTTTCCTTCTGATTCTTATTCCAGCAGGTAGAATGTGAGCAAGTGCATCCCAATGCTCTGGGATTCATTGATTCATTGATTGACTCAATCATCTATCCTTACATTCATCCATCCTCCACCCATTTATCCAACTTCCCTCCATCCATTCATCCATCCATCCATCCATCCATCCATCCATCCATCCATCCATTCATTCTTCCTTCCTTCCATCCATATCTACTGTATTTCTGTCTTTGGTGCAAGAAATTTTAAAGGTTATCAAGACAGAATTCTGCAATTAGGAAAAAAAAAAACTTATGGTGTCATGGGGATGTTAACATCGAGTCACTATTACTGAAAGTTCCACTCTGACCTTGTTTATTCACTCTGTCAGACAAAATCATTTCAAAACCAGAGATGTGATATGAGATATATGAAAATATACTTGTTGGCATCTGGAACACTTCAAAAGTGGTGCTTTTGATTTTCGTGGCTATTTCCAAAGCCACAAAATATTCTAGTCATGAATAAAAAGCCAAGGCTTTCCTGTGGGAAACTTTAGAGGAAATCTAACAAAACTTTTCTCAATTGGAGTAAACCATTATATACTACTTAAAAGCATTTTAGTAGCATATAAAACCAAGCTAAAGCCTCTGAAAATCATGAGACCAAATCAAATGTTAAGTTTAGAATAGTCGCAACTGAATGCGTCTCACCCAGGTCCTGCCAAGGGAGTTACTGCTCCCTCCAGGGCTGTCTCCTTTTTTATTGGTTTTAATTAAGTTTTACAGGATAAATTAGTTCACCATATTTGGATAACATTTGCACACACAGATGAAAAGTCTTCTTCTTTTTTTTTTCCAAATAAGTACTTTATTGCTGAAATAGCAGTCTGTGGGATTCAACTACTATTAAAACTCTAGTCAATAAAATGGTCCAATGTAGCAGGAGGGAGAGAAGATGAATAAGAGAGTCAAAGAGAAAAAAGCAGAGCAGAGGAAATGGAAAGGAATAGAATACAGAAGAGGCAAGAAGAGAACAGAGAAAAACCAGGGAATGTAGGTGAAGCCATAAGGCTGTAAATAAGTTGGCTCCCTTAGTAACAGCCAAATGTGGAAAACTTACTGGCAGATATCAAACAAGTCTCTGATTCTCTTTGCTGCCACTCTGTAGTCAATAAACTGCTAGTTCAAAGTCTTCCTATCTTATTGTTTGCCATTGGAAATAAAAGTGCAAGGTACTCTGTAATCCTAAGAACCAACGATCCAGATTCCCATTCTTGGCCCTTCTATATCATCTAGAATAGAAAAAATATTTCTTTTAGCTATTCAGCTTTGGTATTAAAATGCTTGGATATTTTCCTTCACCTGTATTTACCTCAGCTCAGGTATATAATTAAAAATACAAACAAACGAACAAAAAACTTTGTAGCACCAAAGATAGAACTAGAAGCTTACAGCCATAGGTCCTTCCATATGATGGTGCTCATCTTTCTGTTTCTTATTTTCTGTCTTAAAAACTGGAGTGGATGTGACTGGGGTTTTAAAATGATTTAGTTGATCATACATACACATTTCTGATGGCATCACAGGATTTTAATGTTGGGAGCTATTTAAGTTACATGGTGCATTTCGGGTGTTAAAGATGAAGAGGGTATCGCAATTTGGTTATTCCTGGATGCGAACTCAGAGCTAGAGATGAAGGCACAGGACATTTTTTAGTGAATGTTCATGTAATTGACATCTGTGTAACGAAAGAGAAGGAAGGAAGATTGGTCATAGGGAGAAGTCAGGCTGTGGTGAAGTCTCAATCAATGTCTTAGCCAACTCACAGGGCTCTGGAGCTGAGAGGACACTCCACAGCTGTTCCTTTTTCGGACCAGGGCTGGGCTTTTATGCTCCTGGATTGACCAGTCATTGGACACTGACTCTTCTATCAAAGCAGCATACTGTTCGGTGAAACAACGCTCTTTAGCAGAGGCACTTTCTGAAGAGGGCTGACAACTGAGGTCACCAGCAGCACTCACAGCAGCTGCAGGTATAAATCCTGCCTTCCTAAAGGGAGAGTTTCTGGCACATTATGGCATTCACTACAGGGGGTATTTTTTTTAATGTTTATGTCCCCTGGTATGTGGCATCCATAATTCTGCTTGGTTCTTTGAGCCACCTCATAAACGTACAGTTCAGTACTTTTTTCAGTCACAGCTTGGTTCTCTGAGCAGCTATAGCTGCAGCTTCAATTTTCCTGTAGCTTATCTTTCACCTTTGGTTTGAAATTGAGAAAGGCCAATGTGTCTCGTTGGAGAAATTCCACCTGCTCTGATTCCTAGACCAGGAAGGAGCAAACTATGACGCATCAATGAGCAATGTGAAGGTTCTGGATTGGTTTCCACTAATTTTTCTGATCTGTTTGCCACTGCAGAAATAGATGAGGGTTACTTTTCAGTTTCCTGCTCATAAAGAATGTTAATATGAGTTTCAAGTCAATCCACTGGTGGATCTATATATTTTCCTTAGAGAGCTTAAGAAAGACTCACTAAATAATATTCTTTTTCACCCATCAATCTGTGTTAGGAAGATGTATGACTGCTATCTAAGGTGCTGTCAGTGTGTTATTTTCCATGTTCCTCTTACATGTCAAATATAAAAATACAGCCTGTCAGTGTAAGGGTGATATGGGGCATTGTTCACAGAGACTGTGAAAAATCCTGTAGCGCTCCCTGATTCATCATTTCAACAACCTAATCATTTCATAGCCCCATCTAAACAAAACAGTTAAGGGCATTCCAACTTAGAGGGTACTGAATCCGGCTCGATTCAGAAAGGAAGGAAAAATCCTAAAGAAAAAGAAAATGTTCTAGAGAAAATAAGAGAAGCCTTGTCTTAGCCTCCAATTTCAGAGTTACTGATCTTTTTCCAAAGGTTGTTTATCAGTTAATTATTCTCCACCGCACCTTGCACCCTGACATTTTGCCGAAGTGGCCGGGAGGCCTCGTTAAATCAGAATTTCTACTTTCGGCTCACCTGTCACAGCTAAAGGCTCCCTCAAATGCATTGACATCGATTAATATTTAATGATTGAATAGTAGAAATATTGGCTCAGCACTTTTTTCCTTTTTTTCCCTTGAATTGGAAAAAAGAGCTTTTAGAATGGATTCTACTTTATATATACCTAGCTCTAAATTTTTACAACGAGAAATTTCTGTTTCCCTAGAGAAGGAAAATGACAGTATGTGCTCCAGGAAAAAGGCTTGACTGCGATGGGGAGAACTAACATTTAATGAACACCTGGTCTTTGCTAGGTAGTGTATGAAGTAGTTTTCATAGTTCATCTCTAATACAGCACCACTACAAGGTGGATATCATTATTTTTATTTTACAAATGAGGAAACAGGCTCAGAGAAGTTAGTGAACTTGCCTGAGGTCCTATATTCAAAGGCACAGTCAGTATTTGGATCATGAGTTGTTTGGTTAAATCGCGGATACCCTTTTCAAACAATTGTTGCCTCCCTGGGAGACAAGAAACGTGAGGCCCATTAAGTCAATGCCCTAAGGATTTGACTCCAGCAATCATTTTGGGTCTCTGTGACTCAGTTTTCCCATCTGCTAAATGGGCTATAAGCTCGATCTTGAATTCTAGTTTGGATTCTTTTAGGAAAATTTTATTCCAGAGCAAGTAGAAAAGTATATAAAAATGCTAGGAAAAATTACAAAATGTATAGGATACATTTTCAGGGAGATCTATTGTCATAACAATGGCAGTGCAGAAGTAGTATGCAAAAGGGAAAGAGTGGGCTTTGGATTCCAACAAACCTAGATGAAGTCCTGCTTCTGTTACAGTGCAGTCACCTGGAGCATGTTTTGTAACCTCTTCAAGGCTCTCTCTCTTCACCAATGAAATAGGGATAATAATTCTTTCTTCTCAGTATTTTTATGAAACATAGACTAGAGAAAGTGTTTAAGGGGCCTAAAACCATGTTTGGCACATAGAAGGCAACTGTGAACTCACAGATTGTTGTTATTATTAATATTGTTAATATTAATATTGTTATTGTTAGTATTGAAAAGGACATAGCCATTATATCAACTTCCTTTTTTATTTCCAACTTTTAAGTTCAGAGATACATGTGGAGGATGTGCAGATTTGTCACAAAGGTAAATGTGTGTCTCGAGGGTTGGTTGTACAGATTGTTTTATCACCCAGATATTAACCTCGTATCCATTATTTTTCCTGTTTCTCTCCCTCCTCCCACCCCCCACCCTCTGACAGGCCCCAGTGTGTGTTGTTTCCCCCATGTGTCCATGTGTTCTCATCATTCAGCTCCAACTTATAAGTGAGAACATGCAATATTTGGTTTTCTGTTCCTGTTTTAGTTTGCTAAGGATAATGGTCTCCAGCTCCATCCATGTCCCTGCAAAGGACATGATCTCACTTCTTTTTATGGCTGCATAGTATTCCATGGTGTATATGCACCACATTTTCTTGATGTAGTCTATCATCAATGGGCATTTAGGTTGATTCCATGTCTTTGCTATTGTGAATAGTGCTGCAATGAACATATACATGCATGTGTCTTTATAATAGAGTGATTTCAATTTATATTCCTTTGGGTTTACAGCCAGTAATGGCATTGCTGGGTCAAATGGTATTTCTTCTTCTAGGTCTTTGAGGAATTCCCATACTGTCTTCCACAATGTTTGAACTAACTTACCCTCCCACCAACAGTGTAAAAGCATTCCTTTTTCTCCACAACCTTGCCACCATCTGTAGTTTTTTGACATTTGATAACCACCATTCTGACTGGTGTGAGATGGTATCTCATTGTGGTTTTGATTCACATTTCTCTAATAATCAGTGACATTGAGTTTTTTTTCATGTTTCTTGGTCACATGTATGTCTTCTTTTGAGAAGTGTCTGTTCTTTTCCTTTGCCCACTTTTTAATTTTCTTTTCTTGTAAATTTAAGTTCCTTATAGATCCTGGATATTAGACCTTTTTCAGATGGATAGCCAGTAAAAATTTTCTCCCATTCTGTAGGTTGTGTATTTACTCTGTTGATTCTTCTGCTGTGCAGAAGCTCTTTGGTTTAATTAGATCCTATTTGTTAATTTTTGCTTTTATTGCAATTGCTTTTGGCATCTCCATCAAGAAATCTTTGCCCAGGCCTATGTCCTGAGTGGTATTACCTAGGTTTTCTTCTAGGGTTTTTATAGTTTTGGGTTTTACGTTTAAGTCTTTAATCCATCTTGACTTTATTTTGGTATATGGTGTAAGGAAGGGATCCAGTTTCTATTTTCTGCATATGGCTAGCCAGTTTTCTCAGCACCATTTATTAAATAGGGACTCCTTTCCCCATTGCTTTTGTCAGGTTTGTCAAGGATCAAATGGTTCTAAGTGTGCAGTCTTATTTCTGAGTTCTCTATTCTGTTCCATTGATATGTCTGTTCTTGCACCAGGACCATGCTGTTTTGGTTACTGTAGCCCTGTAGTATAGTTTGAAGTCAGGTAGCATTATGCTTGCCTCTTTGTTCTTTGTGTTTAGGATTGCCTTGGCTATTCAGGCTCTATTTTTAGTTCCATAAGAATTTTTTTAAAGTTTTTTTCTAATTCTGTGAAGAAAGTCCATGGTAGTTTAATGGGAATAGTTTTGAATCTATAAATTACTATTGGACGGTACAGCCATTTTCCCAATTTTGATTTTTCCTGTTAATGAGCACAGAATGTTTTTCCATTTGGTTGTGTAATCTCTGGTTTCTTTAAGCAGTGCTTTGTAGTTCTCCTTGAAGAGGCTCTTCACTTCCCTTGTTAGGTTTATTCCTAGGTATTTTATTCTTTTTGTGGCAATTGTGAACGGGAGTTCATTTGCAATTTGACTCTTGGCTTGCCTGTTGTTAGTATATAGGAATGCTACTAATTGTTGTACATTGATTTTGTATCCTAAGACTTTGCTAAAGTTGTTTATTAGTTAAAGAAGTTTTTGGGCTGAGATGATGGGATTTTCTGGATATGAGACCACATCATCTCCAAAAAAAAAAAAAATACTTTGTTTGACTTTTTCTCTTGTTATTTGAATATTCTTTATTTCTTTCCCTTGCCTGAATAGGAGTGGTGAAAGAGAGTAACTTTGTCTTGTGCAGTTCTCTAGTTCTTTCAGATGTGATGTTAGGTTGTTAACTTGAGATCTTTCTAGCTTTTTATGTGGGCATTTAATGCTATGGATTTCCCTCTTAATACTGCTTTAGCTGCATCCCAGGGAATCTGGTACATTGTCTCTCTGTTCTCATTAGTTTCAAAGAACTTTTTTATTTCTGCCCTGATTTCATTATTTACCCAAAAATCATTAAGGAGCAGGTTATTCAATTTCCATGTAATTGTATAGTGTTGAGTGAATTTTTAAATCTTGAGTTCTAATTTGATTGTGCTGTGGTCTGAGAGACTGTTATAATTCCAGTTCTTTTCCTTTTGCTGAGAGTTATTTTACTGTAATTTATGTGATCAATTTTAGATTAAATGCCATGTGGTGAAGAAAATGTATACTCTGTTGTTTTGGGGTAGAGAGTTCTGTAGATACCTATCAGGTCCACCCGATCGAGAGCTGAGTTCAGGTTCTATATATCTTTGTTAATTTTCTGTCTCGATACGCTTTCTGTCAGTGGGGTGTTAAAGTCTCCTACTATTATTTTGTGGGAATCCAAGTTTCTTTGAAGGTCTATAAGAACTTGCTTTATGAATCTGAGTGTTCCTGTATTGGGCACACATATATTTAGGATAGTTAGCTCTTCTTGTTGAATTGAACCCTTTACCATTATATAATGCCCTTCTTTGTCTTTTTAAATCTTTGTTGGTTTAAAGTCTGTTTTGCCAGAAACTAGCATTGCAATCCCTGCTTTTTTTCTGGTTTTGATTTACTTAGTAAATGGTCCTCCATCCCTTTATTTTGAGTCGATGTGTCTCTTTGCATGTGAGATGGATATCTTCAAGACAACAAACTTATGGGTCTTGGTTCTTTATTCAGTTTGCCATTCTGTGCATTTTAATTGGGGCACTTAGCCCATTTACATTTACAGTTAGTATTGTTATGTGTGGATTTGATTCTGTCATCATGATGCTAACTGGTTATTTTGCAGACTTGTTTATGTGGTTACTTCGTAGTGTCACTAGTCTGTGTACTTCAGTTTGTTTTTGTAGTGGCTGGTAATGGTTTTTCCCTTCTATATTTAGTGCTTCCTTCAGGAGCTCATGTAAGGCAGGTTTGGTGGTGATGAATTCCCTCAGCATTTGCTTGTCTGAAAAGGATCTTATTTCTCCCTCACTTGTGAAGCTTAGTTTGGCTGAGTATGAAATTCTGGGTTGGAAATTATTTTCTTTATGAATGTTGAATATGGCGCCCAATCTCTTCTGGCTACTAAGGTTTCTGCTGAGAGGTCCACTATTAGTTTGGTGGGCTTCCCTTTGTAGGTGACCTGGCCTTTCTATCTGGCTGCCCTTAACATTTTTCTTTCACTTTGACCTTGGAGAATCTGATAATTATGTCTTGGGGATGAGTTTCTTGTGTAGTATCTTACTGAGGTTCTCTGCATTTCCTGAATTTGAATGTGGGCCTGTCTTGCTAGGTTGGGGAAGTTCTCCTGGATGATATCCTGAAGTATGTTTTCCAAATTGGTTCTATTCTCCCAGTCTCTATCAGGAACACCAATTGGCCATAGATTTGCTCTCTTTACATAATCTCATTTTTGTCAGAGGTTTTGTTCAATCCTTTTTTTTCTCTCTATTCTTGTCTGCCTGTCTTATTTCAGAAAGGCAGTCTTCAACCTCTGAGATTCTTTCCTGTGCTTGGTCTGCTCTGCTATTAATACTTGTGATTGCATTGTGAAGTTCTTGCAGTGTGTTTTTCAGCTCTATTGGGTTGGATATGTTCCTCTCTTAATTGGCTGTTTTGGCTGTCAACTCCTGCATTGTTTTATCATGATTCTTCGATTCTTTGCATTGGCTTACAACCTACTCCTTTAGCTCAGCAAAGTTCATTTTTATCCACATTATGAAGCCTACTTCTATCATGTTAGCCATCTCAGCCTCAGCCTGGTTCTGAGCCATTTTTGGAGAGGTGTTGGAGTCATCTGGAGGAAAAGGGACACTTTGGCTTTTTGAGTTTTCAGCATTTTTGCATTAATTCTTGCTCATCTTTGTGGGCTTGTCTACCTTCAATCTTTGAGGTTGCTGACTGTGATGGTTAATATCGAGTGTCAACTTGATTGTATTGAAGGATGCAAAGTATTATTCCTGGGTGTGTCTGTGAGGGTGTCGCCAAAGGAGATTAATATTTGAGTTAGTGAACTGGGAGATGCAGACCCACCCTCATTCTGGTGGGGCACCATCTAATCAGCAGCCAGCACAGCTAGGATAAAAGCAGGCAGGGGATCATGGAAGCACTAGGCTGGCTGAGTCTTCTGGCCTCCATTTTTCTGCCATGCTGGATGCTTCCTGCCCTCAAATGTCAGACTCCAAGTTCTTCAGTTTTTGGACTCTTGGACCTACACCAGTGGTTTGCCAGGAGCTCTCAGCCACAAACCAAAGACTGTATTGTTGGCTTCCCTACTTTCGAGGTTTTGGGACTCAGACTGGCTTCCTTGCACCTCAGCTTGCAGATAGCCTATTGTGGGACTTAACGTTTTGATCATGTGAGTCAATACTCCTTAATAAACCCCTTTTAATATATACATCTATCCTATTAGTCCAGTCCCTGTAGAGAATCCTGACTAATACACTGAACTTTAGATGGTGTTTTTCTGGTTTTTGTTGTTTTCTGTTCATTTATTTTTCTTTTAACAGTCTGGCCACTCCTCTGAAGGTGTGCTGCAGTTTGCTGGGGTTCCATCCAAACCCTAATTGCCTCAGCTTTTTCCTATACCTGGAGGTATCAACAGTGAAGACTGCAAAACAACAAAGATGGCAGCCTGCCCCTTCCTCTGGAAGCTCCATCACAGGAAGTTAGTGACCTGCTGCTGGCCCAAACATGCCTGTAGGAGGTGGCTGGAGACTGCAGTTGGGAGGTCCCACCCAGTCAGGAGGAACAGGATCAGGGACCTGCTTCAAGAAGCAGTCTGTTTCTGGTTGCTTTTTGGTAAGGCAGCCGTGCTGTGTTGGGCATCCCTTCAACCCCCAATTTTTCTGGGCTCTCCAAGGTCCACAGGCTGGACTGGCTGAGATGCTTGAACAGCCAAGGTGATGGCATGCGCCACTCTCTGGGCACTTTATCCCAGGGAGAGATTAGAACTCTGTCAATTGTAGAACAGGGGTAGGGGTGGCCAGAGGCCCTGGCTGGGAGGACCCGCCCTGTGAGGAGGAGTGAGGTCCCGCTTAAAGAAGCAGTCTGGCCACAGCATGACAAAACAGCTGTATTGTGCTGGGGAACCCCTCTGTCCCTGTCAACTTGGACTCTCCAAAGCCTACAGGCTGGAATGGTTGAGTTGTCCAGACAACCAAGGCAGTGGCCCACCCCAACCCCAGGCACTTCATTCCAGGGAAAGATCAGAGCTCTGTCAATAGAATATGGGTGGGATGGTTAGAGGCCCCAGCTGGGAGGTCCCACTCAGTGAGGAGGAATGGATTGGGGTTCTTCCCTAAAGAAGCAATCTGGCCACATTCTGGCAAAGCAGCTGTGCTATGTTGGGAGGACCCTTCCTTATTCAGATTTTTTGGACTCTCCAAAGCATGCAGGCTGGAACAGCTGAGTCATCCAAACAACCAAGGTGGCAACATGCCCTCCTCTTGGGCACTGTGTCCCGGGGAGCAATCAGAGCTCTGTCTGTAGAATATGGGCAGGAGTGGCTGGGGGACTTTGCTGACAGGTCCCACCCAGTGAGGAGGAATGGATGGGGGTCCCACTTAAAGAAGTATATATTAATTTCATAAACGTACAAGCTCAATTTTATCATTTGTTGATAGACACCTGTCAAAAAAGAAACCACCTATATTACATATAGATAAAGATACAAAGGGGTCATTTCAGTGGTTCAGTGTTCTAAGTGTAGTGATAGATTCAGGAATAGCAGGTTTCAATGGGCAGAAATGGGGTGCTTACACAGGTCTGAGGGTCAGAAAGGCCTTCGGGAAGGACTAGCTGTATTGCCTTTTAAGACATAAAGAGGGGCTTCCAGAAGTTGTGGATTGCTGGATGTCTTACACAATCTGTTCTCTCCTCTGTGGTGTAGAGATACAGATTTGCACATTGTTGCCCAGTATAAAACAAGATTATCCAGCCTCTCTCGTAGCTTGATGTGGCCAGTGCAACTGATTTATCATCAATGTGTAATGTGTAAACAATCTGCGGCCATTGATTAAATGAAATGCCTTATGCATTCACCTATGAATAGACATTTGAGTTGTTAAACACATGACAAAACTATGCAAATTGCATACTTTAAATAGATGCAGTTTATTGTATGTAAAGTATACTTTGATAAAGTATAAACAAAGTAATAGAAAAAGAAAAGAGCTCACTCTTCAAGTTTTCTCTGCCTTCCTTCCTATGAGCTGAGCTACAAATCTAACTGTGACTCAGATTTGAACATTAAGTCAAGAACAACATCCTAGGGGGAAGACAGAGGTGCAAAATAGTGGGAACTTAGGTCATGATAAAATCATGGCACAGAACTACCATGGCGGCTTGAAATTCTTATCTTTGGACTGATAGATGGGTATGAAATAAACATCTATCTTATTTAAGCCATTGTGTTTGGGGTCTCTTTGTTACAGAATAGTTTGTACTTTAACTGTACCACACCAGGCAATAATGCCTGTATAATAACTTGGTCAATATTTTTGAAAGGATGTTCCAAGTGCCATCTGCATTAGAATTACCTGGGCTACACATTAAGAGTGCAACATTAGGGCCAGGCACGGTGGCTCAAGCCTGTAATCCCCGAACTTTGGGAAGCTAAGTGGGGGCGGGGGTGGAATTATTTGAGGTCAAGAGTTTCAGACCAGCCTGGCCAACATGATGCAACCCTGTCTCTACCAAAAAAAAAAAAAATGCAACATTAAACAGTAACATTAAACCAACTCCTTGTGGAAGAGAAATGCAGGAAATCTACAGTTTAAACATGCTCTTGAGTGATGCCTGTACAAACTGAGGACACAACTATTCTAGTTTATTAGCTTTCGGCTTTTACAGAACCTGTAGAAAAGTCAGTAGATAGGGATCACCTATTGAAGCAAGTACATTTTTGTATGAGAGGACATAAAAGTAAAGTCAGGAGCATTTTTTCCGTAGTTAGAAATCTGTGTAGGAATCGCGATTATACCCTTTTAGCTTTGCTACTCAGACTTTGATCCATGCATTGCAGCCCCAACATCATATTGGAGTTTTTAGAAATGCAGCAGCTCAGGCTCCAGTCCAGATCTACTGAGTTAGAGTCTGCATTTTAAGAAAATCCATAGATGATTCAAAAGCATATTAATCTTTGAGAAATCTTGTATATTCACTGAGGTGAAGAAATAAGTCTCCGAACCTTATTGATTGCATTGTGACATGCAATCAATAATAGGCCTGGCATTTATGTAAGTGGTGACCATGGTTAGGAATTCAGTGTGCAACCTTTAAAATAGTAGCAACAATTCTAGAAGTCAATGCTTTTTGTGACAGTGATTGTGCCAGATTTATGTACACTTAGGTGTGATGGTCCCCACCCTCGTCATCAGACCCATAGTGGATATTCTGAGATTAAAAATACCTGGTACTCAGGTCTGGGACCACCTCTATTCCATCATTACATAAATGTAATCCCTTGTCTGGCTAAACCCCCACTAAGTGACTTTCACACTCTTTAGTAATAAGAAGGCTCTTCTACCTGTCTTTTCAATTAGACACCTCTTAGTTCGCCTTCCCATGGACATTAGGAATTGTCTTGCATGTTGCCTGTAATTGTGACATGGCACGCAATCAAATGTGCATATCATAGTGGGTCAGTAGATATTCCAAGTACAGTAAGTTAAAATTTTCCACTCAGGCAGAGTTATGATCCCTGTCCTAGAAATAAATGTTTGTGGGAGGCTCTTTTATCAGATCTCTGGGTGGTAGGTACTAATTGCTTTGATTCTATCCAGTAGTTTGGTTTCCACAATGAGACTGAAAGTTCCTTAAAGGCAAATGTCCTTCCTCCCTTTAATAGACTGACCAGGAAGGGACTTACCTGGCTTGTCACTGCAGGTAAGGTTTGGATGACAGGGGAAGGATCATTGCAGTTCTCTCTTCCCTTTTCTCATGGTTGGTGCTATTGGAGGACAAATTTATACACCATGGAATACTATGCAGCCATATGAAAGGATGAGTTCATGTCCTTTGTAGGGGCATGGATGAAGCTGGAAACCATCATTCTCAGCAAACTATCACAAGGACAAAAAAACAAACACCGCATGTTCTCACTCATAGGTGGGAATTGAACAATGAGAACACTTGGACACAAGAAGGGGAACATCACACACCGGGGACTGTCATGGGGTGGGGAGAAGGGGGAGGGATAGCATTAGGAGATATACCTAATGTAAATGACAAGTTAATGGGTGCAGCACACCAACATGGCACATGTATACATATGTAACAAACCTGCACGTTGTGCGCATGTACCCTAGAACTTAAAGTATAATAATAAAAAAAAGAAATCTTATTTGGCATTGAGGTGAAGAATATCAACTTAACACAAATTAGTTTACTGTTAGGAATAATAACAATTTTCACAACTATTAACCATAATAACAACCTATCATTTATTGAGCTTTTCATTTCATTTTTATTTTTTTGAGATGGAGTCTTGCTCTGTTGCCCAGGTTGGAGTGCAGTGATGTGGTCTCAGCTCACTGCAACCTCCATGTCCCAGGTTCAAGTGATTCTAGTGCCTCAGCCTCCAAAGTAGCTGGGATTACAGGCATCCACCACCACATCCGGCTACTTTTTGTATTTTTAGTAGAGACAGGGTTTCATCATTTTGTCCAGACTGGTCTCGAACTCCTGATCTCAGGTGATCTGCCCATCTCAGCCTCCCAAAATGCTGGGATTACAGGAGTGAGCCACCGTAACTGACCATTGAGCATTTTCTAAGAACTTTACACATATCACCCCATTGAATTATCCAAAATATCATGAAAAATTAAGAAATGAAGGCTCAGAAAAGTTAGGTAACTTGTTCAAGATAGCTTAGTCAGTGAGTTGACCAGTTGGTGTTTGGCTCTGGAATTGTCTGATTCTAAATCCTCTTCTTTTACGTACTAAGATCTGACCTCTCCAAACAGGCCATCCAAAACCAGGAACACTAAAGCTGATTACCAATTTCGAGGTATAAAGCCAATGAGAATTCAGTGAGTTAAGTAAGATGTCACAATAAATCAATGCAAGATGCAAGATGGTGTGGGTAAAATCTGAAGGTGCAGGTTAATGTTCACATGCAGTGAACACTCACAGGAGTTTGGTTACCTGGGTCCATTTCCACCTCTTACCAGCACCTTAGTTTCTATGGGGGATTACTTCTTCCCCTTAGCATACTATATGGTGGGATCCTAATCAGGAGCCCTGATGTCCCAGAGCAAAAAAGTAGGCATGTGATCTAAAGCCACCTGGACACTCACTCCCTAGAATTTGACTCTTGAACAAAATAACAAGCATATGGTGCATGATTAAAGTTTCATTACCCTGGAAGATGACCCGACTGTTCCTGCTGTGGGTTCATTCCTCTGGTTTCTGCAGTCCTTGATTCCCAGTTCCTAGTTTGTCATTTCTCCTGTCACTTTCAAACTCGGTCTCCAACTTACTAGTCAACTCGCTGAGCTCCCAGTATCCTTTCCATATATTTCCTCTTACTTAAGTTAGCCCAAGTCAATTTCTGTTGCTCATACCAGAGAACCCTGATTGTTACCAAAGAACCTTGATTGACACACTACAGTTGTATTTTATCCACTCCTTGTACCTTTAAGAGTAAGTAGGTCTGGGGTATTTAAGGAGACTTACTAGAGACATAGAAGTGAGATTATATTTGCTCTTCTGTGTCTTCCACACAATACTGAAAAACAATGAGTCTTATTGCTTTATTAGCAATAAATAAAAGTAAATTAACTTCTAGGGAGTAGGTAGGAATTTTTGAAAGCAGAGTATGGGCTGAAGCCAGGGAGCTTCAGGTTGAATAGCAAACCTTCTCTACCTAGTATTCAATGACACACTCTTTAATTTAGTATATATGTACTTAAAATTTCCTACTGAACAAAGTTTCCATTTTAAAAACATCAAAATAAATACTTAAAAGACATTTCAGTGATCTGAAGTACCTTATCCATCAAAATAATCAAAATTGAATTTCTGACCATTGGTTCATACTCTGCATTGTGTCTTCCAGTTGGATATCTGGACAAAAAGGTCAGTCCTTGAATAATGAGTATAATCAGAGAGTCAGAATAGCATGCAGTGAGGCATAGGAGAAATTTCCTTCTCAGCCAGCAGGATCATTGTAGATGAAAGCCTACAAAGTTCTGGGTTAAGAGTAGAAACTATGCCTGTCACTGAGTATGTCAGCTGTGATATAAAAAGGAAAGTCAACTGGTATCCAAGCCCACAAAAAAAGGGACTGAAGGCAATTCACATGCTTTGTCTATTGGAGAGAGAAATCCATACAAATCTTTCCTTGTTGAAGGAAAAATAAATAGAAAAATAAAATTAAATATGAGAGAATATTAAACATAGTGCACCACGAAGAAAGAGTGCATTGGCCTAAGTACATATAAGAGGAACAACCCTTGGAAAATGATTTGTTCCAGTAAACCAAAGAGAATATTAGAAAAATGAGTCATTAGCAATAGAATGCAATACAACCAGACCTTGTGAAAAGCAGAAAATTATAACAAAAAATTGGATGAGATGAGAAGGAAGATTCCTGAGTGAACAAAAAGGACTTCAAGAACACCAAAAATGAAATAGCAGTATAGAAATGAATAGAAGCAAAGAACAGAGTAGATACTGTAGAAAAGCAAATCAATGATGCATTGAACTAACTCTAGAACTCTAACAAAATGCAGAGGGAGGGGATAAAAAGATAAAAATGATGAAGAAAGAGATGGTAGCCATATGAGGCAGAGGGTGAGATGAAATCTAATGACTTTACATGTTCAAGAGGAGAAAACCAGAGCAAGTGGAGATGAAGCGATAATCAAAGACATATGGCAAGTAAAAGGAAATTGTCTGAGTCATACAAAAACTTAAGTATCCAGAACAGAAGGATTCACTGTATGCTAGAAAAAAATCAAAGAGAAGAGAACCACATTTGAACATGACTGGCCAAAATGTTTGAATTAGAAGAATAAAAATAAATCCTACATTCTCTCAGGCAGAAAGAAAAATGTTGCCTCCAAAGGCTGACCTTAACCTTTCTGTAATAGCAAATGCCAGAACTGGAGAAAAGTCTTCATTTTCTTGGGAGAAAAGTTTGTAACCAAAGAATTTTAAAGCCATTCAGATTGTATTTCCCATGTGACAGCAACAGAAAGACCTTCACCATTGTTAAAAGGCTCAGAAACAACTCACTAATGGAAGCCTTCTTTATTTAGAAATATGTAAAATATACCATGAACATCCAAGAGATGAAAATAATGAAGAAAAAGAGAAATTCTTGGCACTGTGCTGAGTAAGTCACACTGCATGCTAAACTCAATAATAAAATGGATTTTGTAATTCAAAGCCAAAAGGGGTTATGGGGCTAGGGTTAGCCTTGCAGTTTCCCTGCATTCATTTACCTTTGCCACTTTTTCAGCACCAGATGTAACTCATGAGCTGTATCATTTACCCCACTGCCCTCCCTTTCAGATGAAAACTCTTGTAGTATTCACATTACTCTCCTCTGTAAGTGCTTGTTAACAATGGATGACCTATGTACAATGTTGGGTCAGAGAGCCTGGAAAATGATGAAACAAAGAATTGCTTTTGTTCTACATAAAAGCAAAGTTGCAAAGAGCTATATTCTGGCCGTTTTCAATGTCAATGAGCTTGACTAATGGTGTTCTGTATTTCTCAAACATATATTGAATAACTTCAATCATTGGGATTAATCTGGGACATAGTATAAACAATCCAGTGAAAAATTTTGTCACCATGGCCCTCTTCACAGCTGCTTTTTACTTTAACTATATAAAACAATTATGGCTACTAAAATTCCATGAGGAAAATGCAGCTAAATGTTAATAATATTAACTAGTGGGTGGTGTGATTTAAGGTAATTTCATTTTTTCTTACAATTTGCTGTAGTTTATCATAATTGAGGATATATTACTCTTATACTTAGGAAGGAATTGAATAACAAACCACAATACTCAAAGGATCCAAACAGGCAACTCACAAGCAGAAAACTGACTGACTAGTAAACATACGAAAAAATACTCTGCCTCATTAGTAATAAAATTCATTTAACAGAAAACCACAATAATGTATCTTTTCATCCCCATCAGCACTGGCAATCATTTAAAAGTTTGGCTACACCTGTAATGTTGAAGGTGGGGAGATACAGGAACTCTCATACCCTACTGGTGAGAAGATACATTAGCACCACCACTTTAGAGTTGAATATTGCAATATCTAAGAGAGTTGCCAATTTACATATCTATAAGCTGGCAATTATAATTTTAGATAATTGCTCATTGCTTATGTATTAGTCCGTTTTCACACTGCTATAAAGAAATACTTGAGACTGGGTAATTTATAAAGGGAAGAGGTTTAATTGACTCACAGTTCCTCATGGCTGGGGGGGCCTCAGGAAACATACCATCATGGCAGAAGGGGAAGCAGGCACGTCTTACATGGCAGGTGAGACAGGGAAGTGCACACAAAGCAGGAACTGTCAAACACTTATAAAACCATCAGATCTTGTGAGAACTCACTCACTATTGTGAGAACAGCATGGGGGAAACCACCACCATGATCTAACCACCTCCCACAAGGTTCCTCCCTCAACACCTGGGGATTACAATTCAAGATGAGATTTGGATGGGGACACAAAGCCTAATCATATCAGTTTATAATGACAAAAAATTAGATACAAAATCCATAAACAGAAAAGAATCAGTACAAAGTCTGTAGTATACTCTAAACTGTGGTTACTATAACCAAACATGAGCTACATAAAACAATATGGGAAAACCCCAAAAACATAATAGTGAGAGAAGAAATGCAAGGTACAAAGGAGCATTTATAGTACAATTTCCAATTTTAAAAGTTTCAAAACATTAAAAACCAACCCCTCAGCCCCTATTTTGTTTATGCACATAAACATATATAGTAAGACTATAAAAGCATTCAAGGAAATCATCAATTCAAGATGGTGGTTATTTCAGGGGAAGGAAGGGGAAGGGACTTGACTTTGAACAAGGTTATCACAAAGAGTGTTGGCAGTTCTGCCAAGATGGAGTTTTTTTTCCTTGGAAAAACATAAACATCGAGGCATGTATGTGAATCTATTAATATCTGGCAAAGCTTATAGTAAGTATAATTTTATTTGCAAGATATATGTTATAATAAAAATGAAAATAAAATATTAATAATGCATTTTATTTATAATATATTTTATAAATATAAAATAAAGTCTGTGTTTACAATTTAACATGCTATCTGATCACAAGCAGATAAAATATTTATGATATAAAGCCTGAAAGGAAATAAAAAGGAAATCAAATACTGGTTATATCTGAATGATATATGTAATTTCTTTGCTTTCTTTTATTTTTCTATATTTTCAAAATTTTCGTTATGAGATTACATTATTTTTTAATTGAAAACTTTTGAAAACTTTACAAAAGTGTGATTAAAAATGTCGGCTTGGGCCTTATGACATAGGGTCTTGAATGTCATATTAGGTTTTTAGCTTTATGATACAGGCTATCATTTCCCAAACTGTGTGCTATGGAACACTAGTGACTCTTGAGAGGTTAACTTATGTTGCTGGGAAAAAGAGTTCCACGGTTAATAAGTTTAAAAATGATGGGTCTCATGCTCCCTGTTTCAAGAAGCACAATAGACATTTCTACATTAAAGCCTCCAAGAAGTTCTACAGTTGAAAAAACCCGCACACAACACAACAAAAACTTATTTGCATTTGCTTAACTCTGTGTCTCCCAAATACATATAATTACAGATCCCTTTAACAAGGAGTTAATTTATTATCATCTAAGGGATATTATCTTCAGGGGACATGATTTGTGAAACTTCTTAGTTAGAAAAATCTCCAAAACATCATACAGACAGTGGCATGATGAAAGGAGAGATTTTGGAGGTTGAAAGTGGCAGTGTTGGGTAGGAGAGATTGGAGGTGATGGAGGCAGGATACAAAGAGGCCAAGTGGGCAATAATTGCAGTAGTTGGTTAGTAGGTGATAAGGGCTTCAGCACAGGACTGATGGCCTCAGTGAGCCTTCACCAAAATTATGCTTCTGGCACACAATAAACATTTATTTCTCATGTGTTATAGACCTGCTGGGATTCAGCTGGTTTGGCTCCTGAATAAAGGTTGAAACAAAGTCTGTTCCACATGTCTCCTTGTCCTTAAACAAGAGGTTACCTGAGACCTCTTTTTCCTATGGAAACATGCAAACCTGTTTCAAGTCTTGTATCCTATCAGTTAACATCCTATTGGTCAAAGCAAATCACATGGATGGCCAAACCCAAGTCAAGAGCTGTTGCACATTGCTTATCATGAAGCTGAAGCAAGACAGGGCTAAGCTTAACATCAAAGGGGTGGGGAAGTATATTCCTCCCAGGAAACTAGGAATTGGGGAGGAAGTGAATATTTGCTGAACAGCAATATAATCTATAACCCTGTCTCTGTCTATAAAGTGAAAAAAACACTTGCTAGATTGTGGAACTATGCATATGTGGAGTCCATCAGTGTGGATTCCATTTCTAAAAGGCACCAAGAACACCATGAAATGATGGGATTCAGCATGGCACAAACCTAAAGATAGTAGTATGAAATCTGACCCTATTGTAGCTTCTCTTTTCTCCAGGTGTCATAACAAGTGAGTGAGCATGTAAAGTGTCTGGGAATTCCTGAGAAGAAAATTACTAAGAAATTAAAACAGGATTGTAAGAGCTTAGCCCAAATCACTGTGCGTGGCAAAGATAACCAGGTGAGTAAAAAGCTCCTCATTCACATTTTACACAGCTTTCTATTAACTGATATTTAGTATTCAGAGACATGACACAGTCTAGAGTTCAGAGAATAGTTTCAATCCCCAAGGGAAAAATAGGAATAATTTTGAATATTTTGAAATAATGTGATTAAAACATAGGATCAAACAACCTGTCGCCTTTTTATATCCTTAACATTTTTATTCCCAAATGATCTGGTGCTCACTGCATTCTACATTTAATACTCATAAAGATCATGTTCTACGGATTTTTTCCAGTTGCCATCTCTATATTTTAACTATGTCAACATGATATATAGGCAACCCTTCCTACTTGGAATAACAATATTTTATTGTTTCTTCCAAAAATTAACAATAAAATATCTTTCAGATTTCTATTTACTGGCTGGAAATTTTTGAAAATTTGGCTTGTGACCAATTGTGCTGTAGGAGAATTGTAAAATGAAGCAATGACTAGAAGGAAACAGCAAAGAGGGTGACCCATGACAATTGTGAAAATGGCAACATTTGCTCCTGGCCTTTGGTTCTCAGGAGTACTCTAGCCCTTCTCATTGTCACAGGCTCAATGACCTCATGGTCTTCATTCTGGCTCTGGGGGCAGGGAATCTGAAACTCATTTCTATCATGGTATAAGTGACTGATTAGAACTCCTGCTTGAAACATGAAAGAGAAAATCTACAATGAACACCGAATATCAGGAATGGTAGGAAGGGATGCATTTTGGAGGGTGGGGACTGTCTCAGTGCCCATAACATCCCTTTAGGACAGCACCAGACATGTTCTACCTATAGAAATACACACCTATACAAAATGGTTAGTGTGCCACACTGTGGCTATAAAGAGCACTTAATATGTGCTACTAAAGAAAAAAAAAAGGAAAAAAAGGGGGCATGAGACAAGATATTCTAGATTTACACTACATCTCTTCTGTGGAGTGTGATCCTATTATTTTAAAAATTATAACAACATAAAAACAAAATTCACAGGATGACAGAGATGTGAAGCATTGAGAGATGAAGTGTCAAACAATTATTATTAACACTTAGTATTCAATCTTATATCTGTTGAGTCCCACCTGAGGAGTTAGCCAAGGACAGAGATTCTTCTAGAGACCAGTAACCATGTTGTGTAGGTTAAACTGTTCATTGCTATCCATCTGATATTTAGTCCTAGGTTAATAACAATTATTGGCAACAATAATGATGATGATGATAGCTATCATTTACACAAAACAATCTTAAGAGCTGTGATGGTTAATTTCATGTTTCAACTTGAAACATGAAGGAAGATAAAGACTAAGGAAGACACATATAGCTGGTAACACACTATTTCCGGGGCTTTCTGTGAGGGTGTTTGTGGAAGAGGCTACCATTTGAATGAGTAGACCTAGTAAGGAAGATTGGCCTTCACAACTTGAGTAGACATCATCCAATGTGTTGATGGCCCAAGTAGAACAAAATATGGAGGAAGAATGAATTTGCTCTCTTTGCTTGAGTTGGGACATTCATTTTCTCCTGACCTTGGACATGGGCATTTGCGGTTCTCTAACCTTCAGATTCAGAGCAGGACTTACATCATCAGTCCCCGGCGTTCTCAAACCTTTGGGTTTGGACTAGGACTTCATCGGCTCCTCTGGTTCTCAGTCCTTCATGTTCGGATTGAAACTATACCCTCAGTTTTCCTCCAGCCTTTTTACTCTAATGTGCAGACAGCAGATTGTGAGATTTCTCAGCCTCCATAATTACATAAGGCAATTCCTCATAATAAATCTCTTTCTGTATGTTTATAATATATCCTATAGGTTCTGCCTCTATGTAGAACCCTCATACAAGAACAAATTACCATAGTTTTGATTTAATGTCTTCTAGTTTCTATCATTAATGAGAAAGATGAATTGTAGATGGTCTTCACTTTTTTAGGTCTCAATTCTATGCACTTATTTATTTAACAAATATTACTGAGCAGCTATTCAGTGTAAGCCTTTGTTATGTAAACAGAATAGGTTCATTGCCAGATGCACACAGCAAGTCACTACGCTGAGACACTGGGTTGCAGCAGAGAAAGAGGTTTCACTGTAAGGTCATCAAATGAGGAGATGGCAGGGAACCTCAAATCCATCTCTCTAAGGAATTTAGTATTAGGGTTTTTAAGGGTTTTGGAGTTGGCTGAAGAGTGATCATTGATTGGTTGAAGAGTGCAGGGTGAAGTCAAGAAACAGGGAGATGAATCAGCTGTATTATCATGCTGATCCCATTCATCTGTGGAGATCTGTGGGAGTTGCTGGAATTTGGGTCTGAAAAACATCTAAAGCAATCATTAAACAGAAACCTTATGATTCCAGTGTCAGAGTCCTATCTATAAGAAAACTGGGGATGCAAATGGTCAGAATCATTCCATGCAAGGAAATGATAAGTTCAAGATGGTGGTTATCTCTGGGGAGGGAAGGAAGGGACTTGACACTGGACAATGGTAACAAAGGGGGATGGCAGTTCTGCAATGATTTTTACACATTGAGTTTTAGCCACAAGGAAGTGGGCCAAAGTACAGCCAGATTAATGCTTAATTATAACTATATTTCTGCCCAGAATCTGGATGCAATTCTTGTCAATCCTGTGTGGATAGTTTCAGTCAGGTGCTGTGGAAAATGCCATACCAAAAGGAAAAATACACAATCTTTTCTCACCACAAAAATACAACATATATATAAGTATGGATACATATACATCCTACTTATATATGTAAAATATATAACTTAATTATATTTTTTATTTATTTATATTATATATATACATAATTTAAATGCTATAAGACAAATGTATCAAAAATGCTAAGATATTCGAGAGAGAGGCATTATTGGTTGGAGTGTGCAGGGGAGAAAGAAGAGGAACAGGGAGAAGGTTTCTTGTAAAGGGAGCTTTGGGGTGGGGCTGGAGGGATGGTAAGGCACTACAAAGTAAGGAAGTTGTCTAACAAAGAATACAGAAAAAGGAGACATTTTTGTCCAAAGGTGGCAATTCCCACTTGGCTGCATTGCAGGTTACATGCATCAGGAATAGAGGGAGTAAAAGTCAGGGAGTTAAATTGGGAGCAGAGCATTGAAAATTTTGAATCTCCAGATGATGAGATTAAACTTTATTTACAAGGTACTAGCAAGTCACAGAATCTCTTTAAGCAGTTGTTTGGCATGATGTGAGCTGCACTTTGTGATAATTACTCTGGCATCATGGGTAGGATGATTTGGACAGGAAAGAGTGCAAGAGCAGCTTCAAACTTCAGGCCACAGTAGCACAATAGGTCAGGTCAAAAAAAACCATGGGCCTGGCCGGGCGCGGTGGCTCACGCCTGTAATTTCAGCACTTTGAGAGACCGAGGTGGGCAGATCACCTGAGGTCGGGAGTTTGAGACCAACCTGGCCAACATGGAGAAAGCCTGTCTCTACTAAAAATACAAAATTAGCCGGGTGTGGTGGCACATGCCTGTAATCCCAGCTACTCCGGAGGCTGAGGCAGGATAATTGCTTGAACCCAGGTGGTGGAGGTTGCAGTGAGCCAACATCGTGCCATTGCACTCCAGCCTGGGCAAGAAGAGCGAAACTCCACCTCAAAACAACAACAACAACAACAACAACCACCACCACCACCAAAGAAAAAACCACCCAAAAAACAAAAAACATGGGCCTGAACAAGGGGATAAATAATAAAGGATAGAAGTGAATAAATTTTTTTAGATGAAGAACTGATGAGGAGGTTGGGAGGCCACTGGAAGGGTATCAGTTGTGGCTTATTTTTTGAATCCCCCCAAATTCCCGTAGACCAGGGTTTGACATTTAGACTGGATAATTTTTAGTTGTGAAGAATTATCCTGTGCATGTTTAACAGCATCCCTGGTCTTTGTCCACTAGATGCTAGTATTACCTCTCCTCCAGCGCGAAAGTCAAAACTGCCACTGACATTGGTTAATTCCTTTGGGGGACAAAGTTATCCCCAGTGGAGAATCACTGCCCTATATAAGACAAATAGAGCCACTATGATAAAAAATTCAAAAAAAATCCATAGATAATATATATTCATATCTACTATCTATCTATCTATCTATCTATCTATCACTAAATGTTAAGATATTTCCAAAGACTCCAAAATATGAGGGATTAGAAAAAAGCCCTGAGAGCCATCAGACATGCACAGTATCAGCATCTTTGTAGAAGGAAGTAAAAGAAAGGCAATGTGAGTTGTGAGGATTCTGATACCAGAGTACTCCATATTTCTTATAGATATACACTGGAAAATGACTGAACTGGGTAAGAGTCTTGCAGGCTCTGAGTCATGGGTGAGAACAAGGGGACCATGTTCCATAGGATCTAATGGTGGTGGAGTAATCTGGGCTCTCTAAGCCGTTGATGATAACAAGCCAACCTTCCCCTCCAAAAGAAACTGTTAGCATGAGCTTCATATTGAGAAGAACAGGGACAAAAAGAGCAGGAAAAAAAGAAAAAAGAAAAAAAGAAAAGTCCAGATGAAAAGGAGTTAGGGAATAGAAGAGAGAGATTCCACAAAATGCAAGCCTATGCATATTTAAATTTTGCAGGACATGCCTGCAAAAACAGATGAAGACTGAAGCCCAGTATTTCAAAATGAGCTAAAATAAACCAAGCTAATGGTAGAAGCTGTGACAAGAAATCACAAAAGGAATAACTCAGAAATGAGGTGATAAAGGAAGATTTAAAATAAGAGATAACGTAAGCTGAGAAAAAACTAGAAATAAATAAAATCATTTCACTAAAGAAGCTGAGCCAAGAGGAACACAAAAGCAAATAAACAGAATAATGCAATGAGAGAAATAGAACATGGAAAGGAAGAAAAAAAATTAAATCAAAATGATGTAAATAAAGTGTTATGAAATAAAGCACCTGAGAGAAAATGATGGTTTAGAAATTTCAACATATGTCTAATATAGCGGTTCCTAACCTAGGGTCCTTGGATGTCAGGATTTATGGGTAAAATTTAGGTGGTGCAATGAACTTGGTTACGAAATATATTATGTATATATTTTTACTACCTCTGGCTGGAATTTAATGTTTTTCTTTAATTATCAACATATGCATTAAACCACAGTAGTATTGACAGTATCTATGATTTTATCACCAAAAATAATCACAAAAGTCAAAATGCCAAATTACAGTTTGGAAAAATAGCTCCAAATACCATTGATGCTCATCACTTTTTAAAATTTGTAGTTGTTAACTATATTTATATCTTATTAATTAAGATCTGTATCTCATTACTTAATAGTTAATAAAGAAGTTAATATATTACTGCAACATAATTTTAAATTATTTTGACAACTGTATTTCAATAAAAATAGTCTCCTTTGAAATGCTGTATGTTCTCCTTTATACATCTAAAAATATTATTCTGTGAAACACTCCATTGTTTTTGCCAGACTGCTGCTTCCACGATACAACAAATTTGGTAACTACTGTTATATAAAAGGAATCTCTGAAGAGAAATTATAATTTGAAAACTTTCTTAAAATAAAAACAATTAGAAACTATGTATTAAGGGGACTTGAAATTTGACCCATAATGGCCAACACCATCCTTTAAAGAAAGTATCTTTAGGCTATCCCAGCAAAAAGATAAGTAGAAAGAAAATTATATTGTCATCAGAATTTTTAACAGCCATACTTTTAGGGCTAAAAATATTATAGTAATATATTTAAGATACTCACAGAAAGAAAATGTCAGCCAAGAATCTTATGTTCAGCCAAACTTACCTTTAAGTACAAAAAGCCTATGGTCAACTGATATCAACATGCAAAAACACAGAGAACATTGTTCTCTTGTTCTCATGTGCTCTTCTTAAGGAGTCTACCAAACCACAATGAAATAAGAATGGATGTAAGAGCAAGTGTTCACAATTTTTATGGCACTTAAAATAAGAGATTACATAAGTTGAGAAAAAACTAGAAATAAATAAAATCATTTCACTAAAGAAGTTGAGCCAAGAGGAACACGAAAGCAAATAAACAGAATAATGCAATGAGAGAAATAGAACTTGGAAAGGAAGAAAAAAAAATCAAATCAAAATGATGTAAATGAAGTGTTAAAAAAATAAACTACATGGGACATTTTTTATAAAGTACATGACATCCAAGTACATGAATCATTTCTCAAGTAATTTGTTTTCATTGTATTTTACAAAAGTATTTTTCCATAAAAGATTGTTATAAAGTTTTTAAAAATCCCTGTACTAAAATATGAGCTTCATACAACCAAATTTACTGAAAGCATGGGTAAAGAACATTAAATATCAATTTGCCTGTACAATCAAGACCAAAAATACACTATAAATGAGTCAGTCTAGTATGTAATGTCTACATGCTCTGACAATGTAGATAATGACTATGTTTTAAATGAGGGAATGAGGAATAAGGATATTATATTAAAGTTGGCTTCTAGTTTTGCCCACTGAAAAGGCCTAGAAACAGTGATCAAGTTATTAATAATAAGCATACGTGTCATGCAAGTTGTAGTCTTTAAACGCTATTTCCTACTCCTTGGATGTGGATGGTTGCAAACTCAGGCAGAAATGTGTACGATGAGCCTACAGTGCACCAGAGAACAAGGAAGCAATCAAAGGTTGCTTGACTAAGCTTGTGTCAAAAAGAGTCAGCAGCTAAGTTGAAGAGGCTCACAGTGGCCAAAGATGGGGTAATTACTCCAGAGAGTGTATTCTGATGAATTCGAACACATCGGATAAGATTAATTCCTTGAGTTCACAGATATATAAGCAAATAAAACAAAATTATTGGTCAATTTTGAAGCTTGCTAGGAAACAAATTTATTATTTTTTAAACCAATAAATAAAGATAATTAAGCTATCCTGTCATTTTTATATGACCTGTATCTTAGAGCAGGGATCCCGAATGCCTAGGCCACAGAGTCTGGTTAGGAACCGGGCTGCACAGCAGGAAGTAAGTGGCAGGCAAGCAAGTGAAGCTTCATTTGTATGTAGATCCCCCCTCCATCTCTTTCATTACCACCAGAGGTCTGCCTCCTGTTGGATCAGCTGCAGCATTAGATTCTCATGGGAGTGCAAATCTTATTGTGAACTATGCATGAGAGGAATCTGGGTGGTACACTCCGTATGAGAATCTAATGCCTGATGATTTGTCACTGTCTCCAATCACCCCCCAGATAAGACCATCTCATTGCAGAAAACAAGCTCAGGGCTCCCACTGATTCCGCACTATGATGAGGTCTACAATTATTTTCTTATATATTACCATGTAGTGATAGTAGAAATAAAGTACACAATAAATGCAATGTGCCTTAATCATCCCAAAGCCATCCCCACCTTCCCAGTCTGTGGAAAAAATCTTTCACAAAACCGGTCCCTGGTGCCAAAAAGTTGAGAACTGCTGTCTTAGAGTAGCCAGATAGTTGATAAAGTAAAACTTCTCTTTACCGAAATACTCTAGATAGCAAATATACTAAGAAAGCAATGAGATAATTAAAATATCGCCATTTTATAACCTCTAGTATGTTGCTGAATCTGGCCAATGATCATCAGTGGCTGTCAACATCACAAAAAGTGTGACAATAAGACACTATGTGCTCTCCGGTGGAGGTATATTCGGCTGGTCATATCTCTCTATATAACTACCATTTTACAAGAAATACAGGTTACAGAGGAGGATATTCAATGATACCAAGGGGATGCATTCAGTATAATACAGATTGAGGTAAACTCTGTCCAATAAATTGTTGTTTCTTCAACAATAACTAAAAGGACCAAAAAAGATGAAAGAGATTAAGAGAAACTTTGACTTTAAAAAGATATGAGGTATATATCAATGAATTACAGTGTAAGCATTATTTGCATTTCCTCCAAGAAAACATTTTTAAAATGAACAGAGAATGTGAAAACTGCTGACTAGATATGATATTAAGAGATCATTGTGTATTTTGGGTACTTTATATAATGGTTTAGTTTGAAGAATCTTAGTCTTTTAGAGATATTCTATTCATTGAGATTTCTCTGGAGAAACAGAGGTGAGAGGACATATATAGAGACAGCAAAAAATTTATTATAAAGTGTTGACTCACTCAGTTATTGAGGCTGAGCAGTCACATAGTGTTCCTTCTGCAAGCTGGAGATGCAGGAAATCTAGGGCTACAGTTCAAAGGACTGAGAGTCAGAGAGCTGATGATCTAGATTCAGTCCAAGTTTAAAGGTCTGAGAACCAAGAGCACTGAGGGCAGGAGAAGATCTATGTCCCAGTTCAAACAGTCAGGCAGACAGCAAATTCACCCTTCCTCTATTTTTTGGGCTCTATTCAGTCCCTCAGGAGGTTGAATGATACCCAGCCACATGGGGAGGGAAATTTGCTTAACTCACTCTGCAGATTCCAATGCTAATCTCCTCTGGAAACACTCTAACAGACACACCCAGAAATAATGTTCAACCAACTTTCTGGACATTCCAAGTCCAGTCAAACTGACCCGTAAAATTAACCATTGCATACACTTAAGTATTTGCAAATAAATGATGTGCTATCTGAGATTTTCTTCAAAATATTTCAGGGTGTTGGTGGCAAAAATATGGAAGAAAAGAAAAAAGACTTGAGGTAATAATTGTTGAAGCTGGGCTATAGATACATGGAAGTTCATTTTACTATTTTCTCTTATTTTGCATATCTTTGAAATGTTCCCTGACAGGAAGCTTAAAAAATGATACGATATTATGGTACTGGTAGGCTCAGCTAAATTACTAGCTGGTATTTGATACTACAAACTTTATAATTATTTCATTCTGAGAGAATATTAAGGATATATAGTGTAGGTATGAGATGAAGAGGAAAGGGCCAATAATTATTCAAAGTTTTCCAGACTAGATTATTAGGGGAAAAGTGATTGAGAATTAAAATGAACATGAAAGAAAAACAAAAATTTAGAAAAGGATCTATCTTGTGGGAGTGAGATGATTTGAGCTTTGGGTACATTAAATTTGAGAGCTATGGCCACCAGACAATGAGAAAAAACACATCTGAAGTGCGTTGGAAAGGTCAGCGCTAGAAAGGTAGCTTGGAGACTTAACTATTCAGACAGCAGAAGCCTCTGGTGCATATGACTCCACTGAGACAGAGATTTTAATATGCTATAGTTTGAATGTGTCCCCCTAAAAGCATACGTTAGAAACTTAATTCCCAATGCAATAGTGTTGAAAGATAAAGCCTAATGGGAGGTGTTTAGGTCATGAGGGCTCCACCCTCATGAATGGATTAATGCCAATTATAAGAGGGCTTGAGGCTACAAGTCCCATCTTTTGCTGTTTCTCATGCATGCTGTCTTGACCTTCTGCTTTCCACTATGGGATGACAGAGCAAGAAGGTCCTCATCAGATACAGAGTCCTTGACCTGGGACTTCCCAGCCTCTAGAACTGTAGAAAAGAAATCTCTGTTTTTAAAAATAAATTACCCGGTCTCTGGCATTCTGTTAAAGCACAGAACAGACTAGGACACAATGAATGTAAGGAAGGCTGGTAAGATCAGCAACTTTGGGAGTCCCTATCTACAGAGGGTGAAGAAGAGACAAGGAGGAAGACCAAGACACCAAAACCCAGGGAATAGATGAGATTTACAATGAAGGGTGTATCAAGAATGTCACAGTTATAGAAAGATTAAATAGAATGCCAAAGGAGAGAACACCACTGGACTTAGCAATGAGGAAGTTACCAAGGATTTCTGAGAAAGCAAGTGGGCAGTCGAAGGAGATGTTATACTGTAAGGAATTCCACTGGAGATCATGACATGAAAGTGATGAGGTAAACTCCCTCAAAAAGTTTACTAGGGAAAGCAAAGGAGGTACAGGAAAGCAACAAAAATGCCAGCAAAACTAAGAATGGGGAAGACCAGAGCACATTTCATAGACAGTGGAGGAAGCCCTGTGTAGAATCTAACAATAGCATTCTTCCTTCTAACAATAGAAGGGAGAGAAAGTGATGAGGGTGATAGGGAGAAGACCTGAAATGAGAGATCTTTAAAATCTTCCCACTCTCATATGTCATTCTGTCCCTGAAAAATTTTTTGGCCACTTGGCCTGGGTAATTGAGGCATTTACCACTTCTAGGGCAAGAAACATTGAAAGAGAGGCCTTATGTTGTTTGGAGTGACTAGAATGGGTGGAAATGAATTAATGGGTGAAGTTACAGCAGACCCCAGTCCTCCTTGCTCAGACTGTCCCATTTTCAGAAGGCTTTCCCTGTGATTGCTGCCATATATTATGAGTGTTAAATCAGCCTGAATGATGGTCTACGTATATGTGTTTGTGAACCGTGGTTCTCTGGCAATTGACAGCATAGAAAAGACACTGTCTTAGCTTTTAAATAGGTTAGTTAGGTTCAGGAAAGAAGGCAGCAATTCTAAGAGCTCTTGAAAGACTCAAATTCATACATCATTGAGTCCTACTCCTGAGGAAAGAAACACGACTCTTCTTTGATGCTATGAGGTTCACAATTATTTCTCTCTGAGATGTTAAGGGCTATCTAAACACATAATGTGCATTTCATGTTCTTAGACGTTGTGTTTCAGGCACTGCTACTTTGAATATCCAACAATTTTAAATCAAGACTTTTTTTTTTTTTTGAGACGGAGTTTCACTCTTGTTGCCCAGGCTGGAGTGCAAAGGCACGATCTCGGCTCACCGCAACACCCACCTCCCGTGTTCAGGGGTTAAATCAAGATTTTAAAAGGCCTTGGGATAACTAGGGAGTATCACCCTTAAGCAAAAGGATCTTGAGACAAAAGGTAATAATCATCATCATCTCCCATTTGCATAACGCTTTTAATTTTTTCGAAACCTTTTTTATATCTATTATTTCACTTGATATTCACAAAAACCATATGAGGCTGTTCACTTTAAAGAAATGAACTCAAAAGCAGTGAACATTTAAAACGCTTCCGAAAAATGCAGTAAAATCACAAAGACAATTCCCAGAGCATCTATACCATAGCTCTAACTTAAACTGTATTTACTGCAAATTGTATTGACTCGGAAGAGATGGTAACTCGTAAATATAGTTCCTCTGTCCTGAACCACATTCAAACTGCAGTTGTTATGAATACAAAAGAGCTTTCTGAGTACATAACTGTAGTTTTGCTGCATTAAAGCAAAAGGCTGGCATTTGGACTAGAAAACAGCCTGTAACTATGTCTGTTCTGCATGGCAGGCATCTCAGGGCCTGCCAGCAATAGGGATGGATTTACATATATTGACTCTATCCAACATATGAGTAACGATCAATTTTCTTGATCTATTCCATTCTGTCAATCTGTGCTTTTGCTAGCAAATGAGGAGACATTGCTGTCAGCCAGAAATAGAGTTTCCTAGGCTTATGTGAGCTTTTAAGATCTCTTTTCTACTTAATTAAAAGATACATACGGCGGTTGACAGAGAGCAGCAGGCTAGTCAAAGTAACAAAATTTGCCACGTATACATGAGTTCCTGGAAGAAAAATCATGAAAGATGGCTAAATAAATGTAAAGGCAGACTTTCATTTCTGAGGATAGTATATTGTGATGTCAATTTTATTAACAGAAAAATAAATACAAAGGGACAAATGCAATTTGTCTGTCAGGAGTAGCCAGTAAAGGCATCCTTTTTCAGGAGTCGGAAATTACTCTTCCAGGTAACGATATGCAACCTGCCGGACAAAATGGAGAGAAAATGCTTTTCTTTTTGATCTCCCACATTAATGTACCATGTCATATTAATTCATTTGCTTTGGGCTTAGGTAATCTCTGCCCCAAAACTGTATGGGGATTTTAATTAGGATGATGGAATAATAGATACAAAGCAGGTGAGAAACCTTCCCACTAGAAAGTCTAGGAAAAACTTGACACATGTTGAGTTTCTTCTGGTTCCCTTCACCTCAAATGTGGCTGGTGATACCAGAGAATGCATCGGGCACCCAGGCACAATGTAAATCCCTTTCGGGGAGAGTTTTACAGTGGGTGAGTAACTGAATGTTTCTGCTGGGGTTGCAGTCGCGCAACATTCTAGTTTCTACTTCTCTGACTTTCAAGAGTTTTGCATACATGGAGATTCTGAATCTGTACAAGTAGGATGTGGTTTTCCACACATTGATTGGCTTTAATTAATTACTGGACTGGATTGGGTTTGGCTTCTATTTGTTTCCTTAGATGCTCTCGAATGACAGTATCAAGTACCTCTGGAAGTGTCTCCAACCCACCAGGGGACTGATTTTAGGAACTGCATACATTAGGGAGGAAGAATGCTTGATATTCTATGCTATAGCGATGTGAACCAGGCCATGGATTAGAAGCCAAAAATCTTGGTTTTTGGCCTGGCTCTTCTATTGAGTTCTATAATCATGAGAAGATAATTTCCCTTTTGGACCTCAAAGTTCTATTTGTAGAATGGAGATGTTTTAGTAGGTGCATGATTTTCCAACTGAATTTGCAGTGTCCTCAGCAACTGTCACTGGGAGAAGGTGGATAGGATGCCAAAGATCCTTGCTTCTGTGACAACTTTAGCAGCTATTTGGGGTCATTTTGCACAGTGTGCTTCCAATAAGATTTTGTTCAAACCAAAGCTAAAAATGTTTTAAAACCTGGCACTAAAGGATCTCCAATGTTTCCTACATTTTCAACAATCTAGGACCAACATTAGTTCGTGTAAGCCTCTCATCCATTGGGTTTATAGTTCAAAATTATGTTTTCTAAATCCTAGGAATGTTTTCATTTTTTCGGTTTTGTTTTTGTTTCTGTTTTTGTTTTTACTTTTAGTGATGGAGTCTTGCTGTATTGCCCAGTCTGGCTTTGAACTCCTGGGCTAAAGTGATCCTCCACCTCAGGCACCCCCATAGCTGAGACTACAAGCAGGAGCCACTGTACCCAGATCCAGGAATAGATTTAAGCTTAGTCACCTCTTATTCTCGAACGGCTCTTCCTCATTTGTCATGTCTGACAATAACCTCCATTTGGCTAGCTCATAGATGTAGTGTCTGGCAGATAGGATGAATGCAATAAATAGGTATCAAGTGACTATCTGGTTCCTATAAGATTTATACTTCTAGATTTTAACTAAAGGAACTGATAAGAATGACTAAAAAGTGAAAGGGCAGGCATTTGGCCTAGGGGGTGCCTAAGAAAGACATAAAAATAAAATTAAGGTGTCTGGTCCCTAAGATTCAAGAGGTTGACACGAATTCTACATTTATTCCCTAATCCATCTCATTTGGTTTGGAAATGAAAAGAGACATACGGTGCTCTTTGAAAAAGCTGCATCTCTTTTTTGATCTCCGCCTCCACTACCACCGCCTTGACACATGGTGCTAGATTCTGATGCTGAGCCTTTGCCCTCTGGAGATAGTGGAATAAAAAAGTTCAACTCAACAAAACCACCAGGGACAGCACCAGTGGGAACTGAGATTGTCCCAGAAAGGAAATGGAAGCTCTGCTAGTTAGACATTTCTGATAAGGAATCTGTGACCATTGCGGATTGGAAGCAAAAATATATACTTCCTTACGGTAAGGATATTCTTCTTCCTATTGCGTCAGGTTTCTAAGGCTCACATTCAACCCCTGGTATTCATAACTAAATCTACTGGGACTGTTCTTTTTTAATCTATTCCTACTTCTTTTAAAACTAAGGAAATCAAGACCCATGATGGTATGGAACTTGTACAAGGACATGTATTTTGGTTGTGAACCTAAAAAATGTGCTTGCCGTTATGAATGAATGCTCCTAGAGGAAGATGTGACTTTATCTTTAGGTTTCTCTTCACAGAAGTAGAACAAAAGGTCTATGAGACAATCAGTCACCCTATATTTACTGAGCATCTACTGTGCGCCAGAGATGGTGATAGGCACTGAAGATACTGTCATACAGAAGACACACCTTCTACTTTCATGAAATTCACAATCTTGTAGGAAAGACTCTCAATAAAGTTCTTTTGAGTAAAAACTAAAAAGTAGTCCAAAGTATTGTGAGCATAGTATAAAACAGATAGGAAGGGGATCCAACCTTTTTTGGGGGTCCAGGGAAGGCTTCCCTGAGGAAGCAATGGTTAAACTGAGAGTTGAGCAATAAGAAGACAGATAAGGTAGGGTTATTCTAAAATTGCATCATGAAAAATTATCTGGACATTTGCTAAAAATTACATATTTCCAGACTCCTTCTCTTGGAGAGTCTAATTAAGGAGATCAGGGGATGAGGTTCAGGAATCTGTATTTATAACGTCCCCAAGTTGTTCTTGCAATTTGAGAAGTTTGGGAAATCCTGAATGAGGCGATGAACTGTTCCAGGCGAGAAACTATTCATCCTAAGGCATTGCATTAAGGGTAGAGAGGACCTGAGAAAAAACATTTTGACTAGAGTGTGGAGTGCGATGTCAGGTAACAGGCAGAAAGGGTTTGCTAAAATTTGTTGTAAGACCTTGGAAACTTGCACAGTAGCTGAGCAGATGCTTAAGTGATTACTGGGATGTAGTAACAAGAGGACATTGACAACTGCTCTACAGAAGGAACTGAACCTGTTAATTCCTCAGAGGTACTCCCAAATAAATAGTTTGCTTTTACTTTCTTTTGACACTAAGGAGAAATGTAGGTAACTGCATAAGAAGTATAGTTTGTTGAGAAGTGTTAGGCCAACCCCATTTTCAAAAACACTTCCTATCATGATGAAAAAAATTGTGCAGGAAATTACTTTTAGGTTTACATTTTAGCAAAATGTAAATAGTCATGGCAAGGGACTTTCCTTCAGCCACAAATCTGGTTGTATTCTCTTGTGTTAAACATTGTGCTTGAACCTTCTCAGCTGTTTATGCAACTAGATTTCAGAAGAGAATATGTGCCAAAAACATGAACAATTAGCTCTGCTTACCTTGTATTTCAGAGAAAGATGCACCATATCTTTAGGTTTATAATCTCCAGCAATAGTTTGCTGCAACTGGCTCATACTGGCTCTTGAGAGCCAATTGTTAACATCTATTTGCAACTCTGTGTTCAGTGATTTCACATTTGTAGCCTGAAATCAGCCATCGTGGCAGCATTTACACTATGGAAATCAGCAATTTATTCCCATGATTGCTGAGAGCCTGTTGTTAACATTTACCAGCACACCATGACTGACAGCTATTCACATTTTTTAAATGGTGGCTATTTATGCATGAGAATATTCACTGATTAGTCTCCTACAAGTAAATACTTTTTTCTCACTGCTTTCTTTGTTATTAAAGAGGAAAGTCTTTCTCAGAATCTTCAACAGGCTTCTATTACTTCTTCTTGGTCAGACCTGGTCCCATGACCATTCAAGAGAGGCTGGGATAGTGAGTATCTAATCTGGCAAAGCTACCAAGTCAACTGGTAGCTTTGGTACCAATGGGTACATTTGGTTCAATTGAATCCTGATTCAACTGTGAACTTGGACACAATAATAATCTTAAACAACACTCGAGCTCTGTTAGTAAGGGAGGAAGGGACATCATCCTTGGTCAGGAAATGAACAGTATTTCCCATTTTAGTAATACAAGAAAGGGATGAATGTGGTCTCCAACACCCAGAAGACTGAACTGTAACAGAACTAAAATAAGTTCTATTTTTGCTTGTTTTAACAGCTGTTGGCATTTTATGCCCAGCCTCTTGCAGCAGTGGTTCTCCAAGTGTGGTCCTCACATTGGTAACATCAGCATCATCTGGGAACTAGTTAGTAATGCAGATTCTTGGGCCCCACCCCAGATCTCCTGAATCAGAAGCTGTGGTGGGAGGAAGTGATGGTGGAGGGGAACATGATAAAAGATGTGGTCCAGTCATCTGTGTTTTAACAGGTGCTACAGATGATTGTGATGGACCCTGAAATTTGAGAACCTGTGTAAAGAGTGTCTAACTCTGTCAGTGTGATAATGTGTAAAGTGAATTTCAGTGAATCAAAAGCACCTTATTGGTACTAGGTACATAGTAGGCACTGTCATTCACTCATTCATTCATTCATTCATTCATTCATTGTGCATTTATTAAGCACTTGCTAGTGTTATCCTGTGTCACACAATCCATTCCCCACTAACAGCCAGAATGTTTTAAAAATGTAATCAGATTGTGCAACTTGCTTGCTTAAAACCTCTCAGTGGCTTGTACAACAAGATGAAATACAAACTCTAAGTCACTCCATGGCCTGGCCTGCCTGCCTCTCCAAATTCCTCTTCATTGCCTCTTGGTTCCTGGACCAGGCTAATCTTCCTTTTATGAATGACTCTATATAGTCATTTTAGTTCCACCTTAAATGCCACCTTTTCAGAGAAGATCTCTGCATACCTTATCAAAGGTGCCTCAACTTGCCCCTATTTATCTTTATCACATTACCCACTTATTTTCTTCATAGCATATAAAACTATTGTATCTATTCATTTGCTTATTGTCTGAGTCTTCCCCTAGAAAATGAACTCCATGTGGGTGTCCATTGCTTCTCGGTGTCTATGTGGGCCTTTGAATGCTGAAAGTCTCAATAAATATTTGTTGAATGAATTTCCAGGTACTGTCCTAGATGTTTCATAACTGAGATTTGAATTGCTAGAGAAAATTTACAGCAGGAGTCAGCGCTTTGGCAGAGGCACATCATGTCTCTTTCTTTTTTTTTTTTTTTTTTTTTTTGGTTGTAAATTATAATTTATTCAGTTTGTAGAAACTTAAATTTACTTACAGAAAGCTCTTCAAAGGTTCATGAAACTCAGTTGTGAGATCAGTTGGCTTCAGGTTAAGAGTGGGCATTATGTTTATTTATTGACAGGTGATTACTAGGAACTTGAAAAACAATACAGAAATGTTTTTTATCTTGTACCACATCAGATAAGCAAGTAACTGACTCAGAAAATTTATGATAGCCTTACCGTTGTTTTCCCAGGGACTGTTCTGGAAATAGAAAGATGAAATCAGACTCCAGTGCCATCTAGTGGTCATGTTTAGTTCCTCGAGAAATAAAATCCAATGCAGTCTAGCACTGATTTTCCACTTTTTTGGGAGGTATTAGGCTTGTGTATGTGTCTTTCCAATTTCAGATATCACTTTAGATATTTTAATAAATATTAGATTAATGCGACTGATGCAAATTGGTCAATTTTTTTTTCGTTTTAAACAAAAATTAGAACCTCAAAAGTTTTTCATAAAATTTTCATCTCCTCTGGTCATAACATAATTTATAAGATCCACAGAAACTAATGGAAATAAGTACTCTGGTTGCATCTAAAATGGATCATGCCCTGTGCTTATCTCTTTATACACACTCAATAGCCCTTTACATTCTAATGATATTCCCTACATTAAAAAGAGGAAGAGTAATACTCATAGAATTGGCATTTGTTGAGACCCTAATATATGCCAGGTATCATGCCAGATATTTTTAATACATTATTTTATTTAATTATACAAACTTTTCAGAAGTATTTTTTATCTGTGCCGATGAAGAAACTGAAGCTCAAAGACCCGTATCTGGAGATTGCAATTGGAGCCCTTCAGGCCGGCTCCATATCTCTGCTCTTTCTAATCATTTTCCAGAAGTTTAAAAGGAATTTTGATTTTTAACTTTTTTTTAAAAAGTTTTTTCCTGCCACATCATGTCCCATCAGAAGATCAGCCGTTTGAGGGCAGGAACCACATCTAATGCCTGGCATGTAATATCTCAATAAGTATTTGTTGAATGAATTGAAGGAGGCAGGCTTGAAAAGGTTTCAGTTCTGCAGCCAGTCATTTGGTTACCATTCATATTAGTTATTTATTGCTGCATGAGACTTAGTGGCTGAAAACAATAAATGATAAACATTTGTTATCTCAGAGTTTCTGTGGTTCAGGAATCCAGAAGCAGGTTACCTGGATCTCTCATGAGGCTAAAGTCAAGATTTTGGCCAAGGCTATAGTCATCAAGGCTCAGCTGGGGCAGGATCCACTTCCAAGATCACTCATATGGCTGTTGGCAGTCCCCAGAAGATCTGCATCCAAACTCATTTGCGTGGCTATTGGCAGGCTTCCTCTCCCTACCATGTGGGCTTCTCCACAGGGCTGCTTCACACACATGGCAGCTGGCTTTCCCCAGGATGAAGTGATCCAGGATGGAGAGAGAAGGCTCAAGATGAATGCCACAGTCTTTTTATAACCTAATCTTAGCAAGTGATATCTCATCACCTCTACTGTATTCTCTTCAATAGAAGTTATCCATGAAATCTCCTCCTACTCATGGGGAGGAGATTATATAAGAGCATGAATATTAAGAAATGAGAGTCCTTGGGCCATCTCCGAGACTGCCAACCACCACATTCGTGGCATATCCATTGAGGATTGAGCCTTGAGATCACTCTGTAATATTACAGATGATTTCCTTCCCATGCTACATGAGAATGTCTTGTAATCTAGCTGAGACAGGCTCTAATAGTGCTAGTATTAGACAAATCCAAATCTTAACTCCTTCACTTTATAATTGTGACCCTGTTGCTTCATTTCTAATATATGAGGTAGGCATTATAATGGTACATGCTTCATAAGCCTTTCATGAAGATTAAATGAGAGTATCAGAAAAGTGCTTAGTATATTGTCTGACATGAGGAAACTAAGCAATCACTTCTGGCTAAAACAGTTTAAATATACTAGTGACTTTATTTTGAACATTCCAAAATGCTTTCCTATGTGTCACTTCCTGTTTTGTTTTATTCTCATTGTAATTGTAGTAATGTGGTAGAATTTGATGCAGTTATACATATTTTAAATATTACCATTTGAGGCACTTAAAATTGAATAACTTACCAGTAGATATCGAAGTCAGGGGCAAGGAACATTCTCACTACCTCATTTCTATATAATCAGTATTTATTGTTATGGAGTTATAAGAATCATGTAAGTAATGAAACCAAAAGTTGCCTTAGAATAGACAGAGTCATATTTTGAATGTCATAAAGGAAATGTCTATGAACTAATCATAATGTATACACCACATTTTAAACTGCACTGTTATGGTAGCTTAGGAAACCCACATCCTGGCTTCAGTTCCTCATGCTAAGAGTATGGTTTTTCCGTTAAGTTAATGAAAAATCACCTCACAAAGTTCAGATTCTATCTCTTAATTTGAGAATGGTCTACTAGAAAGCCTAGGAGACTTTCTTATGATAAATTCCAAATGATATTTTACCTAAACCAACAATAAAACTCTGTAATATAGACCTAAAACCACAGATACATCCCCATTTAATTTCTGTTATTCTCCAAGTCCTCAACCCCTTATCTCCCTTTCTCTCCCAGAAACCCCAAATTCAGGCCAAACAATAATGAAGAAAAACATTGTTGACTATGTGTCATAATCACATCTGTCTTTGGAAGGGAAGGCTCTATTCCCCAGATGTTAGATTGAGCCTTGAATCATTTTCACTTACAAAGCTGATCTACTCAGAAGAAAGGTCATTTTATTATTAAAGCTTAGTGTCTCTTTCTCCCCCATGTTCTGTTTACACAAAAAATAATAAACAACAACTTCTCTGATCAAGCTGTAGCAAACTCGTGCTGCTGAACTCATCCCCTTTAAATGACTATAGCTTTCTTCTAAGCCCTCTGTTGTCCCGTCTCACATATGCATAGGAGTTACCCAACTTTTAAGACTTTTGTTTATTGGTGTTTACAATGTGCTTTGGAGGGGTTAGGAGAAAAATGAAGGAGAGCAGGAGAGAGGGGTTGTTATAGATGAAGAAGTGGAGAAAACAATGTTTGATAGGTTTTCAACTCTAATTTATAAATAATTATTGGAAATATGTCTAAGATAAAACAAAGTTCTAAACACCTTTGTGAGGTATCAGACAAGGTAGCTGGTGCCACTTCACTGTTTCAAAGAGGGAAATATTTCACATTCAGGCTCCGTAAACGTTATGTTTTGTTCCCTGGCTAACAGGCTTGGTTCTTCTGGGAAGCCTCCAAAGGCAATAGGTCATCACTACCACTGATGTCCTTGTCCAACCCTACAGCCAAGCAAGAGAATCATGTCACCACTGACCTTTTGGGGGCTGACCTAATAGAACACTATGTTCTTCAGAGATGTTGAAGATTGAAGAGCATGTATACCAAAACACTTGTACCACCATCATATAAAGTGTGTGGAATGAAATGGTGTCTGTGTGGGTGAGTGGGTGGGTGGATGAGGGCATGTGTGTGTTTAAACCTGTTGCATCCATATATAAATGGAGATACGTAGATAAGCACATGTATATATCAACCTAATTATTTCTATATAATCACCAATCTTTAAGAAATACTCTATGGTCAGACCACATTCCGTGTACAGTATACAGCCCTGGGTCACAGGGTCCTGAACAAGTTAAGATATATCCAGAGAATGAATCTGGGCTAGGAAAAGGTCAGAAACTACTAGCAACAATAATCAGAGGAAGAAAGTGGGTGTGACTACCCTGGAGAAGTGAAGACATAGTAAGAGCAGGGTCACTTTTAAATACCAGAACACTGTCATCTGGTGAGACGAAATACCAGCTATGTGTCTCTCCAGGGGCAGAGCAAGGACAAACTGGCAGAAGCAATGAATAGGAAGGTTGGTCTTCAGTACATGATGGGCTTTCTAACAACTTGAGACTGCAGCAAAGCAATCAGATCAGTCAACTCAGCTGTCCTACCAGTGTCCAGTTCAACTAACTGGACCATCTCGCCCATGGGGCAGCCTAAGAAATGATGCCAGGTGCATTTTCAGAAATCCAGACTCAGATCATCTGCCCTGTACTGCTGATCCAACAGAATAATAATAATAATAATAACAATAACAATAGCAAACATTTATATAGTACAATTACTCTGTGCCAGACCCTGTGCAATTGTTTTGCCAATCAGAAGATAACAGCTCCAGAGAAATCTTTAATGCCTTCTGTGTGAAGCAGAAAGTAGGAAAATAATTCCATTTTTTGTTGACAGAAAAGAGTAAGTGGAATGGCAAAGAATTCAACAAGGCAAAATAATATACCTCAATTCTTTGATTGCTTTAAAATTCTCTCTTCTTTTCGATAACACGTGGTATACACATACAGCAGAGTATTATTCAGACATAGTAAGACTGAAGTTCTGATACATGCTAAAATATGGATGAACTTTTAAAATATTATGCTAAGTGATGAAGTCAGGCTTATAGGATAAATGTTGTAGGATTCCACTCCTATGAATATATAGAATAGGCAGATTCATAGACATTGAAATTAGATTGAAGATTACCAGAGGCTAGGAGAGGGGAATGGGGAATTATTACTTAATGGGTACAGAGCTTCTTTTTGGGGTGATGAAAATGTTATAGTGGTGTTGGTTCCACAGCATTGTGGATGTATTTAATACCATTGAATTGTACACTTACAAAAGGTTAAAATAGTACATTTTATGTTACATGTGTTTAACCACAATAAAAATTTAATTAAAAATTTAAAAGGGATGTCAACCATTAAAATATTATTTCTTCCTTCTTGCTTACTCAGGGAAGAACTTGGTTTAAATTGGGATATTTCTGAAGAGAAGAATCAGTTTCCCAAATGGCAAGTCCTGGACCCAGAGAAGTCATGTCCAGAAGTGCCTAATGGAAAGAAAATATTCAGACTTCAAGCCAACAGTTGTTCCCGGGAACAATACCTTCCTGCAAAGAGGAGCCCCTGTCATGATGAACCCGTTGCTTTAGAGTAGTGCTGTCCAATAGAACTTTCTGTGATAATGAAAATGTTCTTTTTTAAAAAAACAAAACAAAATAAAACAATTTTTATTTTTGGTTCAGGGATTCATGCGAAAATTTGTTACACAGGTAAACTCGTGTCATGAGGTTTGTTGTACAGATTATTTCATCACGCAGGTATTAAGCCCAATACTCAATTGCTATCTTTTCAGCTCCTCTCCCTCCTCTCACCCTCTACCCTCAATTAGAGCCCCGTATCTGATGTTTCCCTCTTTGTGTGCATGAGTTCTCATCATTTAGCTCCAACTTATAAGGAAGAACAAGCAGTATTTGGTTTTCTGTTTCTGTGTTTGTTTGCTAAGGATAATAGCCTCCAGCTCCATCCATGTTCCTGCAAAAGACATATTCTCATTCTTTTTTATGGCTTTGTAGTATTCCATGATGTATATGCAACGAATTTTCTTTATCCAAACTGTCATTGATGGGCATTTAGATTGATTCCATGTCTTTACTATTGTGAGTAATGTTGCAATAAATATTCGTGTGCACGTGAATGATTTATTTTCCTCTGAGTAGGAACCCAGTAATGGGACTGCTGGGTCAAATGGTATTTCTGCTTTTAGCTCTTTGAGGAATTACCACACTGCTTTACACAATGGTTGAACTAATTTACACTCTCACCAACAGTTAATAAGCATTTCCTTTTCTTTGCAACTTCACCAGCATCTGTTATTTTCTTGATTTTTTAAATAATAGTCATTACGACTGGTGAAAGATAGTATCTCGTTGTGGTTTTGATTCGCATTTATCTAATGATCAGTGATATTGAGATTTTTTTTCTTTGCTTTTGTCCACGTTTATGTCTTCTTTTGAAAAGTGTCTGTTCATGTCCTTTGCCCACTTTTTAATGGGGTTGCTTTACTCTTGTAAATTTGTTTAAGTTCCTTATAAATGTTGGATATTAGACCTTTGTCAGATGCATAGTTTGCAAATATTTTTTCCTGTTCTGTAAGTTGACTGTTTGCTCTGTTGATAGTTTCCTTTGCTGTGCAGAAGCTCTTAAGCTTAATTAGATCCCACTTGTCAATTTTTGCTTTTATTGCGATTACTTTTGGAGTCTTTATTACAAAATCTTTGTTTATTCCTATGTCCAGGATGCTATTGTCTAGGTTGTCTTCCAGTATTTTTACAGTTTTGGGGTTTTACATTTAAGTCTTTAATCCGTCTTGAGCTAATTTTTGTATATGGTGTAAGAAAGGGGTTCGGTATGCCCCACAGCCATTAGCCACATGTGACTTTTGAGTATTTGAAATATGGTCAGTATGACAGAAGAACTGAATTTTACATTCTATTTCATTTGAATTAATATAAATTTAAATAGCTACATACATCTAGTGGCTATTGTATTGGACAGCACATGCTTAGTGAGTTTTTTCTGGCCCTTCCCTGGTCAGTTCCTTTCTCAAGATGGGAGTGGTAGGAGGGGCCCAGGAGTCTACCATTGTCCTCTTACTCCAGGCTACAATCAGGGTAGTGTGGATGCCAGAGCCATGAAAAAATGTCTATCTGAGCCATTTTAAGGAAACGTGGAATTAGAGTCTTATATTAGGAAGAGAGAGGCACATAGGACATTGGCAAGGGTTGACTTTCATCCCAGCAAGTGCAGACATAAAATCCAGAGTTGAGATAGAAGAGCCCAGGATGTGAAGATGAGAAATGGAAGACTGCATAACATTTTATGTTCTTGGGGTCACCTGGATGTTATATTTCTCCCTGCAGATTTGGGGAAGAAAAATAGATTCTTCCTGGACCCGTTCAACCATGAGAGAGAATGTTTACATTTTGCCGGAGGCTGGGACATTCCTGGCTCCAGGTCTGGGTGTAGCTCAGTCTGTAAGATAGTCCATGGTCTTCCAGAGCTGTGTTGGAATTCATAATAGATTTGGAAGAGGTGGTCATGTGGAATAAGTACTGCAGTAATTTGGCCCAAATAAAACTATATGACTTCTCAATTTCCACCTCTTCATGTTCTTCTGCATGTCCTTAAATACTGCCTTCCTTCTAAGGTTTTCACATCTCCTATCCTTTTCCCCAAACTATAGAACTGAAGACATAGGTCAAAATCAAAGAAACCTGGGTTTGGCTGAATCAAGGCTCCAGTGAATCTGGGAATGAAAGGGGTGAATTATCAGCAATCCAGTTGCTGATTTTTTTTTTCCTGTGAAAAAACCCTTTATTTACTCTGTCTTGGCAATCACTCGATTGATTTAGAAAAATTACACCTTAATTTCCCTTTGGAAATATTTGCAACAATGAAGAGGCGAATTACTTTTCTAAAGCCTTGGCTGTCTTGACGTGTCTGTACAGTGATGTGATTAGAGAATCACTGAGAAGCCAAAAGAGCTCCCATCTCAATTAGCTTCTGTGGGAGGTGAGTGAGAAAAAGCTGCACCTTTGCTTCCCTTGACTGCTCACTGAATCCAATGAGGAAAGAGCACAGTTGTTCTAAGCACATGGCTAGCTTTGGATAAAATTGCAAGGTAATCATCCAATTATTATAAAAATACCATCAACTTTTAAGCTAGTGTATGATGAGAGCCTACTCCATTCCAGGCATTTCCCACGCATTTATATTCTGAAGCCTATCGTCTCCTTGAAAAAGCAATTGAGGCTCAGGGAGGGTAAGTGCCTTGCCCTGGCTGCAGAACTGGTGGGTAATAGAGCCAAGGTGGGAACTTAATTCTGTTGGGTACCAAATGTCATAAATAGGGTGATTCTTGTGTTTAACCTTCTTGATCTCAATTTACTAGGTCCTCAGGTACCTGCTGCTCTCATAAATTCTTATACCCTTGTGTTGCACTCTCAAGTCCCCTGCTGTGCCCACAGACCCCATACTCCCCACCTGACCTGTCTCTTTTTCCCTTTTCCTGAAATCTGACTTGGTCTTTTCTTATTTCTTCAGCAACTTGCTAGTCTCACTTTCAGTAATTTATATGAAAAGATTAATACACTACTTATACCAGTGATATTTGCATTTGGAAAAAGGTCCTCTATGGGCAGTATTATGATAATCCAAAGGAATGATTCTCTAATATGAAAAAATTCAGGCACTTACTCTGATTGAGAAATAATTTTGGTACATCTGAGGGTTCATGTGTCTGTGTGTTTGAATAGAGGGTTGCTGCTAGGGAAAGACTTACGGTAGTATTCTCCTCATATAACCCATAGTCCAATGTTTTTCAGTCTTTTTAAGTTAATGATCACTGAAGAACGTTGTTTTTTCTAATCTTCTTTTTCCTAGATATACCACTATCTGTTTATGTACTAAATGTAATCTGTGCTTTATACATAAAAAGAGTAAGATATTTTAGACCACCAAGAACCAATTTTGCCCCATTGGGGTCAACATCTCTATGGCTGAAACTGCATGCTGATAGACCAACGCTTGCCTACATTTTTGAGGGACAAGGCAACCTAGTGGTAAGAGCATACTGAGTTTAAAATTGCAATTCTGCTACTTCCTGGATGTGCCTAGGCAAGTTATTTGGCCTCTCTGTGCTTCAGTTCTCTTGTATGTAAAATGAACATAAGAATAGTCCTTTTAGGCCAGGCACGGTGGCTCACGCTTGTAATCCCAGCACTTTGGGAGGCCGAGGCAGGCAGATCATGAGGTAAGAAGATGGAGACCATCCCAGTCAACTTGATAAAACCCCATCTCTACTAAAAATACAAAAGTTAGCTGGGCGTGGTAGTACGTACCTGTAGTCCCAGCTACTCTGGAGGCTGAGGTAGGAGAATTGCTTGAACCTGGGAGGTGGAGGTTTTGGTAAACCAAGATCGCACCACTGCACTCCAGCCTGGTGACAGAGGGAGACTCTGTCTCGAAGAAAAAAAAAAAAAAAAAAAGAACAGTCCTTATATTGTAGGATTGCTCTGAACATTAAGAAGGGTATATATACATAAAGCGCTTAGAACAGATCTGGAGACAGAGCTGAAATTAAGCATTATATAGTATATTTCTTGTTAAGGTACATATAAAAAGAAATATTATTTGTATGGTACACAGGAATAAACTGGGATAGGGGCTGATTTTGGGGGGGTCAAATGGGACTTGAACAAAGTTAGTTTTGTATTATATACTTACTATAAGAAAAAACATAAACAGGAAAAACACAATCTCAAATTGGCATATAACGTTGAAATAAAACAGTTTCAAAAAATGTACTGATATGTTTGAACTTATTTGTCATCATTGACAAAAATTTTTGCTCAAATAGATGTGCTGGTAAATGGCCCTGGGGAGAGGCTTAAGGATCTTAAGTGTCAAATAACAATTATGAATTTAGAACATTTTTAGAAACAGTGATTTAAATAGTGCCTAAAGATAATTTTAATCACTGTAACTGTTTGAGCAGTGGCTTTAAAGAAGGTTAAATGTTTTAGCACTACGGAGATGGATAGCCCATCATATCTCCTGGCCAACTCCTAGCTTGCCTTTGGCTGTCACAAAATGGTTAGGAAGCTTTGGCTTAAATTGCCCCCTCACCCATTCCTAGGTAAGACAGGCCCAGAACAAATATGAATTCTTCCTAATGGAAGTCCTTTTCAGAAGCACATTACCAAATTGTCTTGGTCCAGATTAAAAGAGAACCCAAGCTGGGCCTTTTAAAGAGGAACTATTTCAGGCCCAGTTCTGAGCAGTCACCACATGGTTCACAAATGAGAGGGGCAGCAGGGTGGCCTATGCAGCTAGAGCTCTGAATGGGAGCAGAGTGGACACTAGCCAAGGACCAATATAGAGTGGATGCTGATGGCCAGGGTCTGGCCAGTAAGACTGGAAGCTAATTTATGGCTCTGAAGTCTGTTTCTGAGCTGGTTTCCTCCATACCGCCCAAGTACAGGATTCCACAGAGCTCATTTACTATACCCTTCTTCACTACATGGTGTGAGGAGTGTTGGTAGATTTCTAAAAATATGGAGTTAAATCTTTTCTTGCCTTTATTTGAATAATTCCTTGCATTTTATTATCGTTTCCCACCAGTGAACTCGGAGAAGAACTGCATGTTCCAGCCAAGCCTAATGATTGTTTTATAAATATTTATAAATCAGATACTATCTTCTTTTCTTTCTCCTCTCTCCCTGCCTATACATTATTTGAAGGCCCATTCTTCCCTTCCTAGCAGCTCCTTTGACGTTTTGCTGGGCTTGGAGTGTATTCGGAGTTTGACATTTTTCTTTGATTTGCTTGCCTGTACTTTGGGAGTCTTTGTTAAAAAGCTTCATTCTAAAGTATTTAAAGTTGGCCTCCTAAGGCTGTCTCATTGTTCACATGTGCTGAAACCAAACTGAAGCCTCTTTGTAGAGATTTATGCTCTTTCGGAGCAGAGAGAACCTGTTTAGTGAATTCGTTTATCAACGGAGGAAACCTCACTCTTGTTGAGACAATGTCTTATGCCTGTCTATAAAAACATCAGAAATGAGGAGGGGGAATAAAAGGAGAAAATAGCCAGAACAAAAAAGTCAAGAATTGAAACCAATCACCAGTTCTATACATCAGGTCTCATTCCTGGAAAGACTGCTGTCCACTTTGTGGCAGGGAATGGCATTCCATCTATGATGTTTGGAAGCATGCCCCAGTGGCCATGGCTTTCAGAAAGTCATGCCAGACTAATTAGATTAAGTTAACCGGATGAGAAATATTATGTTGGATTGATCTCAGTTTTTATTCTAAACTTGGAATCAATACAGAAGCTAATTGCTAAATAAATGAGAAGTTTTTTGTCTGATATCAATAGGTCCTTCTGATCACCACTGATCGTCATGGGACAATGTCATGGCAGGAAAAGGCACAGTGAGACTAATGGGATCTTCAGAGTGGTCAACACCTCAACTAGAACTTGCTTTCCTCATTCCTAAGTGAGCCTAGAGCCAAATTTCTTATATTAAGATTTTCCAGGAAACTAATATTGACAGGAAAGGGAGATTTTTCTGTGCAGGCTTCTTCACTAAGTGAGCTGTTAGAAGCAGGGGTGTTCCATCTTCACGATAGGAACCATTACCCCAACAACCATCAGAAGAACTGCAAGGGCAATAAAGCGAGTATGTCAAGTTTCTACCATGTAACAGGACAGGTTTCATACAAAGAGCTTATCCCACTTTCTCTCATTTTACAATGAAAGACACTGGAGAAACACTTAGCACAGATAAAAATATTTGAGGCAACTGTATGGGATAAGTGATATTATTCCCAATCTTACAAGAGATGAGGAAACTAGGACTCAGAGGAACTAAATAACTTGCCAGAGGTTAAAAAGTGACATGGTTGGAGAAACCTGAGACCATCTGACCCCACAGCTGGTGCTCTGAAGCCCTTTACTACCTCCTATAGTAAGGAGCTGGGCCCTGGGGAGCAGTAGAAAGAACTCTTTACTGGCCTCCATTTTCTCATCTGATGAAAACACTTAGAAGCCTTCCTGAGTTCTTCAATGATCCATCCATTCTAGATGGAATTCTTTGCTGTTCAAGATACCTCCAGTTAAGACCAAGACAAAAATTAGCTTTTAGAATATACTTTGGAGAAAGGAACAGCTCATTTTCTAGAGCTCTCTGAGTCCAGAGTCTTCCTGAAACCTAGTCCTGGGTTTTGAAGGGTGGTGTGGAGCTGCCCCAAGTGTTAATCTAAGATGGAGAATCACAACTGGAGACATGCAAGTTCCCTACCTGCTGCCAGTTGAGGGTAAGAACCATGGCATGATATGCACCAGACCAGACAGAAGGCTGGCTGCCAGCAAGCTGCCAACTCACAAACCACAAACCCAGCAAAGTACCAAAGGGCAGCCCTCCCTGGCCTCTGTGGAAAGGCACAGGGAAGGGGGCCTGGGAACTCAACTTATCAATTTTTAAAATCTAGGCAAATTAAAACATTGAAGAGTTTCACCAAATTAGACCCAGTAGACCGCATTCATCTGAGTATACAGCAGTGGTTTTCATACTTTTATATAATTAAACAATAGGCCCTTTACAAAAACAAAGTAGCGAGTAGATCTTTGCTCTATTAAAGGGTTAAAATTGGAGTTGGGAAAGGGGACATGTGCCCACCTGATTACTTGCTCGGTTCACTTTGCCACTCAGGCATCTCCAGAGCCCCCCAGGATTTGTAAACTATTCTCTGCTATATTTCTGGGAAACTCTACATTTATATTAATTTTGAATATATTTTATAAGCGAAGACCAATTTCAGTTCAATCAAACAAGTATATCATCCTAATGCTCACAGAATTTAAATTGGCGAATTACAAATGAACGAAGTTTGGGCTGGGTGCAGTGGCTCACATCTGCAATCCCAGCACTTTGGGAGGCTGAGGAGGGTGGATCTCCTGAGGTCAGGAGTTCAAAACCAGCCTGGCCAACATGGTAAAACCCCAATTCTAACAAATACTAAAAATTAGCCAGGCGTGGTGGCTCCTGCCTATAATCCCAGCTACCTGGGAGGCTGAGGCAGGAGAATTGTTTGAACCTGGGAAGTGGAGGTTGCAGTGAGCTGAGACTGCACCACTGCACTCCATCCTGGGCAACAAGAGCTAAACTCCATCTCAAAAAAAAAAAATTAATGAAGTTTGGCTGACTTTATATAATGTAAGTATCACAGAATTTTAAAATAAGATTCTTATAATAGAACTTTTCAAACATATATAGAATAGGTAGACAATTTAATGAACCTCTGTGTATTAATCACCAAGGTTATTAACATTTTGTCAATAACCCCTCTTTCTTTTCAGAAATATTTTAAAGAAAATCTGAGAACCCACATTATTTCACCCATAAATACCTCAGTATTCAACTCTAAACAGCAGGACTCCTTTTTGAGAAAACAAAACCCATGCCATTATGATACCTCAGAAAACCAATAGTAGCTCTATAATACAATCGTGGCATTTTAAGCTTGAAATCCTAACCCAATCAGCATTTCTCCAAGTGTATTTTGAAGAATACTAATTTTGAAGGATATTAACTGGTATTTTTAGACTAAAGAGTTTTATGGTCATATTATGTTGGGAAACTCATGATTTAAATAAAATCAGATTGTCTACCTGAAAAGTTTCTTAGAATTCTAATATGCTAAGTTTCATGGGACCCTCAAAGAAGGAAATAGACTCTATGGAAGTTTTGAAATGTATTTGACCTCTGAAACACTTTTTTTTTTTTCCACGGGACAGGAAAAGGGTTCCAAAAATACACTAGAGTAAAAAGCTGATTTCGGCCACTGGATCATCTATTTCTTAAGGCGCCTCCATATTTCTATTCCCCAGAGAGTCAAGAGTCCAGCCTTGCTCACAATGATGATACACTTGAGAGCAGGGATTGTATCTTTGAAGAGATCCTTCCAAATAAAATACCTTAAACAAAACAGGCTTAAGTAAACAGATGTTTATATACTGAATTCCACTGACTGGGGTGAGCCATGAATTCATGCATGTCAGCATAAACTCATTGATCAACATAATTAGCCTATCAACTACTGCTGACAAGACCCTATGAAAATGAGCCATGGGAAATGAGGAAGGAAATACCAGAAATGCAAGATGTTTAGGACAGAGGATACCAAAAGAGAGGGCTCTGTCATGAGGCTGAAGGCAGAAGTTAGAGGGGAGGCTGAACTGGTGAAACAAGAGCCTAAGAGAATGGGGCCTCTGTGCAGCAAGGAGAGAAGAAAAAAGGAAGATCAAACGGCCGTGAAACGCCTTCACTCACATTCACATTTCTCCATGATTAGTGATGTTGAGCATTTTTTCATACGTTTGTTGGTCACATGTATGTCTTCTTTTGAGAGAAGTCTGTTCATGTTTTTGCCTATTTTTTAATGAGGTTATTTGTTTTTTGCTTGTTCAATTGTTTAACTTCCTTATAGGTTCTGGATATTAGACCATTGTCAAATGCATAATTTGTGAATATTTTCTCCCATTCTGTAGCTGGTCTGTTTACTCTGTTGATAGTTTCTTTTGCTCTGCAGAAGCTCTTTAGTTTAATTAGGGCCCACTTGTCAATTTTTGTTTTAGTTGCAATTGCTTTTGAGGACTTTCCCAAGGCCAGTGGCTAGAATGGTGTTTCCTAGTTCTAGGATTCTTATAGTTTGTGGTTTTACATTTAAATCCTTAATCCATCTTGAATTAATTTTTGTATATAGTGAAAGGTAAGTGTCCAGTTTCATTCTTCCGCACATGGCTATCTAGCTATCCTAGCACCATTTATTGAATAGGGAGTCCTTTCACCATTACTTATTTTTGTCTACTTTGTGAAAAATTAGATGGCTGTAGGTGTGCAGCTTTATTTCTAAGTTCTCTACTCTGTTCAATTAGTCTATGTGTCTTTTTGTACTGCTACCATGCTGCCATCTTACACCAATCAGAATAGTGAATATTAAAAAATCAAAAAACAACAGATGTTGGCAAGGCTGTGCTTATACACTGTTGGTGGAAATGTAAATTAGTTCAGCCACTGTGGAAAGCAATTTCATGTATATTTCTCAAAGAACTTAAAATAGAACTACCATTCAACCTGGCAATCCCATTACTGGGTATATGTCCAAAAAATACAATCATTCTACCAAAAGACACATGCATTTGCATGTTCATTGCAGCACTATTTGCAATAGCAAAGATATGGAATCAACCTAGGTACTCATCAACAGTGGAATGGATAAAGAAAATGTGGTACATGTGCATCATGGAATACTATACAGCCATAAAAAAGATGAAACCATGTCATTTGCAGCAAGATGGATGCAGCTAGAGGCTATTATCATCAGTGAATTAATACGGAAACAGTAAACCAAACACCATATGTTTGCTCTCACTTATAAGTGGGAGCTAAACATTGGGTACTCATGGATATAAAGATTGGAATGACATACACTGGAAACTACCAGAGGGGAGAGGGAGATAGGAGCATAACAGCTGAAAAAAAACTACCTGTTGAGTACTATGCTCAGTGCCTGGGTAACAGGATTGTAAGTAATGCAAACCTTAGTAGCACGCAATGTACCCAGGTAACAAACCTGTTTCCCTTTGCATGCAACATAAAAGTTTTAGAAAAGAGAAAAATAAAATTGGTTTTATTTATTTATAAAAAAGAGAAAAATAAATAAAAATTCTTCACTCAGGTAGAAAGTGGAGTCCTATTTTAAGAAGAGTTTTGAATTTTAGAATTGTGTTTAGAATGAGACCATTATTTATTGGAGTTAAATAATGTGTCTAATCTAGATCATTGCTACTCAGAAAATGGTTCATGAGCTGGGATGAATAAATCCTCAAACTGTTTGTTTCTGGTCAGCAATAAGATAAGTATTAGAATGTGAAGAAGCCATATGGCATGGCTGGACATACAAGCAAGTGGTTATTTTCTAGTAATTAATTTGTACTGTTTTTTACAAAAGTATTAGTTTAAAAGATGTTGAACAAAAATAGTGCTTCACCACAGATGGTTTGAGAAGCAGAATCTAGATTATTCTTGAAAAGGCCCTGAGGAATATATCTTCTCTCACAGCCAGTTTTTTTTTTATTGTGCATTAAAACAAGTAACTGTTTCTTTGTTGGAGAACCAGATGGCTTGCATTTATAGGGCATCTTATTAGAAAATCATACATCTAATCCCTAGAAGCCATACCCAGCTCTGGGAGATACTCACACTTGAAGAGGCACAGAGAACTGGGAGGGAGTGAGGCAGCCCATCTCCTGTTCACTGGGGATTTATTCTCACTGAGTAGAATAGCAGGAGGAATGACTGGCCATGGTCAAATTATTCTCTCTCACTCTATCCTTCTCTCCCTCATCTTTTTGCTGACCACATACATTTGCTATTTTACAACTGTACAACGTGACTCCGTTATGCAAGACCATTGTTCACACATATGCTTTTGTTCTTTTCTAATATTTTCTCTTCTGACATTTTCATCCTAACTGAAAACAGAAATAAGCAGGAACTGTATTGTTATCCCATTTTACAGGCGATGAGCAGAAAGGATTTGAGACTTAACCAATTCACTCAACTGGAACTAACATCTGACTCTTTGCTGAATGGTCTGGACTTTTGGCCATGACAGGAGGCAGCTGGGCAGAGTCAGAGAAGTTCCAAAACATTTTAAAAATGTAAATGAAACAGTGTGTGCAAAGAGCCAGCATGGAAACTGGCATAAGGGGCATTCTCAATAAATGTTAGTTTTATTTTGTTTTTTGTTTGTTTGTTTGTTTTTTAAGAAAAGCCAAAAGGTAGCATGAATTGAGGGAAGAAGTTGTGCCTTGAGCAAGACATAGCCCATGCTCTTTAAATTCACTGAGGGTTGACATTGCACAAATCATTTAAATCAACCTTTCCAAAGTGTTTTCCAGCCCATGTTAATTAGGTCCCAATCTCTGCTACTTACTGTTTGACCTCCTTCAACTGTTTAAACTCTCTGAGCCCCAGAGTTTTTTCATCTATTAAAAAAGGTTGATATCATTTACTTTGCAGAGAGGCCATGAGTTTTGAAGAGAATATGCCTAGCACATAATGGACACTTGATATTTGACACGTTTGTGTTACGTGTACATGATTTCGGCATATATCTGGCATAGAACAGTCAAATCAACCAATACATATTGAGCACCACCTTCTTGTTTGGAGTGGATCTGTTATCCTTAATTGCCTATTCTTTGCTTCCAGAGTCAGGGAATTAAGTCCAAGTGTCAACAAGATGGAGTCACATATACAAATAAAAAATGCCTATATGCATTTGCTTAAAATAATATGTATCCTTCTTGAATTTCCCTTGTACGGCACAATATTTGAGACCTGAAGGGATGATTTATTAGAGTCTAGCAGCACCGCTCTGTCGAAGCCAAATACACTGGAGGAAGATTAAGGGGGAAGACAAAACCATTTGACAGCATAATTACACACACAACTTTTAATGCTATTGTGTATGTATCAAAGATACAGTATCAAAATTTAAAGAGATAAATATTTTAAATTTAGAAAATGAGAATAATTTTTGTTGGTGGAAATGAAAAAAAACCAGAGAATTTAATAATATGCCATTCAAACTTGCTTTAAGTAATTATGTTATTTCAGATCTGCAAGATAAACAGGCCATACCACGTAACAGAGCATGGGTTATAATTTAATAAACACATGTCCCACAAGAGTGATGAAGAATATGGCCAAAGGCTGAAATTGGATGCATACATGATCTGGGGGTGTAACTTCATTTGTAAAATGAATCACAGTCTAAACTTGGACTCGGTTGACTTATTGAAATCATACTTTTGCACGAAATGTTGTTTTTCCTATAGGGGCATTTTTCCCAGCTTATTTTTAGTTGAGTTCTTTTGAACAAAGCACTCTAGTGTTCACTAGGGGCCAGCTAAGGACACTTTTTAAGACCTTTCTCTCCATATTTAATTTTCTTTGAACCACCTCCAAAATTTCTCCAACCACATTGACTCCCTCTCCCCCATTCTCTTCAAATTAACTGCAGAAAACAAACATTTTGAAAGCTTTCAAAATTTATGTTTAGTTGGCTTCTGTAATCACTCATAACCCCAAGCAAAAAACAGTGCGATGTGGTGGGAAAAATACAGGATCAGGCTAATAGGACAGTAGGGTCCTAAGTCTGCCACTGACATTAATGATCTGGGGACATTGAACAAGTCACTCCATTGATCTCATCCTCAGTGTTTTTTCATCCGTACAGAGTAGGATGAACCAGGGAATCTTAAACCAAGGAACTAAACTATAACACTCTGTGATGCATATTTTCTGCCTTGATTCAGTCAATGACATCAATAGAGAACTTTTTTTCTCTGGTTCAACTACTTATCAACTGTATTATCATCGGCAAATTCATTTTGCAGCATCAGTTTCCATATCTATAAAATAGGAAAAAAAGTATTTCTCTTAAAAAAGGGTTGTAATGATTAGATAAGATTATCTATAGGTATTCAGTAAATGTTACCTATTATTTGTCTTTCTGGATACACAGTTTTGATTTATCTTGGTAAGAAGTTAATAGATGCTGGGAGTTGCTCAGAAGACATTATTTTCAGCGATCACATTTCTTGTCTCAATTTCCCTATTCAGATCTCACCCAGCCTTTTTCTACTCTAGGGAAACCAGGCAAATAACAGTTTACCCCAGCAAAGGATGACCATACAATTGTTCCATTCCACCTTCTGGGTACACGGTTCATGATTGCCTCATGCTAAAAACCATCTAGCTTTCATTATTGGTTTTGTCTTTCTTAATCCAAGATTCTAAGGACAAGTAAGTGTCTTAAGACATCATCTTAGATTAAAGTCTGGGGTCAAATTAAAATAAACTGATGCATAATCCCTTCAGGTATAGGCTCTGGGTTCAATTATTGCCTCCTGACATCAGCTTGTGTATAACCTTAGGCAAGTTACTTCACTTCTCTTATTCTCTCCATCTGTAATATGCAAGTAATAAGATCACAAATCTTGTAGAGTTTATGTGAAAAATAAATGAGTTGTTACTTAGGACAGAGCTAGCACATAGTAAGCACTATAGATTTCATAACTGTCTTTTCTTTTTTTCTTTTTTTTTTTTTTTGAGATAGATTCTCACTCTGTTGCCCAGGCTGGAATGCAGTGGAATCTTAACACACTGCAGCTTCAATCTCCTAGACTCAAGAAATCCTCAGCCTCCCAAGTAGCTAGGACTACAGGCACACACCACCATGCCCAAATAATTTGTTTTTAGTGGTTTTATAGAAATGATCTCTCAGTATGTTGCCTATGCTGGTCTCAAACTCCTAGGCTCAATGGACCCTCCTGCCTTTGCCTCCCAAAGTGCTGGTATTACAGGCATGAGCCACCCTGCCCAGCCTTATTTTTCCTAATTATTAAATTTTCTGGAGAGAGGAAAGGTGTGAGAAAATGAGCTCCAGATGAACGAACCACTTACCCAAGATTGTGCTGCTGGTAGGCCAGGGTAAAAATGTTCAGATAAAAGAAGAATGGTGTTTAGACATGTATTGGGTGTGAAAAGGACATGCCACAAGTTCTACATAAAGCAGAAGGGAAGAAATACTGATGGAATAGAAAACGTTTTATTCTTTTTCTTGAAATGCCTACCATTTGCCAGTCATGCTCATACATTACCTCATTAAGTAGTCTTAGCAGCCCTCCCTGAAGTATCACCAGCTCCATTTTACTGATGAGTACATCGAAGCCCAGAGAGATTAAGTTGCTTGTCCAAGTTCACACAGCTGGAATGTGGCAGAGCTAGGATTTGAATCTGCATTTGATTGACTTCAGAATCCATGTTTGTCTAGAATGTCATATTGCCTTGCAAGTAGGACGTTAAGAATCCGAGGAGTCAAAGAGGTGGTCTGGGAAATTTATTTTGATTTTTGGTCAAAAGTTTGCCAATGCTATTTTACAGCCTCATACATTTTTCTTTGAGAAGCTTTAGAATGTGCTGATACCATCTCCCAAGATACTTCATCATAAAATAAATTTCTTAAAAATATGGGAAGCGTGATAATATTTTCTTTTGCTTAAAAATGCTATTAGGGATTTTTTTCTAGATAGAGGGAAGTTAAATGACAATGGCTGCTAGAAAGTCTAGTTTTATGTAATTTTTTTTTAGTTATTTTACAGTGAATATTAATTCAAAACATAAAATTTTGCAAGGTGGTGTGCCAAAATTACTCATAGAAACTCCAGAAATAGTTAAAGAGCACAGTATTAGTCATTTTTCTCCAAAGGACTTTCTTATTTATCTTCTTTTTAAAGCTAAAACCTTAACAAACTGAACTATTGTTGAAATGCAGAGATTTTCTTTTTTGCTTCAGTGATTATTCTTGAAAGAAAATGAGTCTTTTAAGAGTGAGGCTATAAATGGTGAAAAAGAGGGAAAAATGTCATCAGACCATCTTATTGAAAAACCTTAAAAAGATCAGAGAGTAACTTTCTGGTCTGACTGTAGCAATGTTTTTATTATGAGTTTGACATCTGACCTTACTGTCCTCCTTAACCAAAAATGTTAAACTTTTTATTGTACTAATTTCAAATTTATATGTGCATAAAGAAATAACCTACTTTCTTGGAAACATGTTCCATTACAGATTATAAATAACATAGTGATTCAGTTATTTTGAGCATATTTTTGTCCTCTCACTTCAGTTCATTTTGAGTATCAAACCAAAAGATGATCCCTTGAAGCAACACAAGAAGAACTTTTTATTTTTATTTTAATAAAACCACTCTTCTTTTTTATCACACTTTCATTAAACATTTTATGAATGTACTAAAAAATATTGAAGCCAACATTAAAATGCTGTACTCTCGGCAGAATTATGCTCTTTCATTCTTTTCACTCTGCGTGTCATGGAACATTCCAGTCACACTGTGAAATGTGGTCTTTATGAGCCCTTGAAGGTCTAAGTATGGACTCTGGTGAGAAAAATACCAACAAGAATATAAAAGTAAAATAAAACTGAATTAAATATTATAATGGCTTGTTCTATGAAAATTATCTTTAAATTTTAAAGTGTATTTCACATCATTAATGTGTTCATTTATTTAATTCATTTAACAAATATTTATTGAGGTTTTGCCACATGCTGATGCTGTGATGGGAACAAATAAGATACACATCTCTGCCCAAAAAGCTTACATTCTAGAGGAAAGAGGCAGATAAAGAAGTAGAATGTATAGTTTATTTCAAGGTGATAGTGGCTATAAAGAAGAATAAACAAAGAAGAAGGCCAGAGTGCTGGGTAGGATTGGGGGTTGCTATTTCAAATACAGTAGGTAAAGAAGGCCTGACAGAGGAAGTAATTTGAGTCTAGATGTAAAAAGAAGTGAGAGAGGAGGCCGGGCTTGGTGGCTCACTCCTGTAATCCCAACACTTTGTGAGGCCAAGTCGAGCAGATCACTTAAAGTCAGGAGTTCGAGACCACCCTGGACAACATGGTGAAACCCTGTATCCACTAAAACTACAAAAATTAGCCAGGTGTGGTGGCACTCGCCTGTAACGCCAGCTACTTGGGAGGCTGAGGCACAAGAATCTCTTGAACCTAGGAGGTGGAGGCTGTAGTGAGCCGAGATTGCACCATTGCACTCCAGCCTAGGCGACAGAGTGAGACTGTCTCAAAAAAAAAAACACACAAAAAAATATAGTGAGAGAGGGAGGCATGTGGATACCTGGAAGAAGAGCTTTCTAAGGGAGGGACCAGTGGGTACAAACGCCCTGAGGTAGAAATGTGCTTCATATGTTCAAGAAACATCACAGAAGCTTATGTTTAAACAGAATCTTTCAAGCTGCTGGTTTAAGATTAGATAAAAGAGGGTTAAGGTGGAATTTGAGACACTAAGTAGGAAGCTACTGAGTCCTGCACGTAAAAATTGATGATGCCTGTACAGAGGTAGTAGCGTGGAAATTATAAAAAAAAGAAAAAACACATAAAAATAATGCTAACTTGTAATAGTTCATCTCTGCAAACAAGCATTCAAATGAGGAAAATATTGTTTGATATCTGCTTTTAATAGAGTTTATTTTCTATTCTTAAAATCCGACTCATCAGAGGCTTTAAAAAATAGGCCTTTGCTTTTCCACATCAAATTAGACAATTTCCCACACAAAAAAAAATTATACTGGAATTTTGGCTGGGATAGCATTGCATACATTGATTTATTTGAAGAAAATTTGCATATTTAAATAGCCTTCTAATTCATGAGCCTGATTTATTCTTCCACTTATTGGTCTGCTGTAGTACCTCTTAATGTTTTATAGTTTTCTGCATATAGGTCTTATACATATTTGGTAGATTTATTATTTTTTATTGTATTTTTTCACTCTATTTTCTATTATTTTTGCTGATAATTAGAAATATAATTGATTTCTACACGTTGAGCTTATATTCAGTGCCTGTGTTAAATGATCAGTTTATCTGAAGATCCCTTTGGATTTTCTGTAAATACAATCATATCTTTTGTAAATAATCACAGTTTTGTTTCTTTCCATAACTTACAGAACTGACTAGAACCTCCTATATAATGTTGAATAGAAACAGTAATGGTGGATTTCTTTGTCCACCAGTCTCAGGTGGAAACCTTTTAATAGTTTACCGTGAAACACATATTTACACTAACTTTTTAGAGGTTCCCTTACCAGATTAAGTCCGTCCTATTCTCAGTGTGCTAGGAGTTTGATGGGTGGTTGATTTTCTTCAGTCACTCTTTCTGTATTTATTGAGTTAATCATCTGTTTTTTCTCCTTTTTTTTTGTCCCTATGATGAATTAAATTAATTTTCACATATTGAATCAACCTTGCATTTCTGAAACAATTCCAACTTGGTCTTGACTCGGAAGCTAATGATGTTAAGACTTAGCATTGTATTTGTGATAGTGTATTTATCCTCTCTTGTAATGTCCTCATCATGTCTTGCATCAAAGTTATCCCAACCTCATAAAATGAATTTCTATTTTTAAATTTTTACAAGGATTTGTGTAAGATTTGTGTTATTTCTACTTTAAATGGTTGAAAAATTTCACCAGGGAAGCCTTCTGAGTGTAGTGTTCTCTTGCAGGAAGGTTTCAAATTACACAAATTCTTTAGCAGATATAGGACTATTCAGGTTTTTTATCTCTTGTTGGTCAAATCTGAAAATTTTTGTTTTTCAAGGCATTTATACATTTCATGCAAATCACCAAATGTATTACAATAATGTTTGTAATAGTTTCTTTTGTCTTCCTAAAGTCTGTAGGATTTGAAGTTATAAGCCTCCTATTGTTTCTGATGTTGGTGACTTGTAACTTCTCACTGTTATTGATACTTGGTTTTTTCAGAGGATTAGTGTTCCAAAATTTACTTTTGGCCGTTTAGTATCGTATCTACATTTGTTCTCTATTGCGTTATTTCTGCCTTTTATTATTTCCTTCCTTTTACATCTTTGGATTTAATTTATTCTTCTTTTTCTGAATAGTTAGAGACCTGATTTTCAGCCTCTCTTCTTTCCTAATATATGTTTTTATGACTATAATTTTCCCTCTGAGCAGCTGTAGCTACACCCCATAAGTTTTGATATCATAGCTTCATACTACTTGGTTCAAAATAGTTTTTATTTCATTGTAATTTTTTGTTTGATTTATGTGTTTTTACAACAAATATATTGGTTAATTTCTGTATTTGTGGATTTTCTACTTGTTTGTGGGTATTAATTTTAGCTTGATTTTACTCTGGATAGGAAATATACTCTGCATGATCCCAATCTTTGAAATTTATTAAAACTTGCTTTATGGCCCAGAACATCATAAATTTTGGTAAATATTCTATATACTTTTGAAAAAAATGTAATCATTGAATGTGGTCTTATATAGGTCAAGTGTATTAATCATGTTGTCCATATCTTTGTGTTCTTATCATATGTTTGTTTTGTTTTGGTGTACTTATTCTATTAGTTACAGAGAAGGTTGTGTTAAAATATTCACCTACAATTGTTGATTTCTCTCTTATTTTATTTCTGCCAACTTTTGCTCTGTATATTTTGTGGCTATTTTATTAAATACATACATTTAGTTTTTATCCTCCTATTAACCAAATATTGTATAATTATGAAAAGTCTCTATTTTATCTCTCCTGATTTCTACTTTTTTTGAGATTAATATAGTTATACCAACTTTGTTTTGATTCATTTTGCAATGTATATTTTCTCATCATTTCACTTTCACTCTTTCTGTTTCCTTGTATTTAAAGTATGTATGTATGTCCCTTTTAACAGCCTATAGTTTTTTATACTATCTGATATTTTAAAAATAGGAGCATTTTGTTTATTTACATTTAGTGTAGTTATTGATATGTTTACATTTAAGTCTGTTATCTTATTTGTGTTCTATTTGCCTTTCCTATCTTCCTTTCTTTCTTGGCTTCTTTAAAGTGGTGGTTACTACAGTTTTCACTGTCCTTGCAGTAGGTTAGTCTAAGGTGTTACTACATGTATCTTTGATGTATTAATTTCCAACTTAAATTATTTCTGTCACTACCTGAGTAATGTAAGGATCTTAGAATACATTTAACATCATTTCTTACTTCTGTATTTTTTGTTTATGTTGTTGTATCTTTTAATCACACATAGTAACTCCCACAAGACATCAGTAGTATTACTGTGTACAGTCAATATTCATTTAGATTGGTCCATGTGCTTCCCTTTTCTCTTTTTCTTTATTTTTTTCCAGCTTCTCAATGCTTCCTTCAGGGATCATTTTATTTCAGTCTAAGGAAGATACACAGTATTTTTAAAAGAAGGTCTACTAGTGATGAAATCTCTATTCTTGTCTGAGAGCATTTTATTTTTCTTTCTTCTTTTCTGAGTCATTACGAGATATAGAAATCCAGGTTGGCATTTTTTGGTTGTTTTTTTCTTTCTTTTCCCTAGAAACTTGAAAATATCATCTGATTGCCTTAAAGCTTTATCATTTCTGCTGAGAATTCAGCTACCCTTTCTTACTTTTGTTCCTTTTTCTTGGAAAGGTCTTTTTCTTCCCCAGTTTTATTGAGGTAAAAATGAAAAATAAATTTAGGGTATGTAATATGATGTTTTGATATATAATTAACATTTCCATAATCTCACATAGTTACCTTTATGTGTCTATATGCCTGGTACACTTAAGATCTGCACTTCTAGCAAATGTAAGGTATACAAGACAGGATTATTAACTATAGTCACCATGCTGTACTATAGTTGATCCCCAGAACTCATTTATTTTGTGTAGCTGAAACTTTGTACCCTTTCACCAACATCTCACCATTTCCCCTACCCTGAAGCCCCTGGCAACCACCATTCTATTCTTCATTTTTATGAGTTCAACTATTTTTGATTCCACATATGAATGAGATCATGCAGTATATATTTTCCTGTGCCTGGTTTACTTCAATTAATATAAAATCTTCCAGGATTATCTATGCTATCACAAAATAATACGATTTTCTTCTTTTTTAAAGCTGAATGATATTCAATTTTTTATAGGTATATATCACACTTTATACATTCATCCATTGATAGACACTTAGGTTAATTCCATATTTTGGCTATTGTGAATACTGCTACAATGAACATGGGAGTACAGATATCTCTTTTGAGATACTGATTTCATTTCTTTTGGATATATACTCAGAGATGAGATTGCTAGATTGGATGGTAAATCTGCTATTATTTTTTTGGGGGGAAGCTTCATATTGCCTTCCATAATGGTTCTACTAATTTACATTCCCTCTAATAGTGTACAAGTGTTTGTTTTTCTCCATATTTTCACCAGCTCTTATCTTTTGTCTTTTTTAATATTATCCATTCTAACAGGTGTGAGGTGATATCTCATTGTGGTGTTGATTTGGATTTCCTTTATGATTAGTGATGTTGAGCATTTTTTCATATACCTATTGTTCATTTGCATGTCTTCTTTTGAAAAATGTCTATTTAAATTGCCTGTTTTTAATTGGGTTGTTTGTTTTCTTGATATTGAGTTATTTGGATTTTTTATATATTTCAGATATTAACAGTTTTTCAGCTGAATAGCTTGATAATATTTTCTCCTATCTTGTAGTTATCTCTTTCCCTTGTTGATTGTTTCCTTTGCTATACAGAAGCTTTTCAGTTTGATGCAATCCCATTTGACTATTTTTGCTTTGTTGCCTGTGCTTTTGGGATTATATAAAAAAAATCATTGCCAAGACCAATAATCTTTCCCCTCTGTTTTCTTCTAGTATTTTAACAGTTGCAGGTCTTATGTTTAAATGTTAATCAATTTTGAGCTGATTTTTCTATATGGTATGAAATAAGGTTCAATTTTATTCTTCTGCATATGGATATCCAGTTTCCAAAATCCATTTATTGAAAACACTATTCTTTCCCCATTGTGTCTTCACATCTTTGCTGAAGATAAACTGATCATATTTCTGGGCTCTCTGTGCTGTTACATTGGTCTACATATCTGCTTTTAAACACCACCATACTTTTAAAATTACTATAGCGTTGTAGCATATTTTGAAATCATATAGTGAGATACCCCCAGATTTGTTCTTGCACAAGATTGTTTTAGCTATTTGGAGTCTTTTGTGGTTTAGTGTGAATTTTCGGTGTGTTTTATCTATTTCTATGAAAAATAACATCAAAAATTTTATATATATCATTTTGGATAGTACAGACATTTTAACAATATTAATTATTCTAATCCACGAAGGTATCTTTCCATTTATTTGTGTCTTCTTTATTTTTTCATCAATGTTTTATAAGTTTCAGTGAACAGATCTTTCACTTCCTTGGTTAAATTTATTCCTAGGTATTTGGGGGAGGGATGCTATTGTAAGTGATATTATTTTCTAATTTATTTTTCAGAGAGTTTGTTGTTAGCTTATATGAATACAACTGAATTTTGTATCCTGAAACTTTACTGTACTCATGTATTAGTTTTAACAGTTTTTTTTTTGTTGGAGCCTTTAGGGTTTTCTACATAAAAATTATGTCATCTGCAGAAACAGTTTTACTTCTTCCTTTCAGATCTGAATGCTTTTTATTTCTTTTTCTTGCCTAATTGCTTTGGCTGGGACTTCCAGTATTATATTCAGCAGAAGTCCTGAGAGTGAGCATCCTTGTCTTGCTCCTGATCTTAGAGGAAAGTGTTCAGCTTTTCAACATTGAAGGTGATGTTAGCTATGGGCTTGTCACAAGTTAGGGTGCATTCCTTCTAAATGTAATTCGTTGAAACTTTGTTTCATGAAAATATGTTGACATTTGTTAAATGCATCTTCTGCATTGATTGAGATTATCCTGTGATTTTTATCCTTCATTCTGTTAGGGTGGTGTAGCACATTTATTGATCTGCATCTGTTGAACCATATTTGCATGTCAGGGATGAATCCTCCTTAATCACGGTGTATGATCTTTTTAATGTGCTGTTGAATTTGATGTGCTAGTATTTTGTTGAAGATTTTTGCGTCTATATTCATCAGGAGCAGTGGTCTGTAATTTTCTTTCTTTCTGCTTTTTTTAATGTCTTTGCTGACTTTCATTTCAGGGTGATGCTGGCTTTGTGAAACAAGTTTGCAAGTGTTCCTTCCTCTTTAATTTTTTTGGAAGAGTTTGAAGAGGATTCATAGTAATTCTTTAAATGCTTTATAAATTTCACCAGAGAAGCCATCATGTCCTGGGCTTTTCTTTTTGGGGAGGTGTTTGATTATTAATTCAACCTCCTTGCTCTTTATTGGTCTGTAAATATTTTCTATTTATTCATGAGTTAGTCTCGGGAGGCTGCATGTTTCTAGGAATTTGTCTGTAGCTTCTAGGTTCTCAAATTTGTTGGTGTAAAATTGTATATAATAGTGTCTTATAATCCTTTATATTTTTGTGGTATCAGCTGTAATATGTCCTCTTTCATTTCTGATTGCATTTATTTGAGTATTCTCTCTCTTTTTCCTGGTCTAGCTAGAGTTTTGTCAATTTTATTTATTTTTTGAAATAACCAACACTTAGCTTTGTGGAGCTTTTCTATTGTTTTTCCAGTTTCTATTTCAGTTATTCCTGCACTCATCTTCATTATATCCTTCCTTCTGCTAACTTTGGGTTTAGTTTTTTTCTTTTTTTCTAGTTCCTTGAGGTATAAAATAAGGTTGATTATTAGAAATCTTCCTTTTTTTTCTGAGTGTACATGTTTATCACCATTAACTTCCCTCTTAGAACTACTTTTGCTGCATCGCATATGTTTTAGTATGTTGAGTTCCCAATTTCGTTTGTCTCAAGATTTTTTAAATTTATCTTTTGATTTCTCCTTTGACCCATTGGTTGTTTAAAAGTGTGTGTTTCATTTCTAAATATTTGTGAATTTAAAAATTTTCCTCCTGTTATTGATTTTTAGTTTCATACCATTGTGGTTGGAAAAAAACACTTGATATTATTTCCATCTTCTTACATTTGTTGAAAATCGTTTTGTGACCTAATATGATATTTCCTGGAGAATATTCCATGTGCACTTACAAAGAATGTGTGTTCTTTTGCTGTTGGATGGAATGTTCCACATATATCTATTAGATTCATTTGTTCTTCAATGTTTTGAAGTCTGATCTTTCTTTCTTTCTTTCTTTCTTTCTTTCTTTCTTTCTTTCTTTCTTTCTTTCTTTCTTTCTTTCTTTCTTTCTTTCTTCCTTCCTTCCTTCCTTCCTTCCTTCCTTCCTTCCTTCCTTCCTTTCTTTTTTTGAGGCAAAGTCTCGCTGTGTCACCCAGGCTGGAGTGCAGTGGCACAATCTCGACTCACTGCAACCTCTGCTTCCCAGGTTCAAGCAATTCTCCTGTCTCAGCCTCCTGAAGCTCGGACTTCATGTGCACACCACCATGCCCGGCTAATTTTTTGTATTTTAGTAGAGACAGGGTTTCACAATGTTTCCCAGGCTGGTCTCAAACTCTTGAGCTCAGACAATCTGCCTGCCTCAGCCTCCCACAATGCTAGGATTACAGGCGTGAGCCACTGCGCCCAGCCAAGTCTGATGTTTCTTTATTGATTTTCTGTCTGGATGATCTATCCATTGTTGAAAATGGGGTATTGAATACCCTACTATTACTGTATTGCTGTCTATTTACCTCCTCAGTTAATATATGCTTTATACATTTAGGTGCTCTGATATTATTCGCATGAATATTTATAATTGATATATCCTCTTGATAGACTGGCCCCTTTATCATTTATAATTAATATTATACAATTAATAATAATTACCCCTTTATCAAAGGGACTCTCTTGTCCCTTGTAACAGTTTTTGACTTAATGTTTATTTCATTTATGTATAGCTATCCTTGCTATCTTTTGGTTTCCATTTGCATGAAATATGTTTTTCTATCCCTTCACTTTCAGTTTGTGTCTGTCCCCAAAGGTCATTCTGCAGGGGACCTGGAGCCTAGGTCTGTAGTGCAGGTCTGAATCCTGGTTCTACAAAGGCTGGCCTACTGGAACGGGCTTGGAGTCTGAGGCTAAGGGGGATAGCCTGGTAACAGAGTTCACTGTGACAGGCCTGGTGCTTCTCTATTTGAAAACTGGCAAATCCCTCAAAGGAAAAATTGCGTAAATGTTAGACTTATCTAAGAACTTCGCTTCCCTCTGGAATCTTGGCCCTTGAAGCCTTTGCTAATTTGGTAAGCTTTCTGATGTCCTCAAACAAGTATTTTAAAACATTTTCTGGAGTTTATAATTATCCTTGGCAGCAGTGCTGGTTTGTAATAGGCTTATCTATCATTACTGGAAGTGGAAACCACTTCCTGTTACATTTTGTTTTTCTCAATTTCATATGCCAACTATCTTTTCTGTTTCCTTCTCTGGTTTATTACCTTTTATCATATTTGACTTTATCTTTCTTATTTCAAATCTACTTTATTGCAGATGCTACCTCAGTGTTGATGTTATTATTTTTTATCCTTACTCTTTTAGTGAATTCATTTGCACAGATAAGTCTCAAATCCATTTCTGTAAGGCCTGTCCTGAGTGTGATTTCTACCCATCTTTCTCTCAAAAACAGTCTATTGATTAAAGGAGGGACATTGAAATAGTATGAGTTAGAGTCAACTCTTGATTTCACAACTCACTAACTGTGTTGCTTTTGTCAAGTTGTTTAACCTCTTTATGTCAGTTTCTCCAACAAAAATATGGAAGTAATATAAATAGGATTATTGTGAGTATTAAATAAGGTCATGTATATAAAAATGCTTGGCATAGGCTTGACATAAGGTAAGCACTTTGAAAATGTTCGCTTTTACTGTTCTGAATACCCATTGTAAGTTAGGTAGAGGGGTAGGTATTAGGAATTCAAAAATATGGTATCTATCTTTAGGATAATACCTCCCATTCTCTACTGGAGGTATTTTCTATTAACATGTCTCAATAATTCTTAAACTAGATATGTCAAAACTGAAGTCTATGCTTTCTTGACACAGAGTCAATCATTCCTCATATTTCCAGTGGCACCTTATATATTCAGCTCTCTAAGATAACAAACAGAATAATTTTACACTTCCCCCAACCCTCTGTCATGTCTGTCACTATCTCTAGCCAATTATTTTTCTCTAATGTTTCTGCTTCTCTTTTTTCTCTCTTCTGCTGACACTTTTATTCTGGTAAAGGGCCTTTCTCACTCCATGCATACGTAGCCTTAACTAGCTATTTTTAGTCATCCAGGCTTTTGCCCATTCACCTGTTACATCTTACACCACAACATGAGAATCATCTTGTAACACAATTCCATCACACACTCCTCTGCTTAGCTTTATAAGATTTCTCTCTAATACTAGTTATACCAGATCCCAACTCCTTAGACTGATGTGCAAAGTACTCTAAATTCCTACCCACTTACTATCTCCACTCCCATCTCACCAAGGTTAGTTCTCATTAATGAAATGAAAGGTCTGAAGATCGGAATGCAAAGCTGATCTGACATAGCACTCAAATCTTAGTCTCTAGTTCCTGTTCTTCAATATAAGTAACTCAGTCTTCCTGGAGAAGTGCTTGATTCTAAAGCTAGCGGAAAAAATACAACATAAAGCTGGAATATCTTGTGGTACTGAAAGCAAGTAAATGCTTAAAAAAGGCAGCTTGTCAAAAGAACACAGGATCCAACCCAAAGAAACCCCCCATGGCCAAACCTAGACCAATTTGAGCAACAAAATATATAATAATGGTATTGAATTTAAGCCATAGAATAAAATTAATTTTCCTTGAAAAGTACTTATACACATAAATAATTAAATAAATTAATAGAGCAGAAGAGATAGCTCTTCCTCACAGAATTCCAATTAAAGGTAGAAAAAGAGATAGAAATAGAAAATCACCATTAGGCAAACACTGCAGTAATAAATATTGCAGACAAGATCCACCAAAGGATACTAAAATTTGGAGGCAATTATTTGAACATAAACAGGATTTACATAGTCTCAAAGTAGCTTCCTCCAAATACCTATCAACTATAAAGGAAAAGATAGTAATTTCACAGTGGAGAAATCTGGTGGACACTAGTAATAATATATCAACATCATGAACCCTGAGATATGATGCACTGAGAAGGATACAAATGTCATTTTGAGGTATTCTTGCCAAAAATGAATGACCTCATTCCAATCACAGGAAAATATTGAACATGTGCAAATTGGGAGACATTCTACAAAATATCTGATCAATATTCTTCAAAAGAGTCAAAGTCATTAAAGACAAGGAAAGACTATGATGGACTACAGGAGACTAAGGAGAAACAGCAGCTAAATGCAATGTGGAATTCTGGACAAAGTTCTGCAACAGAGAAAGAATATCAATGGAAAAACTGGAATTTTGAATGTGATTTGAAGTTTAGTTAGTAATACTGTACCAATGTGAATTTCTCATTCTTGATAACTACAATGTGGTTTTGTAAGATGTTAAGATTAGGGGAAGGAAATGAGGAGCATATGGTAACTCTTTTTTTTAAATATTTTTGCAATTTGTCAATAAGTCTAAAATTTGTTCAAATAAGCAGTTTTAAAAAATAGAAATCGAATCTGCCTCCAAAATGTCACATGATCCCTTACCTTTATTTCTATGCTTCGCTCTCTGAGAATGTGTTCATCTTTCCAGAGCCAACATACATTTTCATGCAGTTTCTTTGAACACAGTATACATAATATCAAGCACTTCAGCTTTAGGTGTCAGACTGACTTGAGGTCAGATCCTGACCCAGTCTGTCATTAGCTCAGTAAGGTTACATATATTGTGCAGCCTTTCTACTTCTTGATTTTCTTATTTTAAAAACAGGGCCAAAATAATACTTTGTTAAAGGATTGTTATAAAGATTAAAAGAGATCCTACTTGCACAGTGCTAAGCACAGGGACTTGGAAGTAGTAGGTGCTCAACAGAAGTTATGATTTTTAGTGCAAATGCTATTTTCTTTAGAGCTTGTTGATTAATATGTAAAACCTCTTTTACTCTTTGTTCCTTTGGTATAGACCAATTCAATTCATAACATTTAAATTTGTATTTGATATTTAATAAGCTGCTCTTAATTTTAGATAATTTCCTCAATTAAATTATAAAACCGTTTGATGCAGTCTTCTACTTCTTTTATCGTGCCGCAACTGACTGATTCAGTATTCTGCACACAAGGCATGATGAATGTTCACTGACTGACTGATTATAAAGTTGGCAACACTGTATCTTTTCAGCTTTCTAATGAGTTGAAGCTTTCATATACTGATAATATTTAATACACTGAAAATGCTGCAACTCTGTATGTTGGCAAAAATATTCAAATATTGCATTAATTTCTACATTTTGAATTAAATTTGCCATGGTGCTACAGTCATATTATGGGGTGATATCTACAAAGCACACCATCATCTGACAGTTTGGAACATGGGTGAGACAACAGTACTTCATCAAAATTCATTACAACATCTTCAGTCTAAACAACTTTCATTCTACTCTGTTCACTTATGAATGGTTCACTGTAACAAATCAAAAAAATACATATGTGGTTTTTAAAATCAGATACTGATGAATAAAACCTCTATCCAAGGAAGTTGTGAATTTCATTCTTTGGTTTGTGGGAGAAAATTCTTCTAGATAGAGATGATTTTTATTTTTTTCCTTTTTATTCATCTTTGCCTCAGTTTCCTTATCTCCAAAAGGAGAATAATAGTAGCATCTATCTAATCAGATTTTTGTGAGCATTAAATAAACAACTGCATATAAAGTATAGAGTATCATGTACTTCATAATTGCACAATAAATGCTAGGTTTTCTATCTATAGATAGGTCCATTTCTTTCTTTCTTTCAGGTCCTAGAATCTTGGACAGTTAGAGCAAACACTGATTTTAATAGTGGTCAGACCAGTTATTTTCACACAGAAAGAAACTGAAACACAAAAACTTGCTCAAGATGGCAAAGCTATTTTTATTTATTGAAAATGGCTAATCAGGGTATGATAAAATCTTTACAAAAATACATTTATTTGAGTTAGTAGGCAGATAGCAGTCTTTACTAAAATGCACACCCGCTTACCCCTAAACAGAAGTCCTTACTAAAATGAATTCAACCTCTATTCCTTCCTTTTTGGTTGGTTTCATGACAATATGTCTGAATTGGAGATGTGCTTAAAGAAAATCACTGGGTGTTCATCGTGTTATTATTGCTTAACAAACATTGACATGTCAGGCAAGGCAGATTGCAAAAAGAAGAAATACTCTGAATGCTTATTGACAGACGAATAGATGGTGTGGTATATTCATAAAATGGAAAACAACATGAGCATCAAAAAAGAATACAATAACTATATGAAACAAAATTGATTCATCTTAGCAATGGCTTTATGTAAAAATTGTAAGTCCCAGAATATTACATACAGCATTTTTAAAGTTAAAATCAACTAAAATGAGAGAGTATAATTTTTAGACATGACAAAATGATATCAGTGAGAAGCAAGCTGATGATGGACACACGATTTGAGACATGGTTATTTTTAGGAGGAAACAGGGATAGTATGAGGTAATACCAATGAAAAATACGTAAGTAATTTCAAAGGTTCTAGATTCTATGATGGGGGGTGGTTTTTTGGTATCTAATATATTATCAAAACAAAGAAAAGAAGGCCTCGTACAAATCAACAACAAGGGTATGTCATGAACAAAAATATTTTGAGCACAATAGAATGTATGTGTGTATGCATAGATGTACGCATATATCTAAATTTATCCATCTATATACTTGCATTATGCTTTGTATTTCTTCATATTGAAAAGTTAAGCTGAACACGTCACATGTTGCTTTGTCCTCATGAGAGTCTTAAGAACTTCCTTTTTCACAGTAGGAAGGTCAGTGAGAACAGCTATGTTTAAGGCAAATTACTTTTATTTCTGGCACAGAAGGAAGTGTAGCAAATGAGATCTTACATATACACACAGTGCCTCCCACTAATGTTCAGGGATTCAGCAGAAATCTGGGTTCTGCTCCTTGGCTGCCTGTTTTTCTATTATAAAACAGTTTGTCAAACAGCATGTCTATCCTGAAGGAGGCTAGTGCAATCATATTATGCATTCTCCCATTTTATGGATATGCACATTAAGGTAAAGCATTTTGCCTGAGTTTATAAACGTTCTTGTGAATACTTGAGGTGAAAGGGGTAGAGACGTTCATTAGATCTTGGAACAACCTTCTCTGCTCCCCTATTTCTAAGTAACTCTTTATGTCTTCCTCTTACTTTTGTCTTCCTTCTTCGCTGCCACGATGATAAATGAATAGGTAGGACATGATTTGAGTTGGTGAAGAATGTCTAGAAAGAAAAGATGACAACACCGATAACAAGCATCTGTTGACTGCTTACTGTATGCCTGTCATATACTATCTCATTTAATTCTCAGGACAAGGATCAAACAGCTAATACAAGTAAAATTATCTTATGCAGAAATTTAATTTCTGTGTCCTTCTCTGCTCTTCAACATAATGTATGCATGGCAAGTGACAAAGGCTAATAGTCATAAGAAGCCATCTAACACATCGGGATGAAAAAGATTCCCTATATGTAGCAGTTGCTAAAGTCCATGGTGACAAAATCCTTGTGATAGCTCAACTAGGTGTGAATGTTTACTTCATTTAATTTTTGGCAGGTCTTTGGGGCCTTTCAAAATCACATTTGGTTTACTACTATGCTTCTTATATCTCTTCTAAGTTGTTAGAGAATTTGTCAGCCACACATTTCACCAATCCATCCTCCCCAGTAGAGCAGGTTTGAAGGTTTATGACTTTTCTTCCCATGATGTAACACTTCCAAAGCTTCATTATATGTGACTGTGACTCAAATATTAGGAATGAAAGGAGGAGCCATTATGGAACTTAATTAGAATTGCCTTCTGCAGCATGAAGGCATAATTTCCTTCATGTACCTTATGATTATCCATGTTGAACATACAGTCAAACTATCACAGGTGGAGTTTATTAGAATGCTCATGCCATTATTCTAACCTTGTTTTGTATGACATAATACGGCTGGAATTTATGCCTTTTATGCTGCGAAACCTTGCCTAGAAGCATACCAAGGAATATAAGAGGGAAACTTCTAGGCCTTAGGGTTATTGCACATGCAAGCTTGTCCAACCTGCAGCCCACAGGTCGCATGCAGCCCAGGATGGCTTTGAATGTGGCCCAACACAAATTTGTAAACTTTCTTAAAACATTACGAGAGTTATGCACAGACTCTTTTTTCTTTTTAGTTCATCAGCTATTGCCAGTGTTAGTGTATTTCATCTGCCACCCAAGACAGTTCTTCAATTCTTCCTCTTCCAACATGGCCTAGGGAAGCCAAAAAATTGGACACCTCTACTAGAGTGTGCAGAGCCACAATGAAATGAAGGTGTGTGAAAAAAGATTGGAAACTCCAGAACGAATCACACTGCATCCTCCTACCCACTCGTCCTGCTGCATATTTTTATAAATAAGTCCAATTAATGCACGTGGGGCTTCATAACTAGGTAATGGGATGATAGGTGCAGCAAACCACCATGGCACATGTTTACCTATGTAACAAACCTGCACGTCCTGCTCGCATATCCCAGAATCTAAAATTAAATTAAATTAAAATTAAAAAAAAAAAAACCCTAAGACTTGAAGAGGTCAAAGGTCAAAACCCAGGAAGTCAAAGAGTACAGGAGAGATGGGGCGGATATTTTCAGTGGGAGGTAGTATAGTGAGTCCAACTGATTAGTCATATGACTTTGAGTATGTCAATATCCCTGCACCTCCGTTTCCTCAGTAGAGATAACAAAAGCACCTTCTTCATAGGATTACTTTAAGAATCACATGAAATTGTGTGTGTAAATTACTTAACATGGTGTATGGCATATATCATGCAGTCAATACTTATCAGAAATAACTGTTACTGTGAAAAAGAAGAACGATAATCCCTTAGAAGGCTTTTATGAGGCATAAATGAGATAATGTGTGTTATATGCCTGATATCATGCCTCACACAGTGTAAGGGCAGAGGATGGGTAGCTTTTATTCCTCAGCTTGTGTTATTAACGTAACACCAGTATTTTCAAAGAATGAGGCGCAAGGCTCTGATGATCATTTTTGAGGCTTTATAATTTGTAAAATCACCTAAAATGTACAAAGTGTTTTCCAATTTTTAACTCAATCGGTCTCCACAATAAGCTTGTTACTTCCTATTCTGAAAAATCAGCTTAATCATTCTCCAGCTTTGCAGAAGACAAAACGCTAACTCATAAAGTTTAAGTGACATGTACAAGTTATGCAGTGGGACAGGAAGGATTTGAACTCAGGTGTGTAGGATCCTGAAATCAACATTCTTTCCATATGACCCTTCTAAAGCGCTTACTATTGAGCTAAGTAGGTCAAATTACAAATTTCTGCCTGGCCATTACCTTAAATAATTCATTCAAGCTGTTTTCATGGTGGTATTGATGCAACCAGGTTCATTAACTGGGTTCCTTAGAGCAGTGCCAGAGTTGAAAAGCAACTACAAACCAGGAAGCCAAAAAAATGAATACCATGTAAATACTTTTTTTTTTAAAGATTGCAGTTTGTTTAAAGAAAAAGAACTTTCTGGAGATGCAGCAGCAGCAAATCTATCAGCTCCTTGCAGTGTCATCAATCACAGAAGCACAGAAAAAAAAAAAAAGCCAGCTGGACCCAGTACCCATCCTTGTAAATTATTTTTCAGGAAATCCTGCAGGCTTGGTTTTTTACCAGGAAACAATTACAGTTTAATATAGAGGACCACAGAATTCACATGGAACCGATTTCTATTTCTTTTTGTTCTGGTTACACAAAGGAAATGTAATTTTTCAAAAACCAGCAGAGAAATACACAAGCACTGGACTAATATAGTGGCGCTTGTCACTTACTACTGAGGGATTGTGTTATTTCTCATTGCCAGTCCTGACAGCACCTCAAATAAAGAGGCATCTTAGCAAATTATGTTCTTGATACCGCTTACTGAAATGCAACGACTCCATTTTAAATATTAAAGTCACAATGCAAAGACCCAAACTGGCTATGAAGAAAGTTTACCCAAGCTTAATTGATGGCTTATTATATTGCTCATGTCATTATCTTCAGCTCATATTTTTATCACGTGTCTTTAAATGTGCAATGTTAAAAGGCCAGAGGTAATTTTATATTTTATCTGAATCCAGGAAAAGAGATTGTTAAGTTATCCTCACAAGATATTAAATAACTTGAACCTGTACAGTGACCTTTGAATATGCAAATGGGGTACCTTTATAATCCCCCACCAAAAAAATGTGGTTTGCTAATTGTTAAAATGCTAAATGGGGGGGGGGGAAATGGAAGAAACCTGTAATTTAGTTTGATGCAAACCTCGTTGAAGGTTTATGTGATAAGGATAAAGAAAATGTTTTATATTTATGTACAGGTTCAGAAGAATGATTGTCTAGAGCTGTTCAAATCTGTGACTTTGCAGCTGTAATCAAAACCAGCAGGAGAGTTTCTGACTTATGTCCCTGGCAGAGAACTAGAAGAATACATAATACATACCCAGAAGAGTTAAAAGAATTTCAATAGTTTCTTAGGTAACAGTTTTCATTCTCTGCACTTGAGATGTTTGAAAAATGAAAGGCTGCAACCCCAAATCAAACAATAATTAAACATCCATCTTTACTTTAAAATGAGCTTTTTAACACCGACGTACTTACCAATCTAATGCCCCTCAACTGGGGGATGAATACAACTTTCTGGGATCGTGACATCTGTGGGCAGGTTTTCCATGAGGAATCTACCATTTTAACCTTGAGCTTCAGCTCTTTGGATATTTGATTGCCAGGGTTGCCTCAAGCAGAGAGAGGCCCCATGTAGGCTGGGCTTGGACAAACACCTATGGGGACTTAGACGTGGCATCCCCTTTGTTTTTACTCTTGGGGGATTTGGCATAGTCTCCAGGCCAATGGCGATTCTGTCATGTTACAATTGTGGAACCCACTTCCTTGGCAGACTGGGAGTTATGTGCATGTAACTCTACAGCAGACAGTTCTCTACAGATGTTTACTATGAATGACGGAGATGGCACCACATTTCCTGACTTCCCATTTCTGCTAATGATCTCCCATTGCTTTAGCTGCAGCATATCACTGTGATTTAAAAAAAGACTCTGAAGCCACTTAGGGCTTCAACAAGTTACTTACCTGTGCCTCAGTTTCCTCATCTCTACAATGAGTAGTATCATTCTATTACCCATTTCAAAGTGTTGTGTTGTGAGCACTCAAGTTAGTTATTGACACGCTGTACTAGAACTGCCTGGGTCATTAAAGACGCAACCCCAGAATCCTGGCTCTGTCTTAGAAAAATGGAGATGGATGCAGTCAAAGCTATCTCAAAAGAAGCAGTGAAATGGGGTGAAAATGATAACAATTAATAACATTCATTCGGTGCTAGTCATCTCTAGGCATTCTTCTAAGTGTTTAATACATCACAGTAATGCCAGGAGTTGGATACTGTTTTCATCCTTATTTTACAAATGCAGAGAGCAGGTCAGTGGGAGAGATCAAACCCCAATTTGCTTGTCACCAAATCTTATTATGCTCTTAATAACTCTGCTAGAATGCTTCCGTAGGAGGTTACGATTGGGAAATCTGGTGACTTGGGACTTAAACTTCCTTAGGCCATTAACTAGCTTTGTAGCTTTGTGGCCTTGGATAAATCATTTCATTTCTTTGTAACTCTATTTTTTTATCTGATAGAATTGTATGATCTCTATGGCTTTTTTCCAGTTCTAACAATCTATGTTTCTAAAAGGAGAGAATATATTTAGGAGGGAGGGAGAAGGAGAGGGATGAGGAAACGAAGAGGGAGGGGTGAGAGACTTCTATGTATAATTATAATTGAACATAATGGTATCTTTGTAGCTTATAAGGAACTCAAAACACTTTCACATATTTTAGTACCTTCATTCTTGTACAATATGTCTATATATTATCACCATCACATTATAAATGAGGAAACTGCAGTATAGAAAGTTTGTAACTTGCCAAGGTCACATAGCTAAGTCATAGAATCTAGCAATTTTACTGCCAATGTGAAATAGCATTTTCTGGATTATGCTGAAAAGCCAGTATATAAAACACTCTGAAAATTTCTATTGCTTAATAATGCAAATAGAAATGTACTTCATGTTATGCAATCAAAGAGTTATTTGAAAGGTATAAATCAAATGTCTTTAAATCAAATCCTATTTGTCACTGGCAACTTTTTAATTTCAGTTTGATCTTCAATGGGTGATAGCTCCTTTAGAATTTTTTCCTGCCTTATTTCTATACTTTGTCTCCAACCTTTATTCAGTTATTCAATGCACAATGAAAATTCGTACTTAAATGAGCCCTGCTGTGAATCCACTAAAAATTCTGTGACTACATATTCATAATGAAATTCATTTATTCTACTATACCTCTATATGCCACAGTTTCTGTATATATTAATTGTGAACAATGGTCTCCAATGTAACCTCCTTGACAAGGTTTTAAAAATTAAATGAGATACCTGTGACAAAGCTTGGACCAAAGTAAAATACATAAGAGGCATCATTTCTTTTGTAAATCTGAATTTTTGCGTTAAATTTGTCCTCATTACAGTTTCTTAAATGATGAGTAGTTTTATTCTGCTACCAAGTGATTTTGGTAAAATCATAAATCTTCTTTTAATATCATACAATCTGGATTTGGAAAACTGGTTTTAAAGCCTCCAAAGTTTTGACAGCAAGTAAGTTTCACCCTATAGGAAAATGTGGAGCTAGCCTTAAAAGAGAATAATGGAATCAAATATGTTAGCAATAATATAAAGATAAAAATTTTGGTTTCTATTTTTAACAGAAGCCTGGATCTGCTAATATTTATGCATCTTTCTAAGAGTGTGTGTGTATATATAAAGCTTCTCTTTTTAAAATCTCAATTGTAAAATAAAATCAGAGCCCTCACCCCTTTCTTCTTCTCTCTTTCTTTCTCTTTTAAGTTTCCTGTTCCAAAGGAATTATCTTTTGCAGGGTTTCTTGATGGCAGACAAATTTGTTTCTCAGATAGAGCATTGGGTTTTGCAGTGCTGCTCAAGGGCTCCAGGAGATCAGAATGACTGTTTGCTTCAGAGACTCCTGTAAAATTCAACTTCCCTCAGCCATACATCTCTCTGATTGCTGCTTAGCTATATACATTTTGACAAGGAGAAAAACAGTCTCAATCGTTAAAGCTTTTTGGTATTAAGAGTTTTGCTTTGACTGCACCATATGGATATATTTAGGCTGAAATCCTTCACACATTTTGTTCTCAGATTATAATTACACTTGCCAAATCATTAGGCATAACTTAGAGGAGAGTATTGTTATTAAAAGAGAAAAATCCCCAGGGATATAGAACCTACATACATACATATCCTGTAACTATATCTATATCTCTACGTGTGTGTTTGTGTGTGTGTGTGTAATGAGCATTTACAATGTTTAGCAAAGGACTGTTCTCCAAAATGACTCTGTTAAAACAATCATATCTCACAAACGTCAGACAGCGCTAGTGTGTTGGGTTTCTAACCTCTGGAGAATATTGCATTGTGGTTTACTCATGATAACCAGAGATGATGGAAAAGTCAACTACTTGGCAGTGGATCACATTTCTGTAATAATCAGATACACATTGTACAGTGATTTGTTTCAGATTTGGCACAAAATTAAGCAACAAATATAGACATTTCTTTAGCTGTCTGAAGGTAGGTTTGACCATGAACTTCATTCAGATGGTATTTTTTCTTTTTCGCAACTAATTTCAATGGGGAGTCAGGAGTCCATTTGCAAAAATTTCAACCTCCATATTTACGGGTTTGGAATTTTGGTCTAAATCCAACTCTTTTTGTATTTAAGTTCATTCGCCTTTGGCAAAAAAAAAAAAAAAAAAATCCGTTTTTAAAATGAAAGAAGTCATAGAGAACTTTATTAAAAAAGTTTCAACCAGCTGTTTAAAAAGGCTATTTTGATGATGTCAGTGCAAGTGAATAAGAAACACATGGATTTAAATTCCCTTAAATTATATAAGCCTTTAAAAATTAAAGTAACTACGTTGGGAAAATGTGTTTCAAGTTTATTAACTTAAGAATCATTCTCCCATGGTTTCTAAACAGCTTTGTATTGGGAAGGACGCTACAATTATTTGCTAAACTTAAAGACAAGTGAGAACATGGTTCAGTAAGAGCCAAGAGGCTTATGTTTGTGAACCTAAATGGGAGTGGGTCCCTAACAGCTGACAAGAAAGCTCATACAAATCCCCTCCCCCTCCCTCCCCAATAATATGGCAGTAACAGAGGGAGAATGAGTGGTCCGCTTTCAACTGGCAAGCACACTCTCTGTGATGTTTTATCTTCTTCTTCTTAAATATTTACTTTCCTATTGTATAGACAAAGCCCTAATATTTGAAGAGCTGTTGGATTTATACCAATTATTGAAAGAGATCTGCGAATATAAAGGTTTCTCCACGTCTTCTGAAAATCATGGGCTCATTCTTCTAAAATTGAGGGGGTTTTTAGCTTTCATAAATTGGACAGGGAGACAGACTATAAACAACTTTACTGTTCAATTCTTAAGGCAACATGATACCTCTTTGCAGAAAAAGATGTGGTGAAGTTTTGACAAATGAGTACATTCATACATAGACCCTATAACCAAAGCATTTTGAAAGCATGATTGATGTCCCAAAACAGTCATTTCTTGTTCTTAATTTGGTGAAAAATAAAAGTACATGTCTTCACCTGCTTGTTCCTTGGTCTTCTCCAAGCTGTTTCTTTTATCACACTCTGATATGATGCTGGGACTCTGAGTCCTCAAATAGCAAACGCCAAACCACATCTGTCCCAGTGATGTCCTAACACATTTTTTCAATGACTATAAAGTACTAGATTCTACCTCTTTAGTCTTGGGAAATTTAGCAGTCCAATCTTCCAGGAATAATAATGAGATTAACCCATGTTCTCCACTTTACAGAATGCCAGATGTTTGCAAGTCTGATGAGGGAGAATAGAGCTATTATAACTGATGTTGCTCATAAGTGTTGTGTCTTCCACTCCCTAGTGTAGGTAAACACTTAACAGTGGTATAAAATAGATGCTTAAGAAACAATAGTTATTATTTCACATACATTATTGCATTGATTGTTTCCAACTCAACTATGAGGTAACTACTTTTAATGCCATGTTGCAGATTAGAAAAACAAGAATCAGAGAGGAAACGTGACTTGCTGAGACAACATAAATGTGATAAAACATGAATAAAAGTAATGTCTGTCTTATTCTAAAGTACAGGCTCTTCAAATTAAAAGTATTGGCAAGAGGAGCTAAAATTAAAGACTGACAATATAAGAACATGGGCCTTGCATACTCTGTTAGTGGGAATGTAAATTTATACAACCACTTTAGAGGACTGTTTAGAGGTTTCAGCTAAAGCTGAGCGTCTTCACAGCTTACATTCCCACAATTTTATTCCTAGGTACAGCAATAGAAATGCACACACAGACTCACCAGAAGACATACACAAGAATGTTCATAGAATGTTCAAAGAATTATTTATAATTGCCCCCAGAACTCGAAATAACCAAAATGTTCATGAATAGTAGACTGCATATAAAGATTGTGTTATATTCATGCAATGGAGTGCTAGACGGCTGTAAGAATGATCTAACTGGCTGGGTGCTGTGGCTCACGCCTGTAATCCCAGCACTTTGGGAGGCCGAGACGGGCGGATTACGAGGTCAGGAGATGGAGAGCATCCTGGCTAACACGGTGAAACCTCGTCTCTACTAAAAACACCAAAAATTAGCCGTGCCTGTAGTCCCAGCTACTCGGGAGGCTGAGGCAGGAGAATGGCGTGAACCCAGGAGGCGGAGCTTGCGGTGAGTAGAGATCGCACCACTGCACTCCAGTCCGGGCAACAGAGTGAGACTCCGTCTCAAAAGAAAAGAAAAAAAAGAAAAAAGAAAATCTAACTATAGCTAAAGATGACCACATGGATTAATCTCAAAGACATAAAGTGAAGTGTTAGAAGCCAGATATGTTTAAAAAGTACTTTCTATAGGAGTCCATTTATATAAAATTCAAAAACTGGCAAACGTCATCTATAATAAGAGATAGTGGGATAATTGTCACCATGGGAAAGAGACAATGACTGGAAGGAAGCATGAATCATGCTTCTGGCATAACTGGAAATGCCTATTGCCTGATATGAGTGTTAATTGCATGGGTATGTTCACTTTGTAAAAATTTATTGAGCTGTACTTACCATTTTTGCGCATTCCCACACGAAGTTTCTTTGTAAGATTTGCTTTAGTTTTTTTTTTTTTTTAAAGCAGATTTAGGTTCAAAGTGAAATTAAGAGGAAGGTACAGAGAAATTCCATATACCTCTTGCTCTCACACATGCATAGCCTCCACCATTATCAATATCTCCACCTTGGGTGATACATTTGTTACAACTGATGAATCTACATTGACAGATATTAGTCTCAATATTCATAGTTTACATCAGAGTTCATTTTTGGTGTTGCACATTCTATAAGTCTGGACAAATGTACAATGACGTTTATCCATCACTCTAGTATCATATAGAATATTTTGCTGCCCTAAAACTCCTCTGTGCTCTGTCCATTCATCCTTCTCTTTTCCCTAACCCCTGGCAACCACTGATCTTTTTATTCTCTGCATAGTTTTGACTTTTCTAGCATATCATATAGTTGCAATCACACAGTATGAAGCCTTTTCAGATTGACTTCCTTCACTTAGTAACATGTATTTAAGTTTCCTCTTGTCTTTTCCTGGCTTAATAGCTCATTTCTTTTTAGTACTGAATAATATTTCATTGCCTGGATGAACCTCAGTTTATTTATACATTCACCTACTGAAGGGCATTTTGAATGCTTCCAAGTTTGGGCAATTATTAAGAAAGTGGCTATAAACATCTATGTGCAAGTTATTGTAATGATATAACTTTTCATGTTTACATAAGTTTTCAATTCTTTGGGTAAGTACCAAGATGCACAATTGCTGGGTCATATAGTAAGACTATGTTTAGTTTTGAAACAAACCACTGAACTATCTTCCAAAGTGGCTTTACTCTTGTACTTCCACAGGGAATGAATGTGAATTCCTGTTATTCCATACCTTTGACCACATTTGCTTTTGTCAGTGTTTTGGATTTGGGCCATTCTAATAGGTATGTAGCAGTATCTCATTGTTTTGATTTGGATTTCCCTGATGAATATTATGTGAAGCATCTACTCATATGCTTATGTATCTCCTCTGCATATCTTCTTTGGTGAAGTGTCTGTTCAGGTCATTGTTGCATTTATTTATTGGATTGCTTATTTTCTTATTGTTGAGTTTTAAGTGTTTTTGTATATTTTGAATAATAGTTTCTTATCAGATGATTTTTTTGCAAATATTTTCCCAGTCTGTGGCTTTTATTTTTATTCTTTGAAAGTGTTTTTCACAAAGCAGAAGTTTTAATTTTAATAAAATTTGGCTTATCAATTATTTCTTTCATGGATTATGCCTTTGGTGTTGGTGTCTTATCTAATAAGTTATTGCCAACCCAAGGCCATATATATTTTCTTCTATATTATCATCTAGGAGTTTTGTAGTTTTGCATTTCATATTCAGGTCTGTGATCCATTTTGAGTTAATTTTTGGCTGTAAGCTTTGTGTCTACATTTATTTTTTTGCACGTGAATGTCCAGCTCTTCCAATACCAATTGTTGAAAAGACCCTCTTTTCTCCATTGTATTGCCTTTGCCTTTTTGTCAAAGATCAATTGATTATACTTATGGTAGTCTATTTCTGGGCTTTTTGTTCCAATGATCGATTTGTTTATGTTTTTTCCAATACCATGCTGTCTCGATTACTGTGCTTTGTACAAGGTCTTGAAGTTGGGGAGTATAGTCCTTCAACTTTGTTCTTCTCTTTCAGTATGGTATTGGATATTGTGGGTCAATTGCCTCTCCATAAAAATTTTAGAATCAGTTTGTTGATATCCACAAAATAACTGCTGGGACTTTTACTGGGATTATATTGAATCTACAGATCAAACAAGGCAAAACTGACATCTTGATGATATTGAGTTTTCTATTCACCAATATGAACTCTTAATTTATTCAGTTCCTTGATTTTGTTCACCTGAGTTTTGTATTTTCCTCCTATAGACCTTACCTGTATTTTGTTATACCAAATTATTTCATTTTGGGGGGTGGTGATAGAAATGGTACTGTATTTTTATTTTAAATTCTACTTTTTTTCTTGCTAGTATATAGAAAAACAAATAATTTTTGGATATTAACAGTGTATATTGCAAACTTGTCATAATTACTTATCAGTTCCAGGAGTTTTTTCTTGATTCTTCGGGATTTTCTACATAGAGATCATATCATCTGTGAACAAAGATGGTTTTATTTCTTCATTCCTCAATCAGTATAGTTTTCACTGCCTTTTCTCATCTCTCTGCATGAGCTAGGACTTCCAGTGTGGTTTTGAAAAAGGGTACTGAGAGAGGAAATCCTCACCTTGATACTGATCTTAGTAGAAAAGCTCTAGTTTCTTACCATTAGGTATGATGTTAGCTTACGTTTTTTGTAGACATTATTGATCAAGTTGTGTAAGTTATACCTCTTCTTCTAGTTTACTGAGAGGTTTTTTCTGAGATTTTTAAAATCATAAACATGTGTCTGATTTTATCAAATGCTTTTTCTGCATCTATTGATATAATCAAAATCATAAACATGTGTTTGATTTTATCAAATGCTTTTTCTGCATCTATTGATATAATCATGTAATTTTTCTTCTTTAGCCTGCGGATATGATGAATTCTAATGGGATTTTTGAGTGTTGACTGAGCAAATTAGCCTTGCATCCACTTGATCATGGTCCAAATTCGGTTTTCCATACAAACTTTACGCTTACAAATGTAAGACATTACACAGTCAAAAAGAGGAGTGTGAAACTAGTATACTGTAGAGGAGAGGAATCCTCTCACCCCTCATGGTGGGCCCACACCGATGTCTCCAAAGCCAGTCTTGAGCTATGAAAGCACAAGTTCTTTCAAATAAGCTCAAGTTTGGGATTACTTCCAGACATACAGGTATTAGATAACAATATGTCACCAAAGCAAGAGAGAAAATAACATAGAGCCTTCTTCCCACTGATACAGCATCAGCCATAGAAGAATACAACTTCAGTCACCCACATGTGAAAATATATTTCTGATATTGAGCCCACAAAAATTCTGGTCAGTTCGCTAATTTATCCCCTCTCTATTAATATGACTGAGCCTGGGCGCAGCATGCCTCCCCGCCTCAGGCTGTCTTGGTGACCAAAGAAACACATGCATGGCAATTAGAGCTGAGTGTTTACTCTCAGAACATCTCAATCTCCAAGCCTAATGAAAACTTTCCCAGTAAGGCGAGGCAGATCTCAATACATTCTAGACTTGTTACCTGATTTCTTTTGGCACTGCTGAGCATGTGGCCACAGCCTAATTTGAATAGCTTATATCTACACCCAAGTCTAATTTGGAATCACAAGACCCCAGGGTCCCTGATGCTAAATAACCTGGGACTTCCATCTGTAGCACAGCATATGTTAGTCTGATGCAAAGTAAAAATGGGCATGAAATCCAAATCTAATTATAAATATACAGTCAGAATGTCAGGTAAATTATACTATCTACAAGTGAATTATTACTTTAGAGCTCAGTGAACTTCGGCATAGTGGGCCATCTGCCCTACAGCGTCCTCTGCCTGTAAGTACCCAGAGTGGGACTTTGCCAACTGAATGTTAATTTAAGGAGTTTTGGAGCCCTCAACAAGTATTTGTGCTGTGTCTACAATTTATCTAAATTCTACGAAATATATAGGGACAGACAAATGAAAGCAAAGTTTAAACACATTCAATATCCAATCGCATGTTATGATTATGAAATGCCCTAGGGCAGGGTTTTTCAAACTGGAGGTTACAATTCTTAAGTAGGTCATAAAATCAATTCAGAGGGTCATGACTAGTACTTTTAAAAACAGAAATAGAATTAATTAGAAAATTTAAGAATAAGCTACCTGTGTGTGCTGATTGTCAGTTTAGTTTAGAGTAATGTTTTATTTTGTTGTTGTTTGTTTGTTTTGATTTCATGTGTATGTGTGTGCCTACCAAATCAGGATGTACAATATGTTTCTAGCTGGATGGCAGTTTTTAAAAATTTGAAAAGCACTGCTAAAAGGTGCATCATAAATAGATGGAATGTCATAATTGCTATAACCTTATCACCACAATAATTTTATAGCTCTTTCACTTAACCGTACTAAGTCCGTACCTGACATGTGCTAGGCACTGAAAATAAAGCAGTGGATGAGACCAACAAGGCCTTTGCTTTCATGTAATGTGCTTTCAGAGGGGAGGTATGTGTTAAGCAATGAATGGCACAATTAATTACTTAGGCAATTACAATCATCACAAGCAGCACAAAGGGAGCAAATTCAGGAGTTATAAGAGTGAATGACAGGGGGACCTGACAGAGATTTTAGAGGTGTCAGGAAGCTCTTCTTTAAAGAAGTGATATCTGAGCTTCTGATAAGGAGTGAAGGATGAATCAGAATGAACTAAACTCAGTCTCAGAAACTTTAGCTATTTCAACACAGCCTCTTGATTTTCCCAATTTTCCCATTGGTACATCAAGGCATCTTTCGTGCCTTGTTTGGACTCCACAAAAGCCCTTCTTGACATGGACAGTGTTCTAATTAATGATGCGTCCTCACAGTCTCTTTTCACAGTCCCTCACAATCTATTCAGACTGATTCCTACTCACTGGTACACACAGGCCTGTGAAGTCATCATGAGAGACACTTTTCAATGAGTACCTGGAAGAAATAAGAAAAGATTTTAGAACAATGCAAGAGACGACCTTTGAATTATTGGTTATGTGTTGACCAGGTCTGTCCTCCTCACCACCCCCCTCCACCCGATTGCTGCTTCTCTGAGAGTCTTCTATTCATGGGAAAGAAAGGGCCACATGATACCCACTTTGCCTCACAGACGACCAATTTCAGCTCCACCAATTCACATGACTCTTTCTAACTCAGATGATGAAACGGGCAAAACAAATCATATAATAGATTTCTTCTTGGGGTGAACAGTGCATTTGTTTATAGAAATACTTTGGAACCACTGCTTGGGATGGTATTGGGGGAATGCCAAGAGGCCAGTCTGGTATAAGACACTTAATCACTTTCTGTTTAAGGTTATTGGCATCTTGCCATCCACTTAATGCCATTCCAAGCAGTGATTCCAAAGTATTTGGAAAGAAGAGCAGCTTTTCTTTCTGTGGAAAACTTGTATGGAAGTGTGATGGTAAAGACTGGAACCTAGTCAAAGGGCTCGGTATAATAGAGAGAAGTTGACGTTCCCTGGAAGCGATCCAAGAAGCTTCATGCTACGTAGAAGAAAGATAAGAAGGAAAAACTTTTGGGGCTCCTCTCTTAGCTTTTGGTCCTTGTGGATTTCCTTCACTTGTGAGCTCATCTGTGCATTTAAAGAGATGTTTACACCGTATCTAGTATTTCCAAATGTTGGAGCAGGAAGGTTTTTCACAATACGTACTTTGACATACTGCAGCAACAGAAGTCCTCAATATATTCAAATTTTGAGCAAATGCCACTCATTACACAGTATATACAGACTATTTTTAGCAACAATATATTCTTCTTCCATCATCCAAAATGTAGTTTCTAGGATAACTGTAAATCTCAGCAGCACCAGTGATATTGCTACTTCTCTAGAATCTGTGTGAAATGTATTATTAAGGAAACTAGGAGATAGCACATTAATGAACCAGATCTGTCCTCCAGACCAATGATCCTCATGTTTTGACCAGATATTACAGACTTCAAACTGCCAAGAGTCCTCTACTCATCTCCAATAGAAACAGAAATAAAAACCAAGCCAATTTTGGTAAGAAAATAACCATCTTGTTTTGCTTCCTCTCTCTTATCTTGGGGATAATCAAAATCGGTAAGGAACTTTCAGTTGCTAAGTTTTTAACAGCTTTCAGAAAAAAGAATTCTGGAAGAAGTTTTAAAAGGGATTTAAAAATTGTTTACTATGGGGAAGGTGACACCTCTCTTCCACTTTCCACCTCCCCTAAACACTTTAGTGAAGTGTACATAACTCCCTGATACTTCTGCATGCATGCGTTCTTTGTGTGAAAATGAAAAGGTGTTGAATTTGTGTCTCAGAAGGCACAAGATGAAAATAAAGACATAGAAGCCAGAAGACAAAAAAAAGAGACACTTTTTATTTACCCCTTAAATGAGAAAGTACAGTATTTTCTTTTATAGAAGCATCAAGATAGAGACCTCACTTGACTTTCTGTTTTACTGACAAGTAACAGTTATATAAAATAGTATAAATTAGCTAGTCTATGTCAAGGATCAGTGAACTGTTTTTCTTAAGGGCCAGAAAATAAATCTTTCAGGTTTGGGGGCCAGAAAGTCCGTGTTGGAACTACAGAGTCCCCCCTTATCCATGTGTCACTTTCTGAAGTTTCAGTTATTTGTCAACTGCAGTTGGAAAATATTAAATAGAAAATTCCAGAATATAAATAATTCCTTAGTTCCAAAAGGCACATCATTCTGTGTAGTGTGCTGAAATCCCTTGCCATCTGGTTCCATCCCACCCAGGACATGAATCTTCCCCTTGTCCAGCCTATCCACACTGTCTACACTCCCCACCCGTGAGTCCCTTGGTAGTCCTCTCTGTTATCACATTGACTGTCTTGGTATTGCAGTGTTTGTGTTCAAGTGACTCTTATTTTACTTAATTATGGCCCCAAAGTGCAAGAGAAGTGATGCTGGTGATTTGGATATGCCAAAGAGGAAGAGGAATGGGTTTCCTTTAAGTGAAAAAGTGGAAAGTTCTTGACTTAAGGAAAGAAAAAAATTATATGCTGAGGTTGCTAAGATCTACAATGAGAATGAATCTTCTACCCATGAAATTGTGAAGAAAAAAACAGAAGTTTACGCTAGTTCTGCTGTCTCATTTCAAACTTTGTCATAGTTATGTATAAGGAAAAACATACTATACATAGGGTTCCTAACTCTCCATGGTTTCAGGCATCCACTGGGGGCCATGAAACATATCTCCCTCACTCTTGGATAACAGAGGGACTATTGGACTCAACTCTGCCACTGCGATGCAAAACTAGCCATAAACAATATGTGAACAAATGTGTGTCTCTATGTTCCAATAAAGCTTTATTTGCAAAAACCCATTATGGGATGAATTTGGCCTACAGGCCTTCAGTTTGCCAATCCCTAATCTATGTAAAAAGGCAGAACCTTAATGGGGAAAGATCTGCCTACACCAGTCTTAGGCTTTCCCAATCACTGCTTATTTACAAGGCAATTATTGTAATTTTTCAGTGGTTTGTAAAGACTTTAAGGACATCATATACTCTTTCTTTACTCCCTTCAGCAAATAAAAACTTCAGAGTGATTTTCGGTACCACTGTGCCTTTTTTCCCTTTTTCTGACAGTTGTGCTGATGTCACTGTTTTTTAAATAATCAATGTTTTTCCCCAGAGGGAAATCTGTACATCTGATTTCCATGTGTTGTTAGAATGGAAATCAAATGCCCTATGACTAGAGAGTAACACTCTGAAACAAATCTAATCAGGAGGCTGCCTGTGATTCAGAAGGATAACTTGGCATTCACTAGACCTTATCCCAGTGAGTCCAAAACTATGCCAGTCAACGACCTATATGTTCTTTTAATATTTTAAAATTCAAATTTGCTTTTCAATTAGTAGAAACTCCACTTACAGCTCCAAAAAGAACGAGTTTGTTTAAAAAACTCATTGTATAGTTTCTTGGATCTGATGGGGTCTTGGAGGTCACTGGTCAGCTCACCAGCCCATGCTGTCCCCCATGCCCACCTCCAGCTTGCACACTTCCAGTGATGGGAGTCTCTCTTTGTTCTAGGGCAGCTCATTCCTTCTGTGGTCAGGCCACCATTCAAGATGTTATTTTGCTGCATGGAGACAGCTGCCTTCTTTTCAACTTTTTCTGTCCTTCGAGGCCACAGTACCTTACTTATCTATTCACACCTTCCAGTTAAACTCTTCAGGTATTTGAACATAGCTACTTGTCTTTCATTATCACACATTATCAATTTTCTCCAAAGTTCCCATATGACGGCATTGAAGAGAAGAGTCTCCAACCCAGATGTCTACAGAGGTAGGACATCTAATGTACACAAATCCAATTTGTTGTGCATGTCGGATGGGACTGAAGTGAGCCAGAGAGGGAGCAACCCAGGAAAGAGGCAGATGCCACTCCGCACCTGCCAGTTGTTGCCATTTGAAAAGTGGCAGTCAGGGCTGCCAGTGATTTTTTTCAAACAACCTGAAGATCAAGATTTCTATTTGAAATCTCCCAACTTTTAAATGTTGGCAACTAATTCAGAAAAATGTTTAAACACGCTGTAAGCCAAACAAAACGTATATGTGGGCCAGATTTGGCTTATGGGAGACTAGCTTGCAACCTTAAGTTCGGAGTTATCTTACCATCCTGGTCGCCATATTTTGTACATATTCCAGTTTAGTCAGTTGTAACGTGAGGAACATGGATCATCAAAAAGAAAGAGAGAATTCATTAGTTGAAAGGAAAACAGAGAACCAGTAACTTCAACACAGATGAGCTCCAGCGATCAACTTTACTGCATAATCAAAATTTAGGTCACAAGTAACATAAGGTTACGTTTTTAACTTTTTAACTATTGTGAACTCTAAAAGTAGAGACATGTGTTAACAGTTGATGTGATAGGTCGACAAGAAAACATACTGCTCTTGTCTAAAAGAGGTCTCCTAAAAATGGGAATAAAGCGCTCAAGAAATATAATATAAAACCATTACCAGACCATATGTTTGTGATATAACATGAGGCATTTTCTTGCCAGGATATCACATAACCATGGCAAACTGCCACTAGCTTCACTCTCTCTACCACAAAAGAAAGAAAGAGATTCAACAGACATTCTTGGGATAAATTAGGTTAATGTTTTATTATAAGTATTTAATTTATAAAATATATTCCTGGAAGTGCCACCCACCAGAATAAATAATTCCATCATTGGATTGAGAGGATATTGTTTTGTCGTTTCTAAGTCTGCCCTTTCTATGACACATTGTTTTATGGATTTTAGAAAGACATATCTGGAATACATTTTCATTACTGTGATTCTTACCCTCACTAGTGTGTGCTCATTTTCAAGCCAGTTTGCCCTTTCCCCTTATTTCCTCAAGAATCTGTTAGGAACTTAATTGAAAGAACAAAATGAACTCTAAACCCCAGCTGGACAGTCCCTGGTGTTAAGGTTAATCCACCAGCACCTTATCTAATTGCTGACCTCTTCCTCATGGAAAAGGTGGTCTTCAATGATCTGCGAGTCAGTCACCACCAGAAAAGTTTATTTTGCCCAAAGCTGGCAGCTCATAAAGAAGGAAGAAAAGCTGAGTTGCTTTGTGGAATATCCTTTATGCCACAAATTTATTAATTTCAAAATTGCCTCTTCTTTGCAGTTCAAGCAAGCATCTTTACAAAAACAATTTCTGGGAAGACAGTTCTGAATACATATTACTGAAGACAATCACTAAATTAAAAATTTGAACATATCTTCTAGATTTATATTAAGAAGCTATTTCAAATAAGATATTGAAGTTGTCTTGCAGAGACAAGCTGATTTTAGAACCAGAGAGTATTTTGTTATTGCTGGAGTTAGTCTTTGTGATTATTAAAAAAAAAATGCATGCCAAGGAAAACTATTTACCCTTAGTTAATAGAGATTAAGAGATTTTATATGCATAGGAACTGAAATGAGCCAGAGAGGGAACACCCCAGAGAAGACGAGATACCAACCACCCAGCATTAGCCAGTTGTTGCCACGTGAAAGTGTGGGCCAGGGCTGCCGGTAAATTACCTGCTTCTTTAGCCAGGCAGTAAATAAAGCAATGTCATATATAATTGTAATATACAGTCCATCTATTAGGTGAAATCTAGAATTAGTAACACAATCTGCAACTTAGAAGGAAAAGTACTCATCTTCTTGTTTTATGTTAACATTCCTAATGAGACTTAATCAAGAATAATAAACAAATAAAATCCAGACAATTGGAAAAGATAGACCAAGGGTCCTTATTTTTATTTATTTATTTATTTTTTTGAGACGCAGTCTCGCTCTGTCACCCATGCTGGAGTGCAGTGGCCGGATCTCAGCTCACTGCAAGCTCCGCCTCCTGGGTTTACGCCATTCTCCTGCCTCAGCCTCCCGAGTAGCTGGGACTACAGGCGCCTGCCACCTCGCCCGGCTAGTTTTTTGTATTTTTAGTAGAGACGGGGTTTCACCGTGTTAGCCAGGATGGTCTCGATTTCCTGACCTCGTGATCCGCCCGTCTCGGCCTCCCAAAGTGCTGGGATTACAGGCTTGAGCCACCGCGCCCGGCCAAGGGTCCTTATTTTCACTTTACTGCTACAATAAATCTAGCTACCTCATAAATTCACCCTTTTAAGGATGCTCACAGTCCTTGAAAGTTTAGATCTTGCTTTCCAATGTATGTATTTAGTTTAATCAACTATGAAATATAGCACAGCTATTTCTTACAAACTTTGATACCTAAAGAAAGTGCATTAAACTATAGCTTTTAACTTCTATCTCTTTGAATACCACCTTCTAATTTTCTTAATCTCAGACTTTGTAGTCATTCTTACACTGCTTATGAAACAGTTACTACCCTGAATGAAAGTGTTTCAAAAGTCCTATAAAGGATAGGCCATTTTAATGTATAATTGACATGAATTAGCAGCAGTTTACCCACATGCTTCTCTGCATTTTGGTTGCACATTATTCTAATGTACCTGATATAAAATAAGCCAGGACATTTGCTATCTCACCTACTACTGCCAAGACATAACTTATAAACACTAGCAGAATTTCTGATCCAGACAACAATGTCATTGGAAAAGACCTAAACTAGTGTCTCTATAGTTTTATATTGTGTGTATATATATATTTATTACATCATATGTGTGTATGCATATATACAAATTATATATATATATATTACATTAATTCAAAACTTAAGCTCTGTGAAATACCTTGTTAGGAAGATAAAAAACAACTATGGACTGAAAAAAAATTGTAAACCACATGTCTGACAAAGGACTCATATCTAGAATATGTAAATAACTCTAAAAATTCAACTGTAAAAAAACAAAACAATTGAACTAGAATGTGGACAAAAGACATGAAGGAAAATGTTTCACAAAAGATATACAGAAGACACAGCAACAAAGCCATGCAAAGATGTTTGACATGACTAACTCTTAAGGAAATGCAAATTAAGTCCATTATGAGATATCACTGTATACTTATTAGAACAGCTAAAATTAAAAAAAGTAGAATACCAAATGCTGATGAAGAGGCTGAAAACCTGGAAAACTACATCTCTCATACATTGTTGATGGAGATGTAAGAGCACACAGCCACTCTGGGAAATTTTTTGGCATTTTCTTTAAAAAAGTAAGTATATACTTATCATGCAATGAAGCAATTTCTCTTCTGAGCACTTACATTAAAGAAAGAAAAGCTAATGTCCATACAGAGACCTGTACACAGATGTTCATGGCTGCCTTATTTTTAACACTTTCAAAATGGAAGCAACCAAAATGTCCTTCAATAGGTGAGTAAACAAACCGTACTACCTCGATAACGAAATACCACTCAGCAATAAAAAGGAATGTACTGTTGATACATGAAATGACTTGAATGGGTTTCAATGAAACGCTCAATGAAAGGAGTCAATACTAAATGGCCTCATACTGCATGATTCTATTTATATAACATTTTAAAAGTGACAAAAGTGTGGAGATGGATAACAGATTAGTGGTTGCTAGGAGTCAGAGATGGTGGTGGGGTGCAGGGTGAATGCTATTATAAAGGTGTAGTATGAAGAAATCTGTGCTGATGGACAAGTTCTGTATCTTGATTATGATGATTGCTGCACAATATATGCATGTGATGTCATCAAATTATGCATACACATTGCACCCAATGTAAATTTCCTGGTTTTGATATTGTACTATAGCTATTAATATGTACCAATTGGGGGAATTGGGTGAAAGGCACTTGGGATCTCTCTGTGCTTTTGAAACTTATGTGTGACATAGTTTTGATGTGTGTCCCTGCCCAAATCTCATGCTGAGTTGTAATCCCCAGCATTGAAGATAGGGCCCTGTAGCGAAGTGATTGGATTAGGGGGGCAGATTTCTCATGAATGGCTTAGTACCATCTCCCTTGCTACTGTCCTCATGATAGCGAGTGAGTTCTTGTGAGATCTGGTCATTTAAAAGTGGTAGCACCTCCAACCTTGCTATTTCTTGCTCCTTTTTCGCCATGTGAAGTGCCTGCTCCCACTTTGCCTTCCGCCTTGAGTGAAAGCTCCCTGAGGCCTCCCCAGAGACAGGTGTCATCATGCTTCCTGTATGGCCTGCAGAACCATGAGCCAATGAAACCTCTTTTCCTTATAAATTACCCAGTCTCAGGTATTTCTTTCTAGCAATGGGAGAATGACCTAATACACTGTGAATCCAAAAATAATTTTAAAAGCTTTGGAGAGCTCTACAGAATTTAAAGTCTATATTTTAAATATTCTTAATGAGGTGATAGACTGTTGACTGTTGTTTTAATGAACTTGTATCCTGAAATATATGTTAAAAGCCTGGATTTTGGTGTCAACCAGACCTACTTTTATTTACTAGGCATAGGTATCAGGAAATTACTGATTGTCTCCAAGTATCAATTTCCTTCCCTGTGAAAAAATGATCAGGGAACTAATAATAGCAAAATATCTCATAGTAGTTTTGGAAAAATTAGATTGAGGCAATGTATGTATTACTCTTAGCAGACTGTCCAACATCTAAACATACCCCAATAAATGATAGATAATGTTATTTTCTTTCTTTCATTGAACTCTGTACTATTGCTTTATTTTACTACTTTATTTAAACTGATATGTTTATGAGTTGACTGTCCAGCTGCATGAAAAATTTCATTAGCTTGAGAACTAAGTTATATCTAAGACATCATTGGCACCTAGCAAATTACTCCACAGGGTAAATTGTTAGCACATAGTTGTGAAATATATAATCTGCATTGTACAATCCAATGGTCACTTTTCAGTGTCCTCTAGAACTTATACCTCAGCATCACTTGACATAGTTGACCATTTCCACGTTTTAAATCTTCTTTATTCTTTTTTTATGACATCCTTTTCTCTTGGTTTCTCTTTTATTTTTCTGGCTAGTTCTACTTAATCTCCTTTGTTTCTCCCCATCTCCGCCAACCTTTTACTATTGGAATTCCTCTGTGCTCTTATCCTAGGCTTTTTCCTTCTTTTAACTAAGGGCATTCTTCCTAGATGATCTGATCAGTTGCCAACATTCCTATTATTATCACTATGATGGTAACATCCATATTCATATCTCCAGTTCACATCTTGCTTCTGAGTTCCCACCCATCCAAATTTCCACTAAGATGCCTTAAAGTCACCTTGAAAACAATATGTCTGAGATGCCTTAAAGTCACCTTGAAAACAATATGTCTAAAACTGAACATGTATCACTTAGGCTTCTGGCAGGAAACAAGAAATTTTAATGAAGGATCTATCTGCAAAATTATAGACAAGGTGCAGAAAAAGAACAAGGGTTGACACATTGCTGTAGGCCTGGTAACAGCAGGAAGTTATTAGCACTCCTGGGTCTAAAAGGCAAGGAAAGGAAGTTATTACAAGAACACACACACACACACACACACACACACACAGAGAGAGAGAGAGAGAGAGAGAGAGAGAGCTGTGTAAACAGAGCTGTCTGATAGTGGTACGAAGCCAACCCAACCCAAGATAATCCTGCAGGAAGAGACCCAATGGAAGAAATATCTAGATCTCACTTTCCTCTCTTCCTTTGATCTTTTTCTTCTGAGTCATTCACTAAAACCAACTCAAAGCATGAGGGCAAAGAGGCTTACTGATGTAAGACAAGGTCGTTCACCTCGAGTAGAGAGTGGAGTGGTAAAAGAAGGAAATTCCATCTGAAAGAGCAAAAGGAAGCCATCTGGCACAGAAATCAGGGAGCATAAACCACCTTCCTTTCCAGTATTACCCAGGTCCAGCTGCATATCTAGTACTTCTTTACTCAGCAAATGTTGCTACCATCTACACAAATCCTAAAGCCAAAATCCTGAGAGTCATCCTGATTTCTGTTTCTGTTCCTGTATTCACATCAGAGACTGTCGATACAACCCAAATATATTACAAATTTGACCAGCTGTGTCCATTTCTATTGCCACCACTCTGATTTGAGCTCCCATAATGTCTCTTTTGGACTACTGGAATAGTCTTACCCTGTCTCCCTCATCACCTCTTGCCTCTCTCTATTTCATTATCTGCACACATTCAGTGTGATTGTGGTGGGCAGAATAATGGCTCCCAAAGAAGTCCACATTTTAATCCCTGGAATTTAATAATATGTTACATTATATACCAAAAGGACTTTGCAGGTGTGGTTAAATTAAGGACCTTGAGATGGGAGAGTATGCTGACTTATCTGGGTAGATTCAATCTAATCATGGGTCCTTGAAACTTAACAACGTTTTCTGGCTGTAGTCAGAGGCTAAATGCGACTGCAAAAGAATGGTCAGAGAGATGAAACATTATTGATTTTGAAGATGAAGTAAGAGGGACATGAGTCAAGGAATTCCAGTGGTCTCTGAAGCTCAAAAAAGCAACATTGACTTCTTGCCTGGAATTTCCACAAAAGAACACAGCCTTGCCATCACTTTGCTTTTAGCCCACTGCAAGCCATGTCAGACTCCTACTACACAGAAATGTGAGATGATACATTGGTGTTGCTTTAAACCACCACTTGTGGTAATTTCTTACAGCAGCAATAGCAAACTAATACAGTGATCTTGCAAAAATCTCAAGTTTGATCATGTCATTTCATCGCTTTAAAACTTTCAAATACTTCTCATTGCACTGACAAAATCTAAAATTCTGAACATGAATCTTGTACCATCTTTCTGTGTCTCCCTCTTCACCTCATTGCAGATGCTCCCCTCTTCAGTAAGTGTACTCCAGTCATACAAGACTTCTTTACCTCCCTGAACCACGTCAAGCCTTGTTTTGCATTAGAGTTCTTGCGCCCTCAGCAACATCTAGTTGACTACTCTACCTAACTTCACACTACAGAGTGTATTGGTTTTTCATTGCTAACAACTTATCACAAATTTAGCACCATTGAATAACACACATTTCTTATCTTGCAGTTTCTGCAGGTTAGGACTCTAGGCATGGCTTAACTGGATCCTCTTTTCAGAGTCTCATCACACTGCACTCAAGTTATCAGGAGAGTTGCATTCTCATCTGTACAATAGAGAAGAATCTCCTTCCAAACTCACAGAGACACAACCTAGCTCCTGTCACTTGTGTAACTGAGGTCCCTGTTTTCTGGCTAGCTGTTGGTTAGGGATTGCTGTCAGTAGCTAGCAGCCACCCTTGGGTGTTTGCCACATGGTCTTCTCACAGACCTTCTCACAACACAGTAGGGCATTTTTTTTCAAGGCCAGTAGGAGAATCTTCAGTCAGCTTTGACAGAATCTTACATAATGTAGTATCACTACAGGAGTGACTATTTTACCACCTTTCCCACAAAACATAATGTAATCAAGGGAGGAGTTTTCCCATCATATTCACAGGTCTTGCCCACACTCAGGTGAAATGTGTTATTCAGGGTGCATACAGCAGTGGGGCAAGAAAATTGTGAAGGTCTGGGTGTGGCGGTTCACACCTGTAGTCCCAGAATTTTGGGAGGCCGAGGTGGAAAGATTACATAAGCTCAGGAGTTTGAGATCAGCCTGGGCAACATGGTGAAACCCTGTCCCTACCAAAAATACAAAAGAAAAATTAGCCCGGCATGGTGGTGTATGTCTGTAGTACCAGCTACTTGGGAGACTTGAGGTGGGAGGATCGCTTGATCCTGGGAAACAGAGGCTGCAGTGAGCTGTGACTGCACCACTGCACTCCAGCTCAGATGACAGAGTTAGACCCCATTTAGAAAAAAATAAATATAAATATAAATATAAATATAAATATAAGTAAATAAATAAATAAATGAAAACAAAATCTCGGAAGGGTCATTTTAGTATTCTTCCTATAGGCTTCCTTTAGTATTCTTCCTATAGTATTCTTCCTATAATAACTATACCTTCTTCAGATATTAGTTTACACATAATATTTTCAGAGAAGATTCTTACAATGTTCCGCCTTCAGTTTGTTAGGTTTCGGATTGTCAAATCAGTCTCATGCAAATCAGAGATTTTACCCTGTATCAAGTTTTACTAAATTTCTAGAATGAAAACAATCACAACCCACAGACAAATCAGAGACGTCAGAGACATCTGATGTTCCTCCCAGAGACTTCCTTCCCTCCTGCATCTGATATACTGATATACACGTTTGAGCCCAGAATATTAGGCATGGGCTACATGCGAGGTTTATATTTAAGTTATGAAATATCTCCATTGTATACCTTCAGAGATATGTACATTCTCTGGGAATCTGTGATTCATAGACCCCTAGAATTTAGGTTTGTTTGTTGACCATAAGTCATCCTAAACCAGAGATATTCTTCTAAAGATATTCCTTAGATTAGGACTCTCTTACTAGCAAATAACATTGGTCTAATTGTATGGAAGTCTAGTTATCATGTGTAAAAGAGATCAGAAAACTAGAAGCGTCATCTATCTTAACTCTTCCCCTCAGAAGTAATGGGAGGAGAAATAAAACATACGCTGTGTGTTAGTGTCCCAGAGCTGCTGTAACAAATTCACACAAACTGGGAGGATTAAAACCACACAAACACATTCTCGGTGTTTTGGAGGCTAGAAGTTGAAAATCACAGCATCAGCAGGGCCATGTTCTCCCTGGGGACTCTAGGTAGACAATAATTCAATAATTTATTAATGATCTCTCTGTCTCAAGGTTTTCAACTTAATTACACTGAAAAGATCCTTGTTTTCAAATAAGGTAACACTGATAGGCTCTAGGGATTAGGATGTGGACGTATCTTTTGGGGGCCACCGTCCAATCTACTAGAGGCCAACTGCAGGAATGTCTTTCCTGGTGGGTGTCCCCATTCCATGCTCCCCGGCATCCTGCAGTTTTCTTGCATAATTACAACTGTGGTTACTTGTTCAATGTCTGTTTAGGTCCACTAGAGCACACCGTCTTCGCAGGTAGAACTGTGTCCGTCTTACCTACAACTGTGAATAAGCACACAACATGATGATTTGCCTATATTAGGCACACAATAAATGCATTTTTTCCCCCAAACAAACTGGATCATAGTTTTCTCTTTCACTTTATTGGGTAGAAATAGACCCAGTCATTGGTAATGAAAGTTCTTTCTACTAATTGTGAACTTGTCATCCCTCAAGCTGTCTCATTTCTTAAAAAGCATTCATATTCTGAATTTCAATGAAGATATTTCTTTTCTAATGCATTGCTTTACCTTAGAAATTTCAGGCCAATCTCACTGTATAAGAGGCACATCTATGGTGCAACTCCTTTGTTAAAGTCCATGGCATGTAAATGTGGCAGAAGAAACCATATCCACCTTAACAGCTCAGTTCTGTGAGGCTGACAAGATTCCTTTCTACAATAAGAATATTTAATACTTTCACATCTGAACTCTGTCTTCCTACGTGCTGTCTTATACAATGCAGAATACAGAAGTGGTGCTCAGCAAGTTACAAACAACCACAATAATGATTGTAATGCATACCGTAATATTGTTACTAGAAATATAATTATGTGAACAGACAATTTACAGAAAAGAAGAGACCTCAGAGCCCTTGTGTTGTCAATCTGGCCTCTCTCTTAATCAGGGATAATAATAATAAAAATATCCCCCCCATCTGCAGTCAGCTTGCCAACATAGCAATATTTATAGAACGCTGTATATAACAATGGCATCTTCATGCAGATGGATTAAGATCGAGGAGCAGCTGCAGATGGCTGTTCATTAACTGAAAGAAGAAAATGAATCTGAACAAAGGCACTTATGGAACCCCTAATTTATTAGTGCTGTAATAGGCAAGAGGAGCTCTCTGGAATGGTAACTGAGTGAGACTGGTAACAAAGATAATTGTGAAAACAAGACACAGATTCAGTACAGCATACAGGGATATTTTATTGCCTGTAAGGTCTGTAGAATTACAAGGTCAACAGATATCAGACTCAACATCTAATCCTTCATATTTATTAATTACATTCAATAAAACACTTGCCATCAATCTATATACTGAAGCTAGATTAATATTCTGTCACAAAAACCTGCTTAATTCATCCAGAGAGAGGTAAAGATTTCTTTTACTTCTCTGCTGTAGTGAATACAGCGCACGAGCATGCACGCGCGCATGTACACACACACACACACACGCACACACATCCTTTCCACAAAATACTTCTTGACTGTGGCTCTCAGGATGACTTCCTGCTCATTCCAAGATAACAAAATGTCTGACATGAAGAAGATGCTTCATGGCTGTTTTGTTTTCCTTCCGTGTCACAGTTGCCACGTGAGCAAGAGAAGTGCTGACTACCTTACGTATTTGGTTTCTACTCTTCAAAAGAGTCCATAAGTATCTAAAAATCTGCTATTAACAGGGATCTATGTCAATGATTTTAAAAGTAAGTGTTCCATAAAAACAAAACAAAACAAAAATGTTCATTGACAGGCAAACAGTTAAACACATTGTGGTGTTTCCACACAATGGAATATTACTCAGCAATAAAAAAAAAAAAGACAGCCAGGCATGGTAGCTCACACCTGTAATCCCAACACTTTGAGAGGCCAAGGTGGGCAGATTGCTTGAGTCCAGGAGTTCATGACTAGCCTGGGCAACATGGTGAGACCCCATCTCTACAAAAAGTACACACACACACACACACAAATTAGCCAGGCATGGTGGCACACCCCTGTAATCCCAACTACTTGGGAGGCTGAGGTGGGAGGACTGATTGAGCCCAGCAGGTCAAGGCTGCAGTGAGCTGTGAGCATACCACTGCACACCAGTCTGGGGGACAGAGCAAGACCCTCTCTCAATAAATAAATAGGAACTGACAGCTGCTACAACATGCAGCAATGTGGATGAATCTCAAAATTATCAGGCTGGGCACAGTGGCTTAAACCTGTAATCCCACCACTTTGGGAGGCCTAGGCAGGCAGTTCACTTAAGGCCAGGAGTCTGAGATCCGCCTGGGCAACATGGTGAAACCCTGTCTCGACTAAAAATACAAAAATCAGCTGGGTGTGGTGGTGTGTGCCTGTAATCCCAGCTACTCAGGAGGCTGAGGCATGAGGATCATTTGAACTCAAGAGGCAGAGGTTGCAGTGAGCTGAGATTGTGCCACTGCACTCCAGCCTGGGCAACAGAGGGAGACTGTCTCAAAATAATAATAATAATAATAATAATAATAATAATAATAATAATAAAGTATTATGCTGAGCAAACAAAGGCAAACTCAAACAGTACATATTGTATGATTCCACATAGAAAATTTTAGGGGAAAAAATTCAACTGTAGTAATTGAGAGCAGATCAGTGGTTGCTTAAAGAAGGGTGGGAAAATTTTCTGGGAAGGGGTTGAAGAAATCGTTCTTGACCTTCACTATGGTGCTGGCTCCATTTGTCAAACTCATTGAACTGTTCATTTAAGATGAGTTTGTTTACTGCATGTAAGTTATAACTCAAAAATTGGCTTTTACAACTTTTTTGTTCAAATATGTGTAAGCAATATTACATCTTATAGTCTTATCTTAGGAATTCATAATTAATCAATTAAAGACTCTTAATCCATTAAAAGCAGTTGAATCATTCTTTTAGCGATTTTTCAGAGAAATCCTATGGTATAGAACATTGAATAACTGTTGATTTCCACATTCTCTGAATCTACGTTACTTTTAATCTATCTTTTTAAAATAATGAAATCCCATTAACATACTTGAATTATTAATTTACAAGTTGTGTGACCATAGGCAAGTCACTTAAAGTATTTGTATGCCAGTTTCCTTATGCAAAAAAATGGAATATTAGTCCCTATCTCATAGATGTAGTGAGGACAAAATGAGCTAATGTTTGTAATGCACTTAGAACAGTGACCGGGACAAAGTAAGGGCTCTGCCAGTGTTAGCTTCTCTTGGAACACATTTGAAAGATGGAAAACCTTCCAGTCAGTCATCCACTCAAGCGCAGAGAGACAGGATACATGTTATTGTCTTATACATCCCTGAAAAAGAAGGAAAAGGTGAGCTGTGCTTCTTAATTAAGAACACGCAGATGATCTGTACATGGAGTAATGTGTAAGGATGCTCCAGAGAGGGAATTGAACTTGAGTTGATGCTCCAGCTCTGAGGCATCTTTACTGGCTGTGTGACTTGCAAAGTCATGCTATGTCCCTAACCTCGGCTTCCCCTCGTTTAAAAATTAGGTGGCCATTGTAACAGAAAATAGATTTGTGATTAGAGCTGGAAATGTCTGGTTAGTGGGCACAAACTGTATTTTAGTGGGGAGGTTTTTGACAAAAATGTTCTGGGATTAGATAGTGTTGATGGTGGCGTAATATTGTGACTCTACGAAAGCTACTGAATCATACACTTTAAATGGTTAAAATGGTAAATATTATGCTATATCAACTTTATCTCAATAAAAGTACAGGGTGGCTGAACTGTATAATATTAAATATCCCTTGTAGTATACTCATTCACTAAATAAATCTCTACTGAGTTTCTGATGCATAACAGGCAACGTACTCTACCGTCATGACACAATAATGAACAAAAAAAGACATGGTCTCTAACCTCATAAAATTTATATATTAGTAGCTTCCTTTTTAATTGGTGACCTTAATTTAAAGTACTACACTTTGTTCCCTTTAAGTCAGTGGATAGTTCAAGAGTTTTGTGCTGCAGCATGAGTTGTTAGTTGATATTACAGAAGGAAAGAATAAAGAGAAAGGGCTAATATTTAATAGCCTCAAGGAGCGGTTACTGTGTACTTACCTGTGCCTAGGTCATTTAATCCTTGCCATGTTTGCGTGAAGTCAGTGTTATCTCGCACATTGTACTGATAAACTAAGCCTTAGGGAAGTTAAGTAAGTTTTTCTTACATTATAGATTTTCTAAATAGTGTAGCAAGGGGTTGAAATACGTAAAACCATAGATGTCATATAATTTTCTCCTGTAATATAATTTTTATAAATCTAACATGATTTATATAAAATAGGGAGTGCACGTGACATTAAGATTTACAATATTTTCTGTGAAGTTTGGCCTCACTGTAACAGATGCCAGCAAACAGCGCTAACAAGCTGAAGAAAACTAATTAGAGGTCAAAGAGCCAGTAATGCCTACAGTAATGTATTTTGCAGTATTTATATACTCAAGATACTTGTTAATATTCAAAACCATTGTATAGAATTTCTGTTTGTTTTCATTTGAGGAAGAATATTGTTATAAAATGTCCTGTGCAACTTCTAAAAGACTCTATCATAACAAAATCTTGCGGTCATCGTAGTTTTTAGTCACTGGATTCCGGGCACACTCTAAAATAAAAAAAGATACTTATAGAACATGCTCCCACACTCATTTACAGTTTGCATGCACACATCAGGTAACTACTGAAATGTAACTGGCAAGGAAATTGAAGACAGATTGGATAATAAAAGATACTGAGGAAAGACAAACGGAACATTTACTTTGGTCTGTAACTTGCTGACACAAAACTATTGCCACATTTAAGTTATATTATCAACTGGGGTGTTTGGTGGGTTAAAATTTTTGCTTTAATCAGCAATTCAGTTGACATAAAGGTTGAATTAACCCTTCACAATTCAATCATTTGCTTATTAGTTTGAAAGGAAATTTTCTAAGGAAAGCACAGTCTCTTGCTCTTTTTCCAATTCTTATATCTTACTTCTTTTTCTTTCTTTATTTCTTGTCTACTACTGCCATTATAATGTAAAAGAAAAATGGTGATAGAAGCACATTTTCTGACTTTAAGTGACATGCTTCTTAGGTTCCCCTTCCCTCCTCCCCTCCCCCTCCCCGAGACGGAGTCTTGCCCAGGCTGTAGTGCAATGGCTGGGGGGATCTTGGCTCACTGCAACCTCTGCCTCCCAGGTTCAAGCAATTCTCCAATCTCAGGTTCCCCAGTAGCTGGGATTACAGGCGCGTGCCGCCACAACCAGCTAATTTTTGTATTTTTAGTAGAAACAGGGTTTCACCATGTTGGCCAGGCTGGTCTTGAACTCCTGACCTGGTGATCAGCCTGCCTCGGCCTCCCAAAGTGCTGGGATTGCTTCTTATATTTTAATATAACATATGTTTCTTTTCATTCTGGGGGGAGATACCCATTATAAACTGTCCTTCTAATCTCAGTTTGCTAAAAAATTTTCATGAATGAATGTTTATCTAATATCTTTTTCTGCATCTATTGATATGAAGATACTGGGTTTACTTTTTCATTCTGTTAATATTGTGTATTTCATCAACATACATTCTGAGTTTGAACCACCCGCACATTCCTGGTGTCATGCTGGGCCTTATTTATCTCTTCAGTCTCACCTCTTGCCAGTTCCCCTAACAATTGTGATGAGCAGTCTGGTCCTATTTGAATTTCTTTCAGTTCTTTGAGTATATTTACTGTCACATGATACCTAATGTTCCTCCTCTCTGGAGTAGTCTTCTGGGCTTTTCTCTCCCCCAAAACACTGATGTTGTCAAAGTATTGTCTCCTATCCTTAAGAACAATTTTTGGAGGAAGGTTTATTTTAATACCTTCCATTCTCCCATCCCCTATAGCACCCACTACCCTTTCAGAGTACTTACTTTAAATTGCAATTATATGTTTAGTTTTATTCCTTTTGAAATATGCTGTATAATCCATGGGAGAAAATATTAGGTATTTTTCACTAAAATTAACCCTATACCCCACAAGGGATCTGAAGTAGAGTAAGAAATCAATAAAGGTGAAACAAAGAAGGAAGGAAGGAAGGAAAGAAGGAAGGGAGGGAGGGAGGGGGGGAGGGAGCGAGGGAGGAGAGGAAGGGATGGGTCAGAGTTGGGGAGACCAAAAGACTACCTTAAATCCAACTTAAATTTCTGAGATGTTTCTGAATATGGCATAGTTTGAATTTCTGTTAATTAGCCTCAGAATTTTCTGGTTTGACTCCAATCATGATATACATATAGAAAAGCATGAAAAGGAATTGTATATCTTGAGCCTATGGACCAAGATGAAGAAACAACACTGCTGGAGAAGGGAAAGAAGGTATTTCCTATTTTCTTCATACTAATGAAGACAAAACTGTATTTAACTGTCTTTTTCTTTTTAATGTCGCACCATGTGAAGGATTGCAAGATATTAATTCATGTTTACATCCTAAAAACTACCATTTTTCCAATAAGCCTAGCAGTTGTGATATACAGACACTACATTGGGTATTCCGATGCTAACATGCCAGCAGCACTGAGGCTGTCACAGAAGGATCCTAAGCAACAGGACAAGAGTGTAGGTTCAGGGAGAGAAAGAAAGGGAACAAAGACTTCTAGGACCATCTTTGTGAGAATGAAAGTCAAGGGTGCTGAAAGTAAACAAAATATGAGCCAGCTTCTTGACCTTTTTAAAATTAATAGTTACATTTCAGGGCCAACATCATGTCTCATTTAGATTCCATTTCCCTTCCACTATGTTCTCACCTCTCACCCCCTGGTTTATCCTCTCAGCAGTTCATGCCTGATTCCTGCCTTCTAGCTCTTCCTGTCCCCAACTACTTTCTTCCTAGGAACATCTCCAGTCCCATCCCTCTTCCTTCCTCCCCACTTTCATCCAGGTCCATAGGTTTGTCTTCGTTGCAAGTCCCAGCAACCTTGGGGGTTTGTCCAGGACATAACAGGAAGCATATCAAACACTGGTTTGAGCAGAGGCAGTGCTTCATCCTCAATCTTCTTTCTCGCCAAGAAGAAATGGGAATGGGAGTTATCACATTCTTTCATTCCAGTCTTCTTTCTCATTACATTTGAGTCCAGTTCTTTACTTAAGTTTCTAAATTCCATGTTAATCTCCCTGGCATTTCTTGTCCATCTCTGTGCCTCCCACTCTTGTCATCCACATGAGTACCAATATGCTGGCCAGATGTCTTATTTCCCTGCCACTCCATCACCTTGAACACAGTACTCAGATGTCCCTGGTTCTTTAATTCCTCCCTACCCCAGAAGTTGTTTTGACCTCATTGTTTTTGTAAACATCCAAATATCTTTCAGGAGTCAGGAATGTCATAAGCAGTTGAGTAAATAAACAAAAACAAATTTAAAAATAGACTCTTTTCCTGTTGTGTGCAAGCCAATTGAGAGTTAATCTACTCGTTGTACTGTCTTGACTGACTCTACTTCAAGTCTTGATCTGCACTTGACCTTGTCCTTTTTCTGTTTGCCTCCCAGGACCTGTAGCATCCTTACCTTGTTGCTGCCAAAAAGATCTGCTTTCATACTTTGCTTCCTCTCCACTCATAAACCCACAACATTCAGCTGCTTAACCCAATGACTCTCAAATTATACATGTCTCTCATTGTCACCCAGGTGTCCCCTGTAAACTACAAATAATGGGAATCTTCTGTTACACAGAAAAATTAAACGAATGGATTGAATTTTTCTCATTTTCATGTTCTTCAATAGGTCTTTTAGTTGTAGCACACAGATAAAGCCAAAACACTCAATGGGCCAAAGAGTAAGTAGTCATTTTTTTTTTACTTAACCAATGTTTGTGGTTTGGGATTGATATGAAATTAAAAGCAGGTTCCCAAACAGGAAAAAGATTTTAATATTTTTATGGTCACACTATGGTCTCTTGAACATTTTGGAATATGATATAATAAAATAAAATATTAAAAGCAAGCTACTATATATAATATATTATATATAATTAATATACAGCTAGTACAAATACATATATTTTTGGTCATTAAATATATACAAAATATAAATAGTCATCTCCCTCAAAACACATACACACATAAGAGTATTACTCATGGAGTGATTCCTTCTGTTAGTGAATATTTATAATTATAATATGTTTTACTTTATAAATGAGAGCAATAATATTCTCTACATCACGCTAATCCTTCTTTTCTTTTAGCTCATTTTGCTTTCTAGTTTGAAATATAAAAATCTATATGTCTTTGATTAAAATAAAAAGTCTCTTTCTGTTAATAATCAGAATTATTAACCGAAAGACAAGGCTAAGACAAGAATTCCTTTGGAAATATGCCTAGAAGACCCCATGAGTATCTGGTAACACTTAAACCTCCACTAAATATCCTATTATATATTTATCAAATAACGTATCTTTTTATGTCAGGCTTTACAATAACTCACTCTGCAGCATTAGGCAGACATATGGATTGTTTAATGACATTGGCATGTCTTATGTCTCCAGAGGAGTTTGCTGCCATGGCATCCACACACTATAAAGAAATTATAGATGCATTTTTTGGATATAGAATACATTTTGGAATGACAGCCTGGCTCAGTTCCATGATCTAAAAATGAATGATAAAGCTTTTTCAAAGGATCTTGGTTAAGAAAAAAATTCTAAAATACTGATTTATAGAGATCCTTGAACTTGTTTTAGTTACTGGAAATTTAGTATCCCTGGTAACTTATTCTGATAATCTAGGTGATACTCACTATTCTATTTGCTGCTTTTCCAAACCAATAATGTGGAGAGATGCTTATAATAACTGTTTTCCTTAATCCCCTACTGCACTGATAAAGGTGATTTTCTGAAATCAAGAGGAAAAAGGCATTCCAAGTAATCACTGATGATAACGATTGCTGGACAGACTTCAGACATCTAAAAATAGGAGGGCATTAGTTCCTGCCTACACAAAAAGAATCTGATGTCAGCAGTGTCAGAAATGCAACCTAACCAGAGCAAAAACACCCCATGGGGTTATATAACTCACTGGAGTCATTTTCAGGTTCTGCATGTAAATTGTATAAAACTCCCAACAATAAATCCTCAGGATACGGGGATGATTGGCAGGCTGCAAAGCTTTTTCTTTAGACTCAAACAGTTCTTTGATACAAACAATATTTTTCATTTCAAAGGTAATTGTTGGTAGCCAATAGGCACTGATAGTCCCATGTGGGTAGCACAATAAGTACATTGCCTTTCAAAAACCAGTATTGCTTTTCATGTGATAGAGACCATTTGTGCAATTGAAAACCCATTCAGAAAGCACACTGATAGACAGACCCTTTAAAATTCCAAGATGTAAATGTATTGAAGTGCACTATCAGACAGACTCTCACACAAAGGCTCCTTGGGAAATAATTTAATATATATATTCAGCTATTATTATATTTACTTTTTTGGCAATAATTTCTCTTCCTTTATTTTCCAATACACTTAGTGGAAAACCTCAGCTGTGTCTCAGCTGAAACAAAGGCAAGCCACAACCACAAATTTCTGATTTTATCATTATCTCAAATGTTTCTCACAGTTCCATTTTTGTTTCTTACCAGAAATTTGTAACTAACCTAAAGGAACCAAGATGAAAAATAATTTTATAACCTATCTTGGCCCAAAAAGATCCAGGAAATTAGATTTTCAAGTAAATCTTACAAATCATCTCTTTATCTTTCAGGGTGAATTTTACATTAAATAACAAGTGGATTTTTTTGTTTTTATTTAATTTCTACTAACACTTTTCTTGGAGAGAGTGGATCAGTAAGAGAGATCTTCAGTCTGTGAAATATTTTAATATCTGTGCTTATTGGCAGAGCCAAAGAAAACATACAATAATAGAGTATTGCAAAATTAACTATTAAAAAGCATACAGTCAAGAATAAAGGATTTTGCATCATCATTCATCAAGAGATTAACCATAATCCTATTAAGAAATCAAAGTACATTTCTAAAAGAATTCTGCACTCAAACCTCTCAGTGATCAGTTTTCTGAAAGAAAATCAATTTTTACATCACATCCAGAATCATCTTTAATGAATCTCTACAAAGCTATTGACAGCTATGCAATTAATTAAAATCATAAAATTTCAATGACAATCTTGAGCCATTATTTAATCAATCCTTATAAAATGAAAAATGAAAAGCTTATTTAACTAGGCCTTGGTACCTTGGAAGAACTAGGTCACAATGATTAAAACAGTGCAGAAATTCATTTTTTTTTCTGCATTGAGTTACGGTATGACCTTAAACTAGTTGCTTAATCTTGAGGTTTGTGACTTTTTTTCTGTAAAAATGAGTCCTAAATCAACAGAAATGACAGAGGGATAAAGATATCATTTTCCTAAAAGCACCGACAACTATTGAGAAATTCATGCACTAAAATTAAAACTCTATTTTTCAAATTAATGCATTTATTTATCTATGCACTAGGAGGGCTTCACACTCTCTAACACAAATGTATACATTTCAAGTATAATTTTTTTATGGGTGTCTTAAGGCTCTTTCACTTTTCCCACCACAGGATGTTTTCTTAGCTAATCTAGGATATTTTCCGTACCAAAATTATCATCGTCATCCAATATTCATCTAGGAACTTTGGCTAAATTCCAGAATGCTTGTTAATGACAACACTATAATACTGCCTTATATATGCATATCACTTTGCAATTTACAACCTGATACGGTTTGTCTGTGTCCTCACCCAAATCTCATTTTGAATTGTAGTTCCCATAATCCCCACATGTTGAGGAAGGGATCCAGTGGGAGGTAATTGAATTATAGGGGCAGTTTCCCCCATAGTATTCTTGTGATAGTAAGTTCTCATGAGATCTGATGGTTTTATAAGGGGATTTCCCCTTTGCTTGGCTCTTATTCTCTCTCCTGCCACCTTGAAAGACATGTTTGCTTCTCCTTCCACCATGATTGTAAGTTTCCTGAGGCTTCTCCAGCCATATGAAACTGTGAGTCAATTAAACCTCTTTTTTTTTTAATATATTACCCAACCTTGGGAATGTCTTTATTAGCAGTGTGAGAATGGACTGACACACAATCTAATTTACATAATCCTGTCTTGGTTAGTAAAATATTCTGTTTTAAGGGTGGCGGTACACATCCTATGACCTCAGTCCTTCTTAGCTTCTTGTTCAAGATCTGAAGCTACGAGCCCACCCTGCAATCACTCTGTGACCCAGTCTGTGGAGTTTGCCATCCAGTGACAGAAAAATGTTTGGGATTTTGACACTTGAGCCAAATCATATGATTCACCAGTGTAATCATCTTCATTGGCTAAAATCACATACATTTGACTACAGCAGAGCGTGAACTCCAATGCCCATAGGGATCAAACTGTCTAAAATGAGCGAAGTGAAAGTGGCATTGGAGAGACAATAAGGAGGATTGGGGATTGTGTCAAATCCTGATTGTTCTGATTGTTGCCATGTGGGAACTCAAGCCTGATAGTAATCTCTGCAAAATTCTCAAGAAAAACATGAAATCTGTATACATGCATGTAAAATATCCAAATTTTTAAAAAGAGAAATCCTTTAAAATATTTTGAAAACTCTGTGAGAGACCTCTGTGTTATGATGTAATAAGTGTGCAACTGGAAGTCTCACATTATCAAAAAAGTTCATGATAAAACAGTTGTTTAAATGGGTGAGTATTGGTTAAATGCTCAAGAATTTCAGTCTTTCTATAACACAAGTCTTTACCCTGTAGGAATTTCTCTATAATGGTTGTTTTTATAAAGTGTAGTGCTGTAATACCCAAACATCAGGGAATATTGACTTCATATGGACTTCTGCTTGAGAGCAACATCTTCTGTCACCATAAGCACTATCCCTGAAACAGCACTTCTTAACATTTCTGTCACTTTCCTCAATGCTGTTAAGATAAACAATGCAAAAAGTTACTCAAACAAAAGAGATGGGTTATTAACTGTACACTGCACAGGGTTATACACTGTACACTTGTTGCTCCTGATTTTTATCTCATTAAAACCTGAAACACATATACTCTAATAAAATATGCACAAAAGTGGTCTTTTTATTTTCTGTTACTGTTTTCATTTTACTCTGAGACATCCCTTCCAGCTGCAGAAAAAAAAAATACTTCAAAACTTACCAATTACAGTCTGAGGCCCTTTAAGTTGAAAATCCTATCTTTTGATTTGAACAGTTTTGTTTTAGATATTATGAAGGGAATTGGAAGTTCAATCCCTACCACATCTGCTTCTTTCCTCCTGCTCACAAGGCAGTTTCTGGTTTCAAGGATATTTTTTATCCTGATGGTGGGTAGTTGGGACTAAGGCTCTTCATGCTCATTTCTGGGCCTCCATTGACCCACCCAGGTGTCCAGCTTTGGTGCTCAACAATGAAGTACTCACTTAGTGAAATTCATATTATGTTTCTTAGGCACGTATAAAGCTTGTTGAGCAGTTAGCCGTCACTAACTAACTGGGTAGTCAGCCAACACTCCCTGCTGACAAAGCCCTACTTCTATTATTATTATTGTAAAATGTACATATAATAAAATTTACCATTTTAACTATTTTAAAGTGTACAAATAAGTAACATTAAGTACATTTGCTGTGTTAAGTAACATTAAGTGCGTTCACAATGTTGTGTGATCATCACCGCTCTCTATTTCCATAACCTTTTCATCGGTCCAAATAGAAACTGTGTATTCAATAAGCATTCATCACCCATTCCCCCCTCTCTGCAGCCCCTGACAACTACCAATATATTTTTAGGTCTCTATGAATTTTTTTATTCTAGATATTTCATATAAATTAACCATATTATATGTGTTTGTGTGTGTGTGTGTGGCATATATAACTTATATGGTCTTCAAGAGCCATCCATGTTGTGGCATACATCCATGCTTCATTCCTTTTTTGGCTGAATAATATTCCAGGGCATAGATATATTATATTTTGTTTATCCATTCATCTCTTGATGAAAAGCTGGCTTGTTTCTACTCTTGGACTATCGCAAATAAAGCTGTTATCAATAATTGTGTACAAGTGTCTGTTTGAAAAGTTGTTTTCAATTCTTTTGGGTCTATTCCTAGGAGTAGAATTGCTAAGTCATGTAGTAATTCTTTACCTACTTCTATTCTTGTTGGCATGCAGATCATCTCATTCTCTGCCATTTCCTTCATCTCACCTCTAATTAATGGTGTCCAACCCACAGTTTTCACTCTGGGGACACTTAGTTTCTCTTTACAGAAGCTCTTCAACAGGCCTGTAAGCTTGAAACTCAGCCTTCTGGTAGGCTTGAAACTCAGCCTTCTAGAAAAGGGATCCCAAACTCCCAGGCCACAGATGGGTACCAGTCCATGGCCTGTTAGGTACCAGGCCACACAGCAGGAGGTGAGCAGCGGGAGAGCAAGCGAACTTCACCTGTATTTACAGCTGTTCCCCATCATTCGCATTACTGCCTGAGCTCCACCTCCTGTCAGATAAGCAGAGCACTAGATTCTCATAGGAGCACGAACCTTATTGTGAACTGTCATGTGAGGGATCTAGGTTGTGCACTGCTTTTGAGAATCTAATGCCTGATGATCTGTTACTGTCTCGCATCATCCACAGATGGGATCATCTAGCTGCAGAAACACAAGCTCAGGGCTCCCACCGATTCTAGATTATGGTGAGTTGTAACTCTATTTCATTACATATTACAAAGTAATAATAACAGAAATAAAGTTCACAGTAAATGTAATGTGCTTGAATCATTCTGAAACCATCGCTGCCCCACCCCCTGACCTGGCCCTGGTGCATGGAAAAATTGTCTTCCAGAAAATCAGTCCCTGGTGCCAAAAAGGTTGGGGACCACTGTTCCAGATGAAGAGAGACACTTAGATATTTCTAAATCTCTTGTGTACCACATGTAGACAAGATATAAAACCAGCAGAAGTCTCTGAGGCTCAAGCCTCACCTTGTTCCTTCTATGCTTTTTTTTGCTACTCCTGAGCCTCATCGGATGTCCTGGGAAAGTGAAACATCTGTCTCGATGTTCTCACACCCTCTCTCCACCTCTCTGAGTATTCTAGCAGGTATTTTTTCTTGTCTCATTACACGTCTCCCATCACCCCCTCAAACCTTCCCCTCACCCTGCCACACACACACACACACACACACACACGTGCACACACAAATACACACACACATAACCTATCTGGGTGTTTCTATTCTTTCCACCAAGTAGATTGCTTCAACTCTAAAGAGGACGGGACATTTCTCTCTAACATTCATTCTCCATGTCTTTTTTTCTTTCCGTAACTGGGAGCACTTTCACTTCCTGGCTGGCAAGGACTTCCACTACATTCTTTCGTAAGTATTATCTGCCCTTGTTTCTTTTTTTTAAGACTTTGCTTTTTTAGAACAGCGTTAGGTTCACAAGAAAATTAAGTGGAAGTTACTGATTTCCTATATATCCCTCCCCCACACATGCATAGCCTCCAACATTCTCAACATCCCCCACCAGAGTGGTACTCTTGTTACATACAACTGAGAAACTTACACCGACACACCATTATCACCCAAAGTCCATAGTTTACACTAAGGTTCATTCTTGGTGTGGCACATTCTATGGACTTGAATAAACATACAATTGCATTTATCAATCATTACAGAATCATATAAAATACCTCCACTGCCCTAAGCATCCTCTGTGCTCACCTCTTCATCTATTTCTCTCCCTAACCTTGGGCAACCACTGATTTTTACTATTTCCATAGTTTTGCCTTTCTAAAATGTCATATAGTTGGAACTACACAGTATGTAGTCTTTTCAGGTTGGCTTCTTTTGCTTATTGGCTTCTTTCACTTAGTAAAAAGCATTTAAGTGTCCACCATGTCTCTTCACAGCTTGATAGCTCATTTATTTTTAGTGCTGACTAATATTCCACTCTCTGGATATACCACAGTTTATTTATTGATTCACCTCTTGAAGGACATCTTGGGTACTTCCAAGTTTTGACAATTATGAATAAAGCTGCTATAAACATCTGTGTGCAGATTTTTCTGTAGACATAAGTTTTCTACTCCTTTGGGTGAATATCATGGAGTGCAATTGCTGAATTACATGGTAAGACTATATTTAGTTTCTAACAAACTACTAAACTGTTTTCCAGACTGGCTATATCATTTTGCATTCCCACCAGCAACGGATGAGAATTCTTTTCGCTCCACATTCTTTCCAGCATTTGGTGTTGTCAGTGTTCTGGATTTTAGCCATTCTAAAAGGTGCATAGGATTATTTCATTGTTGCCTTTCTCTGTTGACATTGATATGGGGCATCTTCTCATTTGCTTATTTGCCATCCATATATCTTTTTTGGTGAGGTCACTGTTAAGGTCTTTGGCCCATTGTTTTAAATTGGGTTGTTTGCTTTCTAACCGTTGAGTTTTAAGAGGCTTTTTTTTTTTTTAAAAAAAAAGACATATTTTAGATAAAAGTCTTTTATCATATACATCTTTTACAAATGTTTTCCCCTGGTCTGTGGTTCATCTTTCAGTTATCTTGACAGTGTCTTTCCCAGAGCAGAAATTTTGTCCTTTCTTGGAGTTATAATGGCAGAGGGCTGCAGGACATTATGATTTAGGGAGAAAAGAAACATGTAAGTTTAATATTTTAAATATGAAATTATCTTCTTTTCATATATAATAGCAGTCTATGTAATGCAAATCATGTGCCTTAATTAATTGCTTAATTTACATTCAGTTTGTTTAGGCATTCTTGTACGGTAAGAAAAATTGCATGCATTTTTAAGCATCTGGAAATACAAATATGTCTGGGAAAATTTCAACTGGGTCCACGTGTCCCATGCTCATGTTCTCCAAGTTTACCCACAGAATAATGATGACACTTTTCATTGTGCTATAGGTAAACTTCTACTACAGCCATCCATTTGACACCACTGAGGTTTCAGCCCCAAAAACTGTGTTTTAGCTCCTGTCTTCTTCAAGGTATGAAGCTACAAACCCATCCTACAATCACTCTATAACCTGGCCTGTATCCCAAAACCCCTTGCACTACGTTGACTGAGAGGTAAATCATCAACCAAGTAAAGGTGTAGTCAAGAGAGCAGGGAGCTACACAGAGGAAAAAACTGTTAGCAATGTCAAAAGTTCAAGAGAGTAGAGGTATAATGAAGAGAGAGAGAGAGGGAGAGAAATGTGTTTTAACTACCATAGTGACCGAAACTACAGCAGAGCAGTAGAGCTTGACACCCTAGATAAATAGCTGGTACTTGCAAAAGTTTTTTATATCAGTCTCTGCATCTTTGTAGCACTCGTTACGGTTGTAATCCATTTAGTAAATAATGGTTTAATGTTGACTTTCCTCAAAATCTTTAAGTTCCATTAAGTGTAAAGACTGTAGCTCCTATACAATATCTCTGTATCTTGTATCCACAGAATTAAACAAGATTCCTGGTACAGAGAAAATGCTTAAGACATAACTGTGGAATGAATGCAAATTAGCAAAAGTTTAAAGACACGCAGCCTTTTGGGTATTGTGGGTGAGAGTGGAAATTTCAAATGTCAATTATAGTTCTAGTCCCATTATTAACAAGCTGCCTAGGCTTGAACACAGCATTTAATTTCTCTGATCCTCAATTCTCTCTTCTAATAAGGTGACCGGATTGGCTAAAGATCTTTCCATCATTAGTGCCTTTTTACTAAATTCAGCCCTGTTTTTTATTTATGAATGAAGATTTAGTGTTTTCTTCTTAATAGACACACATTTTATTCACAGCTCCAGGCCATTTATTGCCTGCATTTAACTTACTAAAATGAAGATATGTAGTAATTCTACTTCCCTTAACTTTTTGTCTCTTTATCTGGTTCTGGGGATTCTAACTTTCTTCACTTCTTTCTCAAATTTAGGTGTTCAGCCTTATTTGTTTCTAAATTGGTTTCTACTTGCTCTTTTTCCTTCCATGGCAAGGGAGAGAGAAGAAAAGGAAAATAGAATCAGGCAACCTACTTTGGTTAGCAGTTTGACTCTTCCATGATGATCTTTTTCCAATAGTGAAGATTTTCCTCTGGGAACCACACTACCAAAGTGAATTTATATTTATACCTCCTTCAGAGATCATTTGTACTAAAGGGCTTTTTGTTGAACCTCTCTCTGGATTTTTCCTATGTATGTGAACCTGGACTTATGCCAGTTTCCTTAACGGGTAAGCCCACTTATAATTGTGAACCCTGTAAAAAAACATTTAAACCAAACAAAGTAATAAAAATTAAAAAACAGGATTATGCTACAAATATGCAATTTTATTTCAGAAAGAAACAATTTATAATGGTTAATGATAGAGGCACGTCCCTCTTGATTACATCAAAGCATCTTGCACCACAATCTTCACGGTTTCTTAGCTACTAAAAGAATCTAATATCCAATAGAAACTAATTCAAGAAGGCTTAAAGTAAAGTAAGTTTAATATGCAGTCCAGTTCTCTAGTCTCCAGTATTATGACACAATGAAATCAGGCTCTGAGTGGGCTCGAAAGGAAGATTCCAATTCCTATTAGAAAATCAGGCAATTAGGGGAAAAATGGTTTAAGGGAAAAGAAACCTTGAGATATTGTTGAATTAATTATGTGAGTTGAGTAAAATAAGTTTGAGTTAAAATTATTTTTATAACTTTAGTCTTCCTTTCTTCAGCAGAAGAATCGGAAGGTCACACATGACAGTTCTGGAAGAGAAGATAAGGGAATGGTTGTAAAAGGGAAGAAGTGGTCAGTTTCTTCCTATAGTCCCATAACTCTTAATTCTTTTAAGTTTTCCTGCTGGAGAGCATTATTTTTCATTGTAAAAATGTCCTAAGTTCTTGCCAATAAAAAGCACCTATACTTTATAGTCTATTGAATCAAGACTGATATATGGTAAGTAATTTACAGAAAGATGCATTGAGGCCAGTTCCCAGGAGGGATGCTACCATTTCATGCAAAAGTGACTCTAAAGTAAAATGAACTCTCAGAAATGTTATTCTTTCACTGGCCAACTCCTGTCATCCTACAGTCAGAACCTAAAGTTAATAGGCTCATAGGTGGGAGGTTGCTATTGTAGCTATGTTTCTAAGTCTAGGGAGTTATGTTTTTATATTTTATATATTAAGAGAACATACTGCAACACTGAAACTTTTTCTTTTGAATTTTTGCCTGTGTCAAAGAATTGAAGACATAACTTGTGTTGAAATAAAACTACTACCGAAGGGAATCCCACCCCATACACCCACTAATGAGTTAATTTTATCTAAGAAAATAATAAAATGATCATTCATTTCAGAAAGGCCGTTTGGAAAAGTTTACACTCATTTCCTTTTTACTTTCATATACATACATAACCTACTCTTGGAGAGCCAAGAAAATGCTTTAAACACCTCATGAACTCCATCAAGTGGAAAAGAACTTAAAGCAAATATTGACACAGAGTAGTGACTTACCCTATTACCTAGTGGGGATAAATTTAAATTAGCTCCTTGAGGGATGAATCAACAAAACCCAATGGTAAGTGAAGTCTGGATTGATCTTTGAGAAACTTGAACTCTGGAGTAGACTTTGGAAATTTTAATGAGACTGAAATGGAAAACGAGATGAGAAGTAGTTTACAAATCATCCATAGTTATTTGAAAGATGTGTGTGTATGTGCGTCTGTGTGTATGCAGATGCAAAGAATAAAGGCAAAACAGCAGAGACCAGAGGGTGTATCAATTATAACTTAATGGCAAAAAGTCAATGTGATAAATGTAATAAAATATTAATAATAAAATAAGATAAATTAACTCAAATGTAATAAAACTGCAAACACGGTATCAATCTCTATACAAGCTATTCAGAAAAGAGGGTCAGAAAACCAATTTTTCCTTCCACAAAATTTCTCCATGCAGAAGAGTTTGCAAGTTTGATAAGGAGCTCATAAAGCTTCTCATCCTAGCAGGCATCACCAACATTTTATGTTTTCTGTAAAGAACAACATAACAATCATTTGTGACTGGACAAGGAACTCATGGACATATGCCCTTCAATTCCTATGTCATGTAAGTCTCTTCATGCATAAAAAGATAATTAAAAGAATATTTTAAATAAATTCATTGGATCAAAATTATCATATGCTTAGTATTTACTTATTTATTTATTTAAGATGGATTCTCACTCGGTTGCCCTGGCGGGAGTGCAGTGATGTGATCTCGGCTCACTGCAACCTTCGCCTCGACAGCTCAAGTGATTCTCCCGCCTCAGCCTCCCGAGTAGCTGGGATTACAGGCTCCCACCATCATGCCTGGCTAGATTTTGTATTTTTAGAAGAGACGAGGTTTCTCCATGTTGTCCAGGCTGGTCTCGAACTCCTTTGACTTCAGGTGATCTACCTGCCTTGGTCTCCCAAAGAGCTGGGATTACAGGTGTGAGCCACTGTGCCTAGCCGGCCTAGGCATTTGTAAACTTTTACTTGTTAGTTGAATTTTTAATATATATGCATAAATGTTAGGCATACAGCTTACTAATTTTCACAAAGTGAAGAGGCTTATGCAAACACTATTCCAGTTAGAAAGTAAAACATTACTAGCACCCAAGGAGTACCTCCAAACTTGTGCTTCTTAACAACTGCCATCCTCCACCATTCTCCTCAAAAATAACCAATATTCTATTATTTTTACCACTGTAGATAAGTTCTACCTGTTTTTAAACTATATGTTTGGAATCAAACTCTTTGTCTCTTTGTAGCAGATTTCTTTTGCTTAAAATGATGTTTGCGAGATTTGTTTTGTTGCATGTGGATGTAGTTGTTCATTTTCATTACATATGGTATTCAATTGTATCAATGTATCATAATTTCTCTAACCACTATGTTGCTGATGGCATTTTCATGGTGCTCAGTTTCCAAATATTAATAATCCTGTTATGAGCGAGCATTCTTCCGCACAAAGCTTTTGTTAGATGCGTATCTAAGAAGGAAATTGGGGAATTTGCCGATAATGCCAAACAATTTCCAAAATGATTTTAACAATTACATTCTTACCAGCAGTGTATAAAGGGTGGCGTTGCTCTGCATTTTTGCCAATACTTGGCATGGTCAGTTTTTAAATGTTAGCCATTTTGATTATTATAAAGTGTTATTGTGATTTTTATTTGCATTTCTCTGGTGACTAATGAGGTGGCACACTTTTATGTTTATTGGCCCATTCTGCTGAGGTACTAGTTAAGTCTCTTGCCCAGTATTCTACTGAGTTGTCTGTTTTTTTTCTCTGACTGATTTTTAGGAATTCTTTATATATTATGCACATGAGCCCCTTGTCAAATTATATGTGTTAGAGATATATTCCCTTACTTGCCTTTCACTTATATAATTTTTATTTGACAGAGATTCTTATTTTTCATGTGTATGTTTATAATATTTTTCTTTATGGATATGGCTTTCTTTTTTATTTTGAGAAATACTTCCCCACCCCAAAGTCTTAAAGATATTATCCCATTTTTTCTTCTCAAATATTTATTGCCTTTTCTTTCATGTTAAGATATTCAATCTACTTGGAACCCATTGTTGTATATGGTGTGTGGTAGGGATGGTTTTGTTTCTTCTCCATGTAGATATTCAATTGACTCAGTGATGTTTATTTATTGAAAAGGGCATGTTTTTACATAGTGCTCTTCAGTGAATGTTTATCATAAATCATAGATGAGATGGTTTGCATTCTTTATGGTGAAGCATTTGTCCATCTTAATGTTAATATCATACTATTTAACTAACTATTAGTGCTTTATAGTAAGCCTTTATCCCTGATGGAGTAACTTCCCTCACATTTTTGCTTCATATTCAAGAGTGTTTGGACTATTTTTGGCATGTGCACTTTTATATGTATTTTAGGCGATCGCTATCAATTTCCACAATAAAAATTGGAATTCTTTTGTTTGGAACCAATAAGTATACTTGAGGATAATCTACATTTTTACAATATTAGTATTCTAATTTTTGAATAAGGCACATATTAATATTTCTCCATTTATTTGGTTCTTCAGTTTTTCTAAATTTTCCATATACATCTCTCTCTCTCTCTCTCTCACACACATATACACATAGATATATGTACATAGTATTTGTATCTCTATATCTGTCTATCCTCTCCTCCCTAGTGCATACATCGGAAGGCACATAAAGTAGGTTTGTCTCCTTCTAGCGGTTTTAACTTTGATCACTCAATTAAGGTGGTACCCACCAGATCTTTTCACCTTACAGCTACCATTTATTTCTCTTTACCATTCATTTCTTTTTTTAATTAATAAGTAAGCTGAGAGATACTTGAAGTCTAAGTAAATGTCTTGTTCTTCTTCACATATGCACTCAACGGTTTAAACATTCATTTATGATTCCTATCTGAACACATTTTCAATTATTGTAATATAAAGATGAGCTTTCTCTTCACCTTTATTTCTTTATTTACTTAATATTTGTATGAACTTATGGTTTCTTATTTTATTCAATGGTAATGACTGTCGCTTTTCATTTTCAAGTTAAATTTGCCTCGAGTATGGCCAGTTGGAAGCCTCTTTAACTTGGCTTTGTGTAATTTTGACAAGTCCTCTTTATTTTTGAGGACTTCTTTATTTTTGGCCTTATAAGATGTTACAAGCGGCCGGGCGCGGTGGCTCAAGCCTGTAATCCCAGCACTTTGGGAGGCCGAGACGGGCGGATCACGAGGTCAGGAGATCGAGACCATCCTGGCTAACCCGGTGAAACCCCGTCTCTACTAAAAAAAATACAAAAAACTAGCCGGGTGAGGTGGCGGGCGCCTGTAGTCCCAGCTACTCGGGAGGCTGAGGCAGGAGAATGGCGGGAACCCGGGAGGCGGAGCTCGCAGTGAGCCGAGAGCCAGCCACTGCACTCCAGCCTGGGGGGCAGAGCGAGACTCCGTCTCAAAAAAAAAAAAAAAAAAAAAAAAAGTTACAAGCTCATTTTTTACCTTTAATAAACATGGAATTAGCCAAATCTTCAAGGAGCCCTCTTTTCTTTTAATTTGCTAAATTAATTTTTCATTATAATGTTTATTATAAATTCTTTCGGATTTTAATTCATCTATAAATAATGGTGGTTTTCTTTCTTTCTTCCAATCTTTTTTTTATCATTTATATTTCCTGCATTTTGGGATTTTGTAGGATTCCTAACACAATATTAAATCTAAAAAGTGATATTGAGACCCTTGTTTCGGATCTAATTTCAGAGGAAAAGCTTTCAACCTTTCACCTTCAGAAAGGATGATGTTTGTACTATGTTTTTATAGATGCCTTTTAAGATGTAAAAGTTTTCTTTTTTTCCTAATTGCTAAGATTTTTAAAATCATAAATGATAAAGTATTAGTGTCCTATTGCTACTGTAACAAATCAGTCAAATTCAGTACAGACTTACTACCTTACAATTCTGGAGGACAGAAGTCCAAAATGTATCAGCAAGGCTGCCTTCCTTTTGGAGATTCTAAAGGAGCATATGTCTCCTTGCCTTTCCAGGTTCTAGAGGCTGTCCACATTCCTTGGCTCATGGCCATCACTCCAGGCTCTGCTTTTGTGGTCACATCTTCTCTGACACTGCCCCTCCTGCCTCCTTCTAATAAGGACCTTAGTGATTACATTGGCCTGATCAGGATAATCTTGCAGAATATGCCCACCTCAAGATCCTCAAATTAATTACATCTAAAATGCCCTTTTACCATGTAAGGAATCATTTCCATTGGTTATGGGGATTGAGTTATGTAAATCATTCATTAGAAGCCTTATCCAGCCTATCCCATGTCCAGCCTATCCCAGAAAATAAATGTTTATCAAATAATTTTTCTCCATCTACTGAAATGTTCACAAATCATCTTATTCTATACATGTGGTGACTTCATTTTCAAAGTTTTATGTTGTTAAACAACCTTGCTTTCCTTGAATAATTCAGTTTCCTTGTGATGTGTTACCCCTTGTATAGGTTGCTTGATTTCCATTGATAATATTTTGCTCAGCATTTTGCATTTATCTTCATAAGTAAATTAGCCTGTAATTTTCTCTCTTTTGATGTCCTAGACAGTTTTCTTTTTTAAATACAGTAATTCTGGCCTCAGATAATGAGTTCAAAAGTATTTTTCGTTTTTCTAGTCTCCTTAAAGTTTCTGCTTTTGTCTTTATTATTTCTTTTCTCATACTTTCTATAGATTTAATCTGCTTTTTCTCTAATTTCTTGAGTGAGAATTTGAGCTAGAAGAATATGTATATTCTTTCTGATATACGTATTTAATGCTAAAAAGTCCCTCTAACATAACTTTAGATGCAGTTAACAAGTTTTGACATGTAGCCTTTTCATTATTGTCGTCACTAATTCCAAATATATAAATAAAGTCTACTTTTCCTTTTGATTTCTTTTTACCTATAGCTTCTTGACTGTCTTATCCAGAATATGTACATTCATACACATATACACACAGATTTTCTCTGTGGGCATATTGATCCAAATTGTTTTCCTGTCATTATCAGCAGCAGTTTTCTCTGTGACTATTTGTAGACTATTACTATATATACATGAATCTACAAATAATATATGGTATTGCTCCTTGGGCTTTCAAATGTGTATATATATATGTGTTATACTGTATCATTTTACTCATTGTTGCTTATATTTAGATTTTTATATTTGTTAATATTGATAGGTATAGCTCTAGTTCATGTATTTAAATTTCTGTTTATTTCATTGTTTCATATTAATAAAAACTACAGTTTATTTATCCATTTTCTTTTCGGAAGTTTTTAAGGTTATATCCACTTTTATTGATATTATAAACAGTGCTACAATTCTCATGTTGTATATATCATTTTGTGTATTTTTGCCAAATGTGTCTCTAGCTAATATGCTTGAAGGAAGAAGTGTAGCATCATTAGGTGTAAACTTCTTCAATTGACTGGATATTTTTCAATTGCTAAACAATGTGTTTGTAGTTTAGAAATTTACAATTTTCTTACCAAAGTACAAAATCTCAATTTTACAACTTTCTCCCTATTTTTTGTCAATATTTGATATTGCCAGATTTCTTAAATTTTACCAATACCATGTGTGTAAAAATATTCTTCACTTTTGTTTTGGTATTAATTGTATTTTTCTCTGAATACTAGTGAAGCTCAATATCTCTTTTTTTTTTTTTTTTTTTAGACAGGAAGTAGAATTTATTGGTGAGTATTAAGTGGGGGCAGCATATTGGAAGCCCTCATGAGTGCAGGGCCCGCCATTCGTCCAGAGGACCACGATTGGGGATGTACTTGACCCCACAGCCATCTGGGATGAGCCGCTTTTCAGCCACCATGTCTTCAAATTCATCAGCATTAAACTTGGTGAAGCCCCACTTCTTTGAGATGTGGATCTTCTGGCGGCCAGGAAACTTGAACTTGGCCCTGCGCAGGGCCTCAATCACATGCTCCTTGTTCTGCAGCTTGGTGCGGATGGACATGATAACTTGGCCAATGTGAACCCTGGCCACAGTGCCCTGGGGCTTTCCAAAAGCACCTCGCATGCCCGTTTGGAGCCTGTCAGCCCCAGCACAGGACAACATCTTGTTGATGCGGATGACGTGGAAGGGGTGGAGCCGCACCCGGATATGGAAGCCATCCTTGCCACAACTTTTTACCATGTACTTATTGGCACAAATTCGGGCAGCCTCCAGGGCTTCAGAGGACAGCTGCTCATATTCATCTGACACCATGTGGCCACAGAGCGGAAACTCATCCACTTTTGCCTTCTTCCGCCCCAGGTCAAAGATGCGAATCTTGGCATCAGGGACACCTTGGCAAAAGCGAGACTTTGGGTACGGCTTGTTCTTACAATACCGGTAACAACGGGCGGGGCGGCGGCCCATGGCGACACCAGGATCTTCAGTGGCGCGCCGAAGGGAAAGAGCTCAATATCTCTTAAAAGTGTGCAGGTTTTCCCTTCTGTGAATTGTCTGCTTATGTTATTTTCTCATTTTTCTGTTAGATTCTTATAACATTGAAATGTTCTTGATTTGTTTGTTAAGCTAGACTTTCTTTGATTGTAACGTGTATTATGTTATTTAATTTCTTTTAGTGTTTTGTTTAGAAATGTTATACATATATCCATAATTTTCACTGTTTCATTTTTATGTCCTCTGACTTTGACTTCAAGGTTTTTACTGTCTCATAAAATGAGTTGGTGGTTCTCTTTTTTTCTGTTCTGTTAAATATTTTGTACTTGTTGGTTTTTTGAAGGTCAGAAAAAAATGTGCTTTGAGAATAGTCATAATCTGAAGTTTTTGTGCATTGCTGCTAGTAGAGAAAGTGCGTGAAAATTTTTGAATATAAATTAAATTTAGTTAAGAGCTCCTAGTTCATAATACTTTTCATTTTAATTTGGAGAATGTGTAATTTTAAAAAATATATTTCATTCACATTTTTATTTCTTTAAACTTTTCTTTGTGCTATTATCTTATGATCTTAAAAGTTGATGTAATCCGTAGTTATGTTACTTTAGTTCATAATAAAGTCATGTGTCATTTAATGACAAGGATACATTCTGAGAAATATGTCACTGGTGATTTTGTCATTGTGTGAACATCATAGAATGTACTTACACAAATCTGGATGGTCTGGCCTACTACACACTTAGGTTATACGGCATAACCTATTGCTCCTAGGCTAAAACCTATACAGTATGTTACTTTACTGGATACTGCAGGCAATTGTAATACAATGGTAAGTATTTGTGTATCTAAACATATCTAAAAATAATAGAAAAGATGTAGCAAAAATACGGTATGAAAATTAAAAAAACATAGTACACCTGTATAGGGCAATTACCATGAATGGAGATTGCAGGCTGGGGAAGTTGCTCCAGGTGAGTCGATGAGTGGTGAGTGACTGTAAGGGCCAGGATATTATTGTACATTACTGTAAACTTTATAAACACTTTGCACTTAGGATACATTAAATTTATAACAAATAATTTACAACAAATAATTTACTTCTTCAATACTAAATTTTAGCTTACCGCAACTTTTTTTCCTTCCAATTTTTATTTTAGTTTCTGGGATACATCTGTAGGTTTGTTACATGGGTAAATTGTGTGTTGCAAGGTTTGATATACAAATTATTTCATCATCCAAATGGTGAGCACAGTATCCGACAGGTAGTTTTTAATCTTCCCCCTCCTCCCATCCTCTACCCTCAAATAGGCCCCAGTGTCTATTATTTCCTTCTTTTGCATCCACGTGTACTCAATGTTTAGGTCCCACTTATAATTGAGAACATGAAGTACATGGTTTTCTGTTTCTGCATTAATTTGTTTAGGATAATGGCCTCCAGTTGCAACTATGTTGCTGCAAAGGACATGATTTCATTCTATTTTAAGGCTGTGTAGTATTCCATGGTATATATGTACCACATTTTCTTTATCCAGTCCACCACTGATGGGAGCCTAGCTTGATTCCACGTCTTTGCTATTACAAATAGGGCTATGATGAACATACGTGTGCATGTATTTTTGTGGTAGAATTATTTATATTCCTTTGGGTATATACCCCATAATGGGATTTCTGGGTCAAATGTTAGTTCCAGATTCTGTGAGAAATCTCAAACTGCTTTCTACAGTGGCTGAACTAATTTACATTCCCACCAGCAGTGTTTAAGCATTGTCTTTTCTCCACAACTTTGCCAGCATTTGTTATTTTCTTTTTTAATAATAGCTATTCTGATTGGTGGGAAATGGTATCTCACTGTGGTTTTGATTTATATTTCTCTAATGATGAATAATGTTGACCATTTTTCATATGCTTTTGGCCATATGTATGCTTTCTTTTGAGAAGTTGTCTGTTCATGTCCTTTGCCCATTTTTTAATGGGGTTGTTTTTTGCTTGTTGATTGGTTTGAGCTCCTTATAGATTCTATCCAGAATATTAAACCTTTGTCAAATGCATGCTTTGCAAGTATTTTCTCCCATTCTGCAGGTTGTCTGTTTACTCTGTTGATAGTTTCTTTTGCTGTGCAGAAGCCCTTCCATTTGAGTAGGTCCCACTTGTCAAGTTTTGTGTGTTGCAAGTACTTTTGGCGTGTTCATCATGAAATCTTTGCCGAGGCCTATGTACAGAATGGTATTTCCTATGTATTCTTCAGGGGTTTTTATAGTTTTAAGCTTTGCATTTAAGCCTTTAATCCATCTTAACTTGATTTTTGTATGCGGTGTAAGGTAGGGGTCCAGTTTTAGTCTTCTGCATATGGCTAGCCAGCTATTCCAGCACCATTTATTTAATAGAGAGCCCATTCCCCATTGCTCATTGTTGTTGACTTTGTGAAAGATTAGTTGGTTGTAGGTGTGCAGATTTGGTTCTGAGTTCTCTAATCTGTTCCGTTGGTATATGTGTCTGTTTTTGTACCAGTATCATGCTATTTTGGTTACTAAAGCCTTGTAGTATAGTTTGAAGTTGAGTACTGTGATGCCTCTGGATTTGTTCTCTTTACTTGGGATCGTTTTTGTTATTCATGCTCTTTGTTGGTTCCCATATGAATTGTAGAATTTTTTTTTTCTAATTCTGTGAAAAATGTGGTGGGTAGTTTGATAGAAATATCATTGAGTCTGTAAATTGCTTTGGGCACTATGGCCATTTTAATGAAATTGATTATTTTGATTATTCCTAGCCAGTAACGTGGATGTTTTTCTATTTGTTTTTGTCATCTCTGGTTTCTTTGAGCAGTGTTTTGTAATTCTCATTGTAGAGATCTTTAACCTCCCTGGTTAGCTGTATTCCTACGTATCTTATTATTTTTGTGGCTGTTGTGAATAGGATTGCATTCTTGATTTGGCTCTCAGCTTGGACATTGTACAAAATCAGTAGGATAAAAATGCTACTGATTTTTAAGCATTGATTCTGTGTTCAGAAACTCTACTGACGTTGTTTACTAGAACTAGGAGACTTTGGGTAGAGATGGGGTTTTCTAGGTATAGAATCATATAGTCTGTGAAGAGAGATAGTTTGATTTCCTCTCTTCCTATTTGAATGCCTATTATTTCTTTCTCTTCACTGGTTGCCCTGGGTAGGACTTTCAGTACCATGTCAAGAAGGAATGGTGAAAGTGGGCATCCTTATTTTATTCTGGTTCTCAAGGGGAATAGTTCTAGTCTTTGCCCATTCAGTCTGATGTTAGTTGTGGGTTTGTCATAGATGGCTCTTACTATTTTGAGGTATATTCCTTTGATGTCTAGTTTCTTGAGGGTTTTTAACATTAAGTGATATTGAATTTTATCAAGAGCTTTTTTTGTATCTATTGAGATGATCATGCAGTTTTTGTTTTTAGTTCTGTTTCTGTGATGAATCACATACACTGATTTGCATATGTTGAAGCAACCTTGCATCCCAGGAATAAAGCCTTCTTGATCATCGTGGATTAGCTTTTTAATGTGATTCTGTATTTACTTTGATAGTAGTTTGTTTAAGATTTTTGCATCTGTGTTCATTTGGAATATTGGCCTGAACTTGTTTTTTTGTTGTTGCTGTGTGTCTTTCAGGTTTCGGCATCAGAATGATGCTGGTCTCATAGAACGAGGTGGTGGTGGGGGAGTTCCATTTCCTTAATTTTTTGGAATAGTTTTAGTATAATTGGTACCAACTTTTCTTTATACATCTGGTAGTATCTGGCTTTTAATAAGTCTGGTCCAAGTCTTTTTCTGGTTGGTAGGCTTTTTATTACTAACTGAATTTTTGTAACTCATTATTTTAGCTCTGTTCAGGGATTCAGTTACTTCCGGCTTCAATCTTGGGAGATTGTATGTTTCCAGAAATTTATCCATTTCTTCTAGATTTTCTAATTTGTGTACATACAGGTGTTCAAAATACTCCCTGAGGGTTTTTTGCATTGCTGTGGGGTCAACAGTAATGTCCTATTTGTCACTTACTATTGTGTTCATATGTCTCTTCCCTCTTTTTTTCTCTATTAGTCTAGCTAGCAATCTATCAGTCTTATTTATTCTTTCAAGAAACCAACTTTTGGTGTCATTGATATTGGTATGTTTTTTGTGTCTCAATTTCATTTAGTTTAGCTGATTTTGGTTATTGCTTTTATTCTGCTAGTTTTGGGGTTGATTTACTCTTATTTCTTTAAGTTCCTCTAGGTATGATGTTAGGTTTTTGATTTGGTATCTTTCTAAGTTTTTAATGTGGCTGTTTAGTGCTATAAACTTCCCTCTTAACACTGCTTTAGCTGTGCCACAAATATTCTCGTATGTTGTATTTTGCTTTCATTAGTTTCAAAGGATTTCTTGATTTCTGCCTTAATTTCGTTGTTTATCCAAAAGTCATTCAGGAGCAGATCATTTAATTTTCATGTAGTTGAACAGTTTTGAGAGATCTTCTTGGTACTGATTTCTGTTTTTATTGCACTGTGGCCTGAGAGAATGATTGGTATTATTTCAATTTTTTGGATTTGTTGAGAGTTGCTTTATGGCTGAGCATGTGGTTGATTTTAGAGTACACGTCATTTGCAGATAAGAAGAATAAAGATTCTCTTGTTGAGTTGAGTGTTCTGTAGATTTCTGTTAGGTTCGTTTGGTCAAGTGTCGAGTTTAGGTCTTGAATATCTTTGTTAGTTTTCTGCCTGGATGATCTGTCTGATACTGTCAGGAGATCTGTTTAACACTGCCACTATCAGTTGAAACTTCCCACTATTACTCTGTGGTTATCTAAGTCTCTTCATAGGTCTCTAAGAGCTTATTTTATGAATCTGGGTGCTCCAGTGTTTGATGCATATATATTTAGGAGAATTATGCCTTGTTGGATTGAATCCTTTGTCATTATGCCCTAATTTGTCCTTTTTGATTGTTGTTGGTTTAAAATTTGATTTGTTTGAAATAGTAACCCCTGCTCTATTTTCTTTTTCATTTGCTTGATAAATTGATAGATATTTTTCCATCCTTTTACTTTGAGCCTTTCACTGCATGTGAGATGGGTCTCTTGAAGACAGTACACACTAGGGTCTTGCTGCTTTATCCAACTTTCTACTCTGTGCCTTTTAAGTAGAGCATTTAACCCATTTACGTTCAAGGTTAATAATGATATGTGCAGATTGGATCCTGTCATCGTGTTGTTAGCTGGATGTTATGTAGACTTGTGTAGTTGCTTTATAGCGTTGACGGTCTATGTATGTAGACTTGATTGTGTAGTTGTTTTATAGTGTTGATGGTTTATGTACTTAAGTGTGTCTTTGTGGTGGTCAGCAACAGTCTTTTGTTTCCATATTTAGCACTCCCTTCAGGACCTCTTACAAGGAAGTCTGGTGGTAATGAATTTTCATAGCATTTGCTTGTCTTAAAAGTATTTTATTTCTTTGCTTATGAAGCTTAGTTTAGCTGGATATGAAATTCTTGGTTGGAATTGCTTTTCTTTAAGGATGCGAAATATAGGTCCCCAGTCTCTTCTGGCTTAACAATGTTTCTGCTGAAAGGTCCTCTTTAGCCTGATGGCGTTTCCTTTGTAGGTGCCCTGCCCCTTTTCTCTAGCTATTTTAATATTTTCTTTTCAAAAGAAAGGCAGTGTGAAGGTCTCCAAGGGTAATATCACACATGGAGTTGTCATCTCCTGTGATAACAATGTCTTCTTCTTTAGAATACCTCCTGAAGGACCTGCTTAGATTGTTTTGCAGTTAACTTGAAAAAAAAAACAGTAGAAAGAGTAAGCTCTAAAATAAAGATCAAAAGTGTAGTATAATAAATACATAAACCAGGTACATAGTTGTTCACTATTATTATCAAGTATTTTGTACTGTACATAATTGTATGTGTTATACCTTATATAACTGGCAGTGCAGTAGGTTTGTTTACATCGGCATCATGACAAACTCATGAGTAATGCCTTATGCTATGATATTATAGTGGTCCATCACTGACCAAAATGTCGTTATGTGGTGCATGACTGTAATTTTTATGTTTTATTATTTTTCTTGATCATTCCTGTAGGTAATGGGACTATGTTATTAGATTTATTAGTTCATTAAATAATTATATTTACTTTTGTTTATCTTTCGTTCATTTGATTCATTTTGCAATTAATTTCTCATCTTAATTTTGAAATTTCCTTCTCCCTAATTCAGAGGTGTTGTTTGTCACTTTTCTAGCTTCTTGATTTGAAAGCTAAATTTATTTATTTTCAAATATTCTTATTTTTTAATAAAGGTATTTAAGACTGTAAGTTCACTCCAATCACAGATGTAGTTAAATACTGCATACTTTTATTATTTGCTATATTTATTATCATTCAACCCTAAATATTTAAACATTTCTAGTAATTTAGAAGTGCCTTCCTAAATTTTTAACTTTCTAATATAAATTATTTATTACTAAATTATTAATTTAATTTTATTTTCAAAAGAACGTGTGAAATGTATGAATTTAATTTAAATAAATGATTCCTGTGTTCTTGAAAGTATACTTTCTATTTCCTAGGTGTAAATCAATCTCTCTCTCTTTGTGTTTCATTCAAAACTTCTATAACTTAACTGATTTATTCTTGGCTGCTAGACTTATAGAGTTCTTGACAGAGCTGAATTAAAATATCCCATCATGATTGTTAGTTTATAAAATTTACCTTATCATTTTGCTGGGTTTTGCTTTATATAGATTAGAAACTACATTTTTATCTACTCAAGAACTGATGATTCTTATATACGCCTTGTGAATTATTATTTGTTATGTTTCTTCCAATTTAGTTCTTAAGTTCTGTTTTGTCTGATATTAATAATTCACTGCCAGCTTGCTGTTGGTTACTGTTTATATGGCATCTTTTGCCACATCTATATTTTCTATTTCTCAGCTTAGTTGCAGCTTGAATTTTGATAACTAGTCTCAAGTTAGTAAATCATACTCTTTTGTTGTGAGCTTAATCTATTACATATACATTTATTTTTATTTTTGGCCCTTATTTTGTGTTTTTTTCCCATATCCTTTCCCTTTGCTCCCTTTTTCTCCTGTTTTCTTTGGAATTAATATTTTTTCTGCATTTTAAATATTTAATGACAGGTGGAAATATTCATTACGTACTATTGATAGAAACAATTGTTTACAAAAGTAACATACATAGTATAAATCCAGTTTTAGCTTAAGAATTACATTTCTTTTTCTCTTGTTTCAAAAAAATCTTTCAGGCGATTATAGGAGATATGTATGATATTAAGATAGATATGTATGAAACTCTACCACTCAGCAATCATTGCAAAGAATACAAGAGACTGAATTTCTCTTATGGTTTTCTTTAACTGTAAGAAACACATTGAAAATAACTGTGCTCCATTTTCTGAAGCAAACTTAATGAAAAATGTCATGGGTATTGTTTAGTTGTTAAAATCATTTGATATATGCATGCAGATATATGAATCGTCATCGAATTATGGAAATTTTGAAGGAAATAGAAGATAGTTAATTTAATGAATCAATAAAACTTTTAATAGCTACTTTTACTTTTCTCTACAGGCTTAAAAACTCTAATTATATAATCACTTTCGTAGATACGCTAAAATTTTGAAAAACATATATAGTTGGTTACATTTTTCAACAAATTCTAACAGTACGCAACATTTCTCCCCTTCTCTCATATATGACACAGAACTTATCACGGTACAACTATGCATTAATCATTTCAACCTATCGTCTAGTTATTTACAATTAGAATTATGATTTGACATTTTAAACAATATATAAAATAGTAAATTGTTTTTATGGTCAATACATAATTAAATTTACTGACATTTTTATCCATTCTTTTGTTCTCTACTTGATGGCAATCTTTAATTATTTTTTTAAGCTGAGTGTCTACGGTAAATACTCTTAGTGGTTATATGTTTGAAACTGTCTTCATTTTATTTTCAATTTTATGATTTACCTGGGAATAAAATTCTAAGTCACAGATACTGTCTTCGACATCTTAAATACAGAACTCCATTGTCTTCTGGGTTTTCTATTATTAAAGAGAAATTTCCTGACAGATTGTGTCATTTTTCTGTAATGGTTTTCCTCTATGTTTTACAACTATTTTTAATATCTTTAACCTTTTGGTTCTGACTGTATTTATGTGTATCTTGCACACAACTCAGATTTCAAAATTTGTTATAAGCATTTTTGGTTTTCCTCACTTAGGGAAAATTCAGTTATATCTGTTCAGATTTTATTTATTCTTTCCTTTCATCCTGAAGTCTCTGAAATCAATCATCTGTATTTCTTAGTTGCTTTGTTTTGCCCTTTAGAAATTCATTTTGCTCTTTGTGATGCATTCTATGAGAATTCCCCAGTATAATTTTCCAATTCATGAATTCTTTTTCTGTAGAGTCGTTCCAACTATAAAGTTGTTTCACCGTGTGTGTGTGTGTGTGTGTTTTAATTTCAATGACTATATTTTTTTCACTTCCAGTTGGTGGTTTAGTCTGTCTCATCTTCTTTGGAAATTATTTACAAATGTTTACATTTTATAGATTCTTGCTCTTGCTATGCAGAAAGTATTCTTTCATTTGAGGTTATGTCATTGTCTTCCCATATCCCTGTAACAGCATAGTTTCAGAAAGTAAATCAGCAGCAGTGGTTTTGGTTTTGTTTTTCCAGGTTTCGATTTTGCTTTTTAATGAGCAGGAACTACCCATGCACCCCAACCCCTGTTTTCAAATGATTGTTGTTTTGGTCTTAATTTCATGTGGAACTTTTTAAAACCACCCTAATAATGACTGCAACAACCTAGATCTGAACCTGTGGAGTCAGTCTTGCTCACTGCTTTGCTTTCCTATTCTATGTCTTTTCTATATAAGAGTTTATCTTGGTGAGCCTCATGATGACATTTCAAATGCCTAGCATATTTTATCTGTTATTGCTATAATTTTGGAACTGTGCATATGCGAAAAGTGAAAACTATGCTCCCCTTTGCTTATGTTTGGCAATTTAATTGTTATTAAATTAAAAACTGTAAATATCCTCCTATCCCAAACCTGGTAGAAAGTATATTATACTTCCAGATAAAGTATTAATGAATATCTTTGGGCAACCAATTAAGAATTCTCTGGTAACAATGAGATGATTTGGAATGGAAATAAGGAAACTGTATTATCACTTCTACTTCTGCAACTGGAACAAGCTAAATCTTGGAATAATATTCATGATGCCCAAATTATCTATGAAATGAGATTTACTGTAGATATATAAAATAAATACATTTTTTGAACATTGTGAATTACAAAATTCTTATTAAATATCTTTCAGTAAGATTTTCCAAACTTGTGAAATTCCACGGAATATTGATATATTTCATAAGAAAAAAGTAATTTCTTGACAGGTAAGCTTCATAATTCTGGTTAAATGAAGGGAAACAGGTTTATTTATAACTGGAAGTTTCAGAACCTTTAATATGCTGATGTTTGGGAGCCTTCTTGATTGAGCCATCCATGCAACACTTCAGTCATTCAATATGCAAAGATTGACCTTGGAGCCATTTCTCCTTTACTTTTGAAAGAACTGTTTTGGGAATTAGTGTTCCATAAAACAAACATTTCAAATTTAGTGTTAGATTTTTTTTTTTAAGTTACAGTGTACTTTCTATAAGAGAATGTATACCTATACCTACTACTGGTTGTCTGCCTTCTTAATTTTGATGGAACTAACTTCCTTCTTAATATTGATAGAACTAACTGGGGCAAGGCATGAACCCAAAGAAACAGTATCAGACAAACTGCCTAGGATTTCAGCCCATTATTTAACCTTTTAGCAACCTAATCTAACTACTTACAGGATCAATGTTAAAAGGAAATTTGAATGTGACTTACCACATAGTATACGTTAGGATTCTTAGGCTTGGAAAGAGAGAAATCAACCAGCTAAGGAGATCAACTTCATGGGGCAATGCTAATGGGCCCTGACGTGTTAGCTTCTCCTTTTATGGATGACTACTCTAGCCAGTTACTTAGGTTAGATGAAGCCAAGAACTGTATTTCTTAAAAGGGAGCATATGCCATTTGCCTATTTTTATCCAACATGATGATAAGTAACCTAGACCACAAAGAGTTTTCAAATAGCACTAGTCAGCAATGTCAATAATGAGAAGATTTGAGAAATAATTTTTAAAACGAAAATGTACCAGGACCAGACATGTGTGTGTTAATGGATACATTTTTTAGCCATAGAATCAGACACACATCATAAAAGCACTAATGAGGTATAATTTATATATTACATATATGTCTATCCTCATTTACCTATAGTAAGTTTAGTTTACTTAAGTCAATAATTTCACATTTTGTATCTTTCTTATAAGCTTTTTAGCAGACTAATCTCCTCAATTCCTATATTGTACTTTCTTGAAATTTGAAATAATTTCTGAGAAACCCTTGGTAAGCAGCCTCATTGTTTGCTATAAAGTGAGTCCTAACAACAGAAAGATATTGTAACACAAGCCGAGACTGAGTTCTTAATTCCTTCTTTAGAGTTATTTCCCCTCTAGCAATTCCTCAGAAATGAAATTCAAAGCACTGCCATAATTACAGAATTTTAAAACTGTTATAAGGGACCCCAAAGGTTATTGACATAAAATTTATGCTTTTCGGTTGTAATCTCCAATAATCACTTAAAAGATGTTTGTAGCATGTATTATTATTTCTGATGACTTATATACAACAAGCAATATCTTAAGTAATAAATTTCCATAATATTTATTTTCTTGCCTTTTGCATCATTTCTCCCCAGGCATCTGGAAAACATAAAAGAAGAAACTTTTGTGGTTGTGTAAAGTCATCTACTTAGTTATTTATCCTGCCGTATTTCCATTCCCCCACAAAAGGATCTGAGTTGGCTTAGGGAAGAATGACTCCATAGCAAGAGCAGAATTAAGTTATCAGAATCCCCCATGACTTGATTCTGATTTATCCCCAGTTGCAACTCTCATGACTTCCTACCTTTAAATTTATATTCCAACAGCACATAATCTTATGCAACTGACTCATTGTTCTTTGTTATTCTCCATGTAACTGAAATGATCTTTTTTGCTACCTAAAACCTTCTTTTCTCTTGGCCTAATAAACTCCTACTTGTCCTCTAATACTTGCCAAGGAAGACTTGCTGCCCCTCCTGGGTTGATAATTGCCTTTTTCTGGATTTTCATAAAATCTCATGCAAAGGTACACCTTTGAAATTTTCATAACACATTAGATTTCCGTGGTTTCTCCTCTCTGCTTGAAGAGAATGTCTGCATTTTGTTCTTTGTGTCACCAGTGTGTACCTGGCACACAGTAGGTGTCCAATTAATGTTTTCTTGGTTCACAAGTGCCACATGTGACAATTATACATTAAAATATTTGGAGATTGCGTACATAAAACCCCACTAAAGTGAGGATTAAAAAATAAAGCTATGTGAAGTACTGAGGAAGGTCTGAAGGACTGAAGATAGAAGTGCCTGAGACTTTGGTGTAAGATAATCACTGACTGTCTTGCATCAATGAGGCATTGAAGTATTCCTTATACACTTATTGTAAGTATTAATATATCATACAAGACACAGATGATAAGTAACATGCTGGGTAGGATTAAGAAGTCAGCTCTATTTCGGTGTTCTTTATACCAAACTGCATTGCCTTCATGGTTCTCAGCTGTATTCCAATATTTGAGATGTACTGGCAGTAAGATCTTTTTATTTGCGTGAATTTTCAAGGTCTACCCTCCTACACAACCTTTCTGGTTTACAGGTTGTTTGGGAAAGTGGATGGGCTGTGGGATAAGTTAAATTTTCAATATGGTGGTAGAAAAGAACCAAAGACAGATTTTGCAAGTTTGCCGTGAATTGACCTTGGTAATATGCCAGATTTTAAGCTCTTTCTTATAAAACCATTGAAGGCAGAAATTAATTTTTAATCTAATTTAATTAATCAATTAATTAATTTTATTTTAATTTATTTATGAAAGACTGATTTTTATTAGCCTTAGCCTTTATTAGGCTATGCTCAACAGCACAAGATCAGTGCTTAATAAATATTCAACCATCGATATGCACATCCAACAATTTATGCATGAAAGAATAATTTGTTAATTATTAGCACAGTAATCTCTCTATATATTTTCTGACTCAGAAATTCCAAGTGTTTCTAATAAATTTATTTGTAGATATGAGATGTTTTACTGCCAATGGTATTTTGTTCAAAGATAAAAGATATGTTGACCCAAACTAATTACAGAAAGCTAAGAAAGTCAGCCAGGCTTTAAAAAATTCTCTTGCTTCCCTTCCAAACACTTTGATCTTTGAGTATTACACCATCTGTAATCTCCTTAATTCTTAATCTCACTGACTAAAAAAAAATTGATCTTCTAGCAGCCCCAAATGGGATGCTCCTCTGAATGAGAAAGACAGGAATGTAAACTAGATCTCCGGTCTAGAGCTCTCTCCAAGCCTCCAGATTCGTATATCCAAATTCTTAAGGGACTTTTCTACTTACATGTCTAGTAGTTGTTTGAAATTTACCATATCCAATATGAAACTCTTAAATTTCCCCACTTAAATAACTGTCACTTCTATCATCTTCCCAATCTCACCAATGACAGCTCCATCTTTCTATTTGGCCCAGACTTTTACTCTTTGTTGACTCCTGTCTTCTCTCACACTCATATCTAAACCATCAGCAAACCTTACAGCTTCTCCCTTAACATTTCAGGAGAACTTGGCATTTTTGTATCTTTCTTTAACCATGATTCTTGTCCAAGTCATGACCATCTCTCAGCTAAACCATCAAAGGGGCTTCCTAACTGCCTTCCTTGCTTCTCCTTTCCCCTCTACTGTATTTTATTATTTCTTTTCTTGAGGCAAGGTCTCACTCTGTTACTTAGGCTGAAGTGCAGTGGCACCATCATGGTTCACTGTAACCTCAGACTCCTGGGCCCAAGTGATCCTCCTACTTCAGCCTCCCAAGTAACTAGGACTACAAGCCTGTACACCTGGCTAATTTTTAAAAGTTTTCGTAGAGACAGGGTCTCGCTGTGTTGGCCATGTTGGTCTCAAATCCTGCACTCAAACAATCCTTCCACCTTGGCCTCCCAAAGTGCTAGAATTACAGGCATGAGTAATTCTAGCACCCATTCCCCTCTACTGTATTCTTAACACAGCACCTCAACAGTATTTCTAAAATGGAAGTCAAATCATGTCACATTTCTGCTCAGAAGCCTCCAACAGCTTCCCATCTCACCTGGAGTAAAAGTCTTTATGCCAACCCCTTCTATAATTTATCTTCTAGTATGTCACTCTGGTCTTTCTGTTCCTCAAATATGCCATGTCCACTCCTTCCTCAAGACTTTTGTACTTTCTTTCCCTGTTCATTGTTCTCCAAAGGGTCCCATCTCGCTCCCTAATTTCCTTCAGGTCTCACATGCCATTGCATTACTGAGACTTTCTCTACCCAATCTACCTGAAATAACAACCCCTCTCCTCCATCACTCCATGTCGCCTTTATGCTATTTTTTGCTTCCTTTTGCCACCTGTCATATGATATATTTACTTGTTTTTAAAAGTTTTACTTTCTATTTCCGTCCCCCAGAATGTGAATTCCATTTGGCAATGACTTTGTTTTGTTTAGTGCTCTATTCACACATCTAAGGCAGTGTCAGACAGGTAGTTGATGCCCAGTAAACATTTGTTGACCACATGTATGAGCTTGTAAGTGGTTAACAATGGCACATCATTGTCCATGAACTCACTTTCCCCTCACTAGACACCATGACCTATTTATAATTTCAGTGGCTCAGAAATTGCTAGTCCGTTGAAAACCAAGACTTCAAAGAGTGTCTTAGAACTCTCGTGATTGCAGGTAATAAAAACTCACAAAATCTGGAAAAGCAATAGAAAGAACTCCAGCAATATAACATTGGCTATCTCACAGAATCAGAGAATAGGTGGATAGCCAAGCCACAGGCAGGACTTAAATGGAGTGGTGAGGTAAGAAAGCTGACAAGTTGATTCTCTCTCCTACCCCAAGATAGCTTAGGAATGCATTGACTCAGTTTCCCTTTCTCATATTTGCTTTTCTCTTCCTTTCTACCACATTGTTTTCTCCCTGCAAATTAACTTTTTCTGTTCCTTTATGCATGTGGAAGAATACAGCTTTTCATAGGTCACTTTTTTTTTTTTTAAGATGGAGTTTCATTCTTCTTGCCCAAGCTGAAGTACAATGGTGCAATCTTGACTCATTGGCTCACTGCAACCTCTGCCTCCCACGTACAAGTGATTCCCCTGCCTCAGTCTCCCGAGTAGCTGGGATTACAGGTGCCTGTCACCATGCCCGGCCATTTTTTTTTGTATTTTTAGTAAAGATGGGGTTTCACCACGTTGGCCAGGCTGGTCTCGAACTCCTGACCACAGGTGATCCACCTGCCTCGGTCTTCCAAAGTGCTGGGATTACAACCTTGAGCCACCACACCCGGTCCACAGCTTACCTTTTATTAACCTTGCCTGGGGGAGAAAATCTGATTGGTAAAGTCCAGTTTGCTATGGGTAAGTAGCAAAGAAGACAGCTAGCTTCCCATAGAAGTGAAAACCATTTTGAGCTGGTTAGATCCCTACAAACTCTCTAAAATAAGAAAGAAAATAAATTTGCCCTAAGAAGTTGAAGAAGCAGTATTTGAACTGGGGTCTTCTGTTCTAAATCTTGGGCATTTTAAACTTCCCCATACATATTCTTTAGTGAGTTACCCATGAGTTTTTCTGTCACTTTGATCACCATAAGCAAGAGTGATGCGGTAAAAAAAATGTGAAATAGGACAAGAACTAGGCACAGTGTCTCATGCCTATAATCCCAGCATGATTACTTGAGGCTCTGGAGGCAGATCACTTGAGACCAAGAGTTCAAAACCAGCTTGAGCAATGTAGTAAGACACCATATTTAATCTTATTATTATTACTATTATTATTATTATTTTTAGCAGCCGGGCATGGTGGTGCACACTATAGTCTTAGCTGCTTGGAAGGCTGAGGAGGGAGGATCACTTGAATCCAGGAATTCAAGATTGCAGTGAGCTATGATCAAGTCACTGCACTCCAGTATGAGTGACAGAGTAAGACCCTGTCTCTGAAAGAAAAGATAAAATGAAATAGGCTGTAGGGGAAGGGAAAAAAAGCAGAAAAAGCAGATTATGAGAATGAGGACATCCTTATTCTGATAATCTAAGTCCAACCATCACGCTGCCAGAAAGATGACCACAGTGTCCAGTTAGCTCAGACAGCATATTCATGGGCCTGGTGCTGGAAAGCCTGGGGCATAGAGATGTTCGTGCTCCTTTTGTGATTCCAGTGTGCCCAGTGGAGCATCAAGGGTGTTGGTCTGGCATAATTCCACCACTGGTGGGCATAGGCCTGCACAGTAAAATATTATTTTATCAATTTTATTTTAACTGCATTCCTTTCCAAAAAAGAAATGGCGGTATCTCTGTGCTATTGGTTTATAAAGAAATGTAATTTACTTTACTTTCGGCCCACAGTTAATTTATCCCCATTGTGTCCTTGCCCCCAAGTTCATGGAAATGTGACTTCACGAGGGAAGAAGCCATGTAAAGATTGTACATTATACTTTAATATTGGAAAGGTGGATGAGTTGCCATCATATAATGGACAGTGTATCACCCTTTTACTAGGAGATGTAATAGCAGAAACAGTCTTGACTGTGGCAACTGCCATAATAACTGCTATGCTCATTTTTTATTGATGATGGATAAAAATTCTCATAATACTGTAGCACAGTAACTTGCTGGAATATAGCTTCTGGCTGCCCCTAAGGCAGACTTTACTTACGCATCCCTACTTTCACTATTTGTAATGATAATGATAATAATAATAATAACAATAAATATCAGTACTTTCTGAATTACAACAGGAGCTAGAAGTTTCAGTGGGACTGACTCTGCCGAATTTTCTTTTAAAAGGGTAATGCAAAAAACAGCCATTATAATCCTCACCATTGTCCTGGTTGCTAATAGACCTGTGCTAGCAATTTGGAACAGAAAGTGAAATCTGCCCACTGCGGGTTTTGCTGGTTTTGCAACTATTATCACAGGCTTTTTAAAAATTATTAATTTATAAAGTGCCCTGAGCCTTACAGAATATAAGCAATCGAGCAAACTGGGGAAATAAAGTTACATAAATGGCTATTAAGTTAGTAGCAGAAACCACTGTGACCCTACGATGGTTCAATACTGTCATTTCAGGAAACCAGGCACAATCAGGAGTTTGTTAAAGCCTGAAAAAGGAAGTATAGTCAAAAATGAGTAAACTTGTCATGAGATTTATAGAGTGTCAAATGGAGTTTAATGGAGATTCCAGAGAATCAGAAAAAAAAAGATGTCAGGATAATGTGTAAAGTTCTTGTTAATTTGACATTTTGATTACTTTAGAAGTATTCGTGAGAGAAGTAAATCAGCCCAAAAAAGGGCACCTCACCATTAATAAACGTACTTTCCACAAGTGACCCTACAACCTCCCGTCATCTCATGAAACTCATCGCTGGATTTATTGTATGAATGATGTTAAGAGTGCTGTTCAATAAATATCTCCAGGCCCAGGGAGAGGGATCCTGTCTGTCTGAGTGCTAAGAACACTAGTATACCTCTTCTGAGTAATGGGTTTTTAATATATACGCACACATACATATTATATATACACATGTATTATATATTCATTTATATAATATATACATATATTATACATTATATATATACATAATATATATATGATGGACCGTGGGAATTGTGTAATTGACCAGGTTTCCCTTTATATGCTGGCAGTGAGAGAAAACAATTCTAATATGCAGCCTTCTTCTAGCAGTGTATAGGTCCTTATTATTATTATTATTATTATTATTATACTTTCAATTCTGGGATACACGTGCAGAACATGCAGGTTTGTTACATAGGTTTACACGTACCATGGTGGTTTGCTGCACCCATCAACCCGTCGTCTACATTAGGTATTTCTCCTAATGCTATCCCTCCCCTAGCCCCCCACCCCCCGACACACCAGTGTGTGATGTTCCCCTCCCTGTGTCCATATGTTCTCGTTGTTCAACTCCCACTTATGAGTGAGAACATGTGGTGTTTGGTTTTCTGTTCCTGTGTTAGTTTGCTGAGAATTATAGTTTCCAGCTTCATCCATGTCCCTGCAAAGGACATGAACTCATCCTTTTTTATGGCTACATAATATTCCATGGTGTATATGTGCCACATTTTCTTTATCCTGTCTATCATTGATGGGCATTTGGATTTATTCCAAGTCTTTCTATTGTGAATAGTGCTGCAATAAACATACATGTGCATGTGTCTTTATAGTAGAATGATGTATAATCCTTTGGGTATATACCCAGTAATGGGATTGCTGGGTCAAATAGTATTTCTGGTTTTAGATCCTAATGAGGAATTGCCACACTGTCTTCCACAATGGTTGAACTAATTTACACTCTCATCAACACTGTAAAAGCTTTCCTATTTCTCCACATCCTCTCCAGCCTCTGTTGTTTCTTGACATTTTCATGATCACCATTCTTACTGGTGTGAGATGACATTTCATTGTGGTTTTGATTTGTATTTCTCTAATGACCAGTGATGATGAGCTTTTTTTCATATGTTTGTTGGCCACATAAATGTCTTCTTTTGAGAAGTGTCTGTTCATATCCTTCACCCACTTTTTGATGGGGTTGTTTGTTTTTTTCTTGTTACTTTGTTTACATTCCTTATAGATTCTGGATATTACCCCTTGTCAGATGGACAGATTGCAAAAATTTCTCCCATTCTATAGGTTGCCTGTTCACTCTGATGATAGTTTCTTTTGCTATGCAGAAGCTCTTTAGTTTAATTAGATCCCATTTGTCAATTTTGGCTTTTGCTGCCATGGCTTTTGGTGTTTGAGTCATGAAGTCTTTGCCCATGCCTATGTCCTGAATGGTATTGCCTAAGTTTCCTTCTAGGATTTTCATGATTTTAGGTCTTATGTTTAAGCCTTTAATTCATCTTGAGTTGATTTTTGTATAAGGTGTAAGGAAGGGGTCCTGTTTCAGTTTTCTGCATATGGCTAGCCAGTTTTCCCAACAGCATTGATTAAATAGGAAATTCTTTCCCCATTGCTTGCTTTTGTCAGGTTTGTCAAAGATCAGATGGTTGTAGATGTGTGGCATTATTTCCGAGGCCTCTGTTTTGTTCCATTGGTCTATATGTCTGTTTTGGTATCAGTACCATGCTGTTTTGGTTACTGTAGCCTTGTAGTATATTTTGAAGTCAGGTAGCGTGATGCCTCCAGCTTTGTTCTTTTTGCTCAGGATTGTATTGGCTATACAGTCTCTTTTTTGGTGTCAAATGAAGTTTAAAGTAGTTTTTTTCTAATTCTGTGAAGGAAATCAATGGTAGCTTGATGGGTATAGCATTGAGTCTATAAATTACTTTGGGCAGTATGGCCATTTTCACAATATTGATTCTTCCTATTCATGAGCATGGAACGTGTTTCCATTTGTTTGTGTCCTCTCTTATTTCCTTGAGCAGTGGTCTGTTGTTCTCCTTGAAGAGGTCCTTCAAATTCCTTGTAAGTTGTATTCCTAGGTATTTTTTTCTCTTTGTAGCAGTTGTGAATGAGAGTTCACCCATGATTTGGCTTTCTGGTTGTCTATTATTGGTGTATAGGAATGCCTGTGATTTTTGCACATTGATTTTGTATCCTGAGACTTTGCTGAAGTTGCTTATAAGCTTAAGGAGATTTTTGGCTGAGACAATGGGGTTTTCTAAATATGCAATCATGTCATCTGCAAACAGAGACAATTTGACTTTCTCTCTTCCTATGTAAATACCTTCTCTTTCTTTCTCTTGCCTGATTGCCCTGGCAAGATTTTCCAATACTATGTTGAATAGAAGTGGTGAGAGAGGGCATCTCTGTCTTGTGCCAGTTTTCAAAGGGAATGCATCCAGTTTCTGCCTGTTCACTGTGATATTGGCTGTGGGTGTATATATATACACACACACACACACGTATATATATATAGCTCTTCTTATTTTGAGATACGTTCCATCAATACCTAGTTTTTTGAAAGTTTTTAGCATGAAGGGGTGTTGAATTTTATCAAAGGTTTTTTCTGCATCTATTGAGATAATCATGTGGTTTTTATCATTGGTTCTGTTTATGTGATTGATTACATTTATTGATTTGTGTATATTGAACCAGCCTTGCATCTCAGGGATGAAGCCAACTTGATCTTGGTGGATAAGCTTTCTGATGTGCTGCTGGATTTGGTTTGCCATTATTTTTATAGATTCTTATAGTCAGAGTTTTTCTCATCATTTCTGAATCCACTTTATGCTCCTACACCACGTTTTATTATGTTTTGTTAGCTTTACACATCTGTTTAGCTGCCTTATTTTTTAAATACTTACTTGAAAGATTGTGGGGGTTGGGGAGGAGAAAGATTAAGAAAGTTGAAATTTGTAAACTTAGACATAAGCATAACGTTCTATGACAAATTATAAGATCTCGTTCTTCTATACTTACTAAAAGGTAATTAAATTCCTCTTAAGGGATCCACATCTCCAAGGCAAAATAGCATTGATAAGTAGGTACCAGTTTTAATTTGTATCACATTCATGAATGTATCCATATTAATGCAGATTGAATACATACTCACAGTTTAACACTATGGGATATTCGTTAGGTTTCTTAATCTCTCTTTCAATTTATTCATCTATGAAATGGTGGTAATAGCATATACCTTAAAGACTTGTCATGAAAATTAAAGAGAATTTCGTTGAAAAGCAAGCTTTAACCTTCTTATAGCTCGATTTTCTCATCTATAAAATGGATATAAAATAATACCTATGTCATAAGTGACTTGTGAAGATTAAAGAGGTAAGCATATATATCATCCTAAGAAAAATTCCCACGTAGACTAAATGCAATTATTATTTTTATATTTTTATTTTACAAAGGTTTTATAACTATCCTAAATTAATTCCCTCATCTTAAAGGTTGGAAATATAGATTTCCTCAAACCAAGTACTACAGTAGCATTTTTTAATGGGCTTAAAATGACCATTTTTAAAAATTGCATGGTGTCTCATTGCCTTTGTGGGATTCTCTGTTTATTTTGGCCCAAAATACCACAAGATTAGCTACTGTAGATCAACAGTTCTTATCCTTGGGTGATTTAGTGTCCCCCTCTCCTTCTGCCTCAAGGGTAAATTTGTCAGTGCCTGGAGTCATTGTTAAATGTCACAACTGAGGAGAGATGTAAAACTGGTATTTAGTGAGTGGAGGTCAGAGAGGCTGTAAAACATCTTAGAGTGCACACAGCAGCCCCCATAACAAAGAATGATCTGGCCCAAAATGTTAATAGTGTCAAGGTTGAGAAACCCTGAAAGGTTGGGAAATCTTGGTGTAGAATTTCGCTTCCAGAAGGGAACTAACAGAAGAGACTGCCATAAAGCTGGTGGAAATAGATGTTTCTTACTCAGGTACTGCTGTCTCTGGATTTTGTTTTTCTGATTTTTGCTTCTAGTTTTGTCAGAGACTTAACAAATATTGTAAGAAAATAAGAATAGGTGAATAGAATAGTTTAGAGTCCTGGAGATTACTATTACCCATCTGCCTCAAAATTCATAAATAATTCTATTTCTAAAACTGCTTGTAACCAAGTTAAGAATCTTAAAAAGATCCATCCGAGTCCACATCCAACATACATCCTAAAGAAACCCTTGTGCATGTGAGTGTGCAGGGCTACACAGAGCAATAGCATTGGTAATGGTAAAAACTTAGATGCAATCTAAGTATCTCTTAAGAAGAAATGAATAGAATAAGGGAATTTTAAATGAGCTAGATACATGTCAAGGTAGATAAAGGTCAAACATAATATTGAGTGGAAAAAGTAAGTTGCAGAACAACTTGTTAAGGCAACCTCATTTTTATACAAATCATTACAGCAAAATAATACAATACCAGTTAGGATTGTATCTGGCTGCATTTAAAGAAATTTAACAACAGTGGTTCAACCAAACAGGGTGTTGTAATTTTCTCATGTAAGATTTCAGCTAAAGGTGATCCAGCTGAAGTTGGCTCCCAGCTGCCATCAACTGTGTCCCCACAAAACAAGGAGGGGAATAAAATTTACCCCGTCTGGTGGTCCAAAAGATGAACAAAGGATGATAAAGTGTAATTAGTCCACTTTTGCTAAAGGGACTCAAAAATTTATTTTCGTATAGGCTCAAACCTGCCACCAGAGTCCCTTTTGTAAGGATCATGGCTTATTTTACTTTCTCCTATGCACTCATCCTCAGGATCACAAGACGAAAACTCTTGTGACAAATATTGCATCCATGCTCAGATCTAAAGAGGGAGAGACACAAGATGAAACTGAATCTAAATCTGCCCCATCTTACCAAGAAAATTATGGTTTTACTAGAAGTCCCACCTTTTAAATTACTTATAGCTCCTTGACCAAAACTTGGCCATGTCCTTCTCTACCTACCGTTTGGCTTTTTAGCTAATGACAGAAGAACCTGGGAGCGGGGATGACTAGGACTCACTAGGCCACAGACCAAAGTTCTGATAGGACAGAAGAGAAGAGGGGATTAGTGACAACTAGGTGGGTCACTAGAATTTATTGTCTCAAGTATTACATGTTGTTTAAATATAAGTAATAAAAGATATCAAAATGTAGACTGTGAGAATACATACCAAATTTGTGAAAATGTGTGTCTCCAGGCAGGGAGAAAGAGGAATACAACTGAATAGAAGTACAAAGAGGATTTTCAGTTGATCTCCGTTATCTTTAAGCATTCATATTTTAAAACATCTGAAGCAAATGTGACAAAATATTAGAGTTGTTAAACCTGGATGTTAGATACATGAATCTTATACTCTGTACTTTACTGTAATTGTTCAAAATTAAGAAAAAAATCTTCGAAGGTATTTTGTTACCTTCAAAATGCTGCGGCTAGTTGTAAGTGTTCTTTTACCTTGAGAGAGAAAGAGACATGAAAGTATCTGCCCAAATGATGAACGAAAGGAGGACTAAGATAAAAATTCCAGGGAGCTACATTCCCACTGGCCCCTAAGCTAGACAATTCTTGGAAGTTCTAACACCCAAATCCATATTACATACAGAGTCTCCCAGGTGCATACTCTGAAACAATTAAACTAGGATTTGAGCAGAACTATGGGGAAAAAAAATTAAGTATTCATGATTCATCTTGTTCTCACTGAAAGTCAGCATAAAAGCTTACACGTACAATGTTTCCAAATAGCTGACTGTCCTAACATTTTCTTTCATAAGAGATAGGTCACGCAGGATACGCATACAAGAAGTGCTTTTATGTAAGACATTTTTATCCCCCCTCTTCACCATAAAAAATGTGTAATGAATTGTTTTCTAAAATTGATGGTTTTGGAGCATTCATTTTCATGAAAGTCAAAGTCACCCCCACACAGTCATGAATTCTTTTTGGATGCAATTCAGACTTTCCAAGGTTACCATTTCAGGTTTTACAAAAGAATTATACCTCTCTGACAAGAGGTATCTAGGAGAAGTTGAGGAACAAAAAGTTAAGGAAGCAGAAGACAAGATGAGGTGACATCAGCAGCACTGGGCATTTAATGAGTACTTAAGAACTTATTTTCATGAAATATAGACAAAGTCAGTTTAGAGTAGGTTTTAATTTATTCAGATGAAGAAGTCAGAGAAAGAAAAGAAAGGAAGATGCCATTTTAGTTTCACTTTTACTTGCTGCAGATTAATATCCCATGACCTAAAGTGCATGCATGCAAAGAGGAAGAGTTAGGGAGAGAAAGGAAGGGGGAAACCTGTGTCATAGAAACTTGAAGGGTCTTCTGTCATACAACCCTACAGATTCCCTGCCATGGTGCCTTTCTTGTATTCTTTTAATTGTTTTGGAAAATGTAGTAAGGGTGTCAGTGCAGGAAGGAGGAAAAATGAGTGTTCTTTTTTCCAGCTCTACTGAATACAGAAGAGAAGCCAATCAAAAGAAAACATTCTGACATAAATAATTCTAGTACCACAGAAACAAAGGCAATTGCTTTTCTTTGAACGAATGTGCACAACTTAAATTTCTGTTTGGGAAGAGGTAGTCAAATGACTTTTCTCATTTTTGATGAGTGTTAGAATATTTCTGGAAATGGACCCTGTTGGCAAAAACCAGCTCAGGGCCCAAAGAAAGAGTGGTAATTCAATCCCATTCTGATTATGCTGAGAAATGGAGTTGTCATTTTATGGAGGTGGGTTTGTACCCACTTCCAGGGACAGTGAGACTATTTTACTGGTTAAAGCTAAGTGTAGAAAATTTCAGACCAATGGGAAAAGTATATCTACTTAGATTTTTAAGTTGATTTGTTGTCACTACTGCTCCGTGTTGGAACAAAGTCCTTTCATAATGCATTCCTACCTTGGGAGCTGAATCTTTGGACTTGAATCCCTTGGACCCAAAGACTTGACCTTTTATAAGTCTGTTGACCTCTCTGAGTGCTCATTTCCTCGTTTGTCTTTTTAGGACTTGCCTCCAGAGTGGCTGTCAAGATTGAGATAAAGATGTGAAAATGTATAAACTTTGAAATGGTGGGCAAGTAAAATTGTTTCAAGGATATTATAGATATTACGTGCTATTAGCAGAAAACTAAAGATGCTTAACTTTTTGTTTTGTTGCAGATTTTGTTTGTATTTTGCTTTTATGTACAGTTAATTCTGATCTTGAGTATGCCATCCCTAGACTACCACTAGGCTGACCCTTCTCTCAGCTTTCATTTCTTTGCTTTCAAGAAGATAAGGAGATCCCAAAGGCTCCAGGAGTATGTGACTCAAAGTACAAATAAAGGGCAGAGTCTATGAGTAAAATCCTTGTACAGGCAACCCCTGAAAGGAAGTCCACAGCATGACACTAAGTGAAACAGCATTTTTGAGGGACTTGAAGCTGAAAAAATAGAAGTTATGATAGTCAATGTTTGCTTTAGCTTTTCCAAGAAGTTGGAGAAACAAGGCCTATAGTTTTTGGAAGATTCTAATTGAAAAGAGGATTTTTATTAAGTTTTAGAAAAGCCTTAAGATGAGGGTGAATTTTGTGATAGCTGCTCAAATATTTCCTGAACGTTATCCCTTTCGAGGGACTGGAACTTTGATAAATGTGTCTGTCACCCCAGAGATGCCATGGTGTAATAAATGGATCAGTGCCTGGATGTTTAGTCTTCTATGGAAGAACATAGAATGCAGAAATTCAAGGGTGAGCTTATTTTGGTCGTTGCTGATTTTACATCTGTGCAGGTAGGTGAGCAATTTTAAAACACACATTTTCAAGATGCTATATAGATCACCAGCTCTCAGGCTATGAAGCAGCATGTGTGTGCAGCAGAACCAGAGATGTCTGCAAGTTCAATCAAGTCTGATTCAACAGTCTCTAAAGTAGAAGCAACAGCAGATCCAGAAATATCAGCCATTGCCTCTCATGATGTTGACTCCCAAGCCAAAATAAACCAGACTGAATGAACTTTTTTGTCATATCTGATTCAGCAGCACAAAGCTTAATGGGCTCCTTCCCAAAAGAGAGAAGTGGTGGTGGACATCTGTTCTTAAAAATGACTGACATGTTTCCCAGACTAGCATTTTCTCTATGGCTTTTAAGCCATTTATCACTATCACTAAATATTATTTTAAATCTTTCAAAAAGGATTTGAAAGAGTTAAGAAAAGAGATTATAATCCTCAAGTATGGGCCAAGTATATCTTCTTTCTAACATTGTGTTGCTGTAATTAACGTTGCTAGAGAGTAATGGCCCCAAGTATTCCTGTTAGCCAGTGATTCTGTAAAAATAAACCTCAGTGCTTTTTGACATGTGACAAATGAGCATCTTCTGCCCTGGATATCTACCAGGGATACACTTTAAATTATTCTGAAGGCCTGTAAAGTGCTTTTAAGTCTTCTGTGGGGCTTTCACATGAACGGTGCTTTACCACTTTGAGCACAGAAATGTGGCTGAGTTCAGACAGAAACCTCTCCAGAAGGGTTGCATCCTTTGAAAAGAAGACAGCAGATCATAGCCAAAACCACTGTAAGTCTAAGACGAGCTCTTGCCATGTTTGGGGGATCCTATGGTGCCCATCCCACAGTGATCAAGGGCCATCAAGCTACAAAGGTGTGTTTTCAGAAAACAAACAACTCTCATTTCTTTTAAATCAGCCCTCTAAGATCTACTTCCTTTTTTGCATTTCCTCTTGTATTTCAAAGCGCATGTTGGAGCAAGGCTAGGGACTTCAGGTTCCACACAAAACTCATAAAGAACCAAAATGAGCCCTTCACAGGCAAGAAGATAGGTGTCAGGGAGCGATGTTTATGGAGGCTATAGCAACATTTTTTAAAGACCACTGATATAAAAATTTTCTCTGAAGCAAGTAAAATGTCTTATTCATTTGTGTATCCCTCACATAGCTAGCAGTGGTTTGTATATGATAAATATTAAAAGATATTTGTTGATGTCATTGATCATTCATAGAGCAAAAATATTATTCCTCATGTACCCTGAGAGTCTCCATGGATTACAGAAAAAATAATAAAATGAGATTTCAATTCCAGAGTTTACCACAGGGGCACCATTTGGTCTAGGCTTCAAATTCACAAAAGGCCTGAAAAATCTCTCATTTCTCCAAGTGAGGTTATATATGCCTTCATAGAGGTGATACTGAAAAGATTGAGAGCTTAAGTTGTTCAAAATACATTCTTAACTTAAGCCAAAGTTTTGGGAGCTCTTTCGAATTTTTTTTTTTATTTTTAAAGAATGAACCAGTGTATTATTCCATTTATATCTATCTATCTATCTATCTATCTATCTATCTATCTATCTATCTATCTATCTTAAAGGTTCACAAAAGAATAACCTTTAAAGTGTTAATAATGAATTGTAATAAGGTGGCAGTTCATGTGATTTTTGCCCTCTGTATGTTTTACCCTCTGTGTGTATTTTATCCTTTTGTATGTTTGAAATTACATTGATCACATATGACTTTATATAATCAGAGAAAGCAACAAAACTGTATTTATTATATGAAACAGAGTATAGGATGCAGCAAATGACTTTGAGAATCAGTCAAAGATAACTCCTTAGTCTGAGCCCAAATGACTGAATAGCTAATGGTTCCATTAAGAGAAATTGAGAGATTAGGAAGAGAAACAGATGTGGGGGAGGAGATGTTTTGAATCCAATTGTGAGCACATTAAGTTGGAAGTGCCAGAAGTGCTTCTGCATGGAAATGTTGAAGAGAAGCTTAGAACAAGGTTGGAAATGCAGATTTAATAGGGCATTTATAAGAGTGGAGTCACGGAGAGACAGATGAGCCCAAATGAACAAGATAGGGCTTGTAAATTTAGAAAGTAAAGGAATAAATAGACCCATGCAGATAGAAGGAGCCAATAATGAGGAACCAGGAGATGATGGTTCTCATATAACCATAGGAGTGGAGGTGACCACTATGTGTGTCAGCCCCTAGGAGGACTTTGCATTCCATCTGGAATCAAAATGAGAAGGAGCTTCTCTAGGGTGGGATTGGGGTGGGATAGGGGCATCTCAGGAAGAAACACCCGCAAATATGAAGTCCCAGAGACAGAAAGAAGGCTGGTGAATTCTGGGAATAGACAAAATTTCAATGCATCTGGAGTTCTGTGGTTATTACAGCAGAGTATAAAACATTACCTGCACCCTCAGATAGCTCACAGTCTGATGGGAGAGACAGACATAGCGGTGAATAATTCCAATACATTATGATAAGCACAGGGATAGAGACAAGACAAGTATGAGTGCTATAAATGCACAGTAATAGAGGGGAGACTTTCAGTTCTGGAAGTAGGAGGGTGTAATATTTTTCATAAACTTTCGGAAACTTTTATGAGGGATTTTGCCAAAGAGATGGTAAATAGTGAGTTGGAGATATTGCTAGAAAGGAGAATCTCTGGAAGGGGAAGGGATAAGACAATATATTTATAATATATTTATAAGCTGTTGGATTAGTAAACACAGATTAAATTGCATAGTTCAGCCAGATTCAAGATAGGATAAAACTTCTGGAGACAGTTGGCCTGTTGCTTCTCTTGCAGACTCTAGTCAAGGTTCATGGTAAGTGATCAATGCTATAGCTCGATATCCACATTGCCTTACCTGGCTTCCTTAGGATTGCTGCTTCAAAGGAAACCTACAAATTGGAGACCCAGGACTGAAGGACGTCTTTGCTGTCAGGACAGGGGATGTCTACACTCACTCACCTGGAGTTCCCAGAGGGCGCAGAACAATTTTTGCTTCTGGGATTGTTCTTTCTTCCCTAGCTATCAACTCTGGATGGAGAAATTAGGCCATCAGTAATGGAGTGGTGGCATCACTGAAAAAAGAATTATGCTTGTAAACACAGCAATGTAAAGGATAATGGCATGTTTAGGGGAATACAAGTAGTTTATTATGGTCTTACGGTGGCAGTTATATGTGTTGGGGGGCAGACTGCAGTAATGGGAGACAAAGTTGAAGAATTAGGTTAGGGGCAAATTGTGAAAGTTCTTGAATTATTTTAGAGGGACTTTAGGTTTGATCTTATGGGCAGTGAGGCATCATGAAAGTGTTTTGAAGAGAAGAGATGTGATCAAATGTGCATTTTAGAACAGCCAGCACTGAATGCAGTTTGGAAGATTACTACGGAGGATTAAACCAGGAGGTTGGAAGACCAGTTGGGAAATAATTGCAATCACTGAGGGAAGAAATGATGTGATACCAAATTAAGATAGTAGTACTTGGAATAGAGAATGTAGGATAAAGATTGAGAGGAAGTATAAGCCGCATAACTGACAGAAATTTAGGGATTACTTAGGAAGAAGGTATAAGAAAAAAGAAGCAAGGACCTAGGAAACATCTGGTTTTGGCGTGGGTGCCTTAGTGGCTGGAGATGCTACTAGTCATTGTTTGGAACACAGGAAAGGAGTAGATCAGGGGTTGAGTGTGGTAAGACATATATAATTTTATATATATATATATGTATAATTATATATATGTATAATTATATATATAAAACTTATAATTAAATATATATAATTGAGTCTGTAATACTTGCAGAATATCCAGAGGAGATGGAAATCCAGGCATAGAGTCCAGGAAAGAAAAGAGTTTGGGGTTAGAGATACCAATAAAAATCACTAGTTACAGGAATTAGTTGAAACCAAAAGATCCAACGAAATAATTATAGCATTTGACCCAGCTGTTCGCTGCCACTTAGGTCATATGGGGACTCTTGCATAATAGAGAGAAATATTCTTTGCCAGAAGGTAGAAACAACCCCCAAGATCCCAGAGCCACAACCATCTGAATTCTTCAGCTATGCATTTGGCAGAAGCTGAACACCAGCATCCATAGAGAAAACATATTTTGTCTTGTAGATCCAATTTTCCTTGCCCAAAATTCTTAGTTTGGATACAAAGACTATACGATATTTGACATATGGCTGGTTTAGAAATGTTTGTTTTCCTCAATAAGTCGATCAGATTTGCATATGATCCATTTGATCACTTACCACAATCAGTGATAAATTTAGTAAATACTTGGCAAAAATCATAAAAGCTTACACACACAAATTAGATGGGCTGTGAATACAGACATGGAAACAGATGCAGATTCTTTCTGAAGTTTTCTCTGTCAGGGTTCCTTCACTTCTCAATCTCTTCTGGGGAAACCAGCATGACTGTGTCAATCAAAGTGAAATTTCTTGATGGTTTGTGTTGGTGACTCCATAAATGTCAGGAGTGTGGAAGTGTTAGACTGGCAGCTTCAAAGTAGTCTCCATAGTACTCATCAAGAAAGACCCAGTGCATCTTTTTGGTCAGTTTGATTTTTCTGTGCTCTTCTGTATCTATTCATTATTTCATTTCCCTAGTTTTAGACACTTCATAAGGCAAGCAGAATTTGATGTGGTTTAAGGCCTTGATTTATCTAAAACTTCTCAAGATCATCCTTAGTTATAATGAGAAGGTCTTTATTTTCTTGGGTGGAAGTAAATGATGTGCTTTTACTTTATTTGCAAAATGATATCAAAGCATCTGTACATGGCAGTAGGCTGAAGTCAAGCTCACAAGTAGGTGAGGTTTCCTTTGTTATAATTACTTTTCACATTACAAAATAATGCATAATTTTAAAAATTCAAGCTATCAAATATATAAGAATAGTTTTTAAAAGGAGGGAATATCCATGATCATTAGAAACTTGAACATCATTTCGTGTTTATTAGCCACTTGTGAAGGTGTGGATAACATTTTCAAAAAGAGTAACATACTAACTTGTTTCATATCCTTATTTTTACTTAACAGAATATTTAAGCTATTGTTTCCTATCAACATCAATGCTATGGCTCTACTTCATTCTTTTAAAAAATAACATGGTATTATGTAGTATAGAGGTTACATTATTTAACCATGACTCTATTGATGGACATTATGCTGCAACTATAGAACATACTGAACAGTCTTATACCCACATTTTTGCACACACATAGCTACAGGATACGTTCTTAGAAGTGGAGTTGCTAGGTCAGATGATAAATGTGTTTTTTTCTGACTGCTGTTGCCAAATTGTCTTACAGAGGAGTTGTACCAATTTACACCCTCACTAACTATGAATAAGAATGCCTACTTTCCTTGTTCCCCTCTAATACAGCATTCTAAAGAACTTTTGGGTCTTTGCCAACCAACTAAGTGAAAAATGGTTACCCTGCAGTTGAGTCTGCATTTGAAAAATGGTATTTCATTGTGGTTTGATTTGCATTTCTTCAACTATTCCTTTTGCAGTTAATCATACACTTATGTCTTTTGCTCATTTTTTCAGTGATTTTTTTTTCTTATTTGTAAGAACGGTTTGTTCATTAAGAAAACGAATGCATTGTTATATTTCTTGCAAACAAATTAACTCAGTTCATTGTTCAACATTTGAATTTGCTTATGGTATTTTTACAATGCTAAAATTTTTAATTTTATGAGCTGAAATTTATGACTCTTCTATGATGTCTCATTTCATATCATGCTCAAAAAGCATTCTCACCATCGCAATTATAAAAACAAAGTTTTCTGTGCTTATTTTATTTTAAATGTTTAGTTATTTAATCTACCTGGAAATGTTTTAGACATAAGGATTGAGGTAAGGATCTAATTTAATATTTTCCAAAACCTAAACCATTTATAATATTTTACCCCACCCATGATTTATCATATATCAGAATCCCTTGTGTAGCTCCGTCTATTTATTAGACTTATTCTGTTAAGCTTTTTGGCCTGCTTATTCATATTCCAGAACCAAATTCTCTTGGTTATTGTAGTTGTATAATATATGTAAATATATTGAAATATCTCTCTCATTTTTCAACTTTCTCTTGGTATTTTCTAACTATTCTTTCATGCTTATTTTATCATGAAATCTTTAGAATCAACTTGGGCAGTCACAAAAAAATTAATATCTTGTTGATAGCATGATGAAGATTGTGCTACTTGATCTATTTATAGATCAATTTAGGGAAAATCGAAACTTGAAAAAAAAAATCAAGGCTTCTTATGAATCCCCATAAAATAATGTCTTTCTTTTTGTTAAATTATTCATGTATGGCCCTCACAATCATTTTTAAGTTTTCTTCACATAGATCTTATACATTTCCCAAGTTTATTCCTAGGTATTTTATAGATTTAGTTTATATTGCAAAGGAAATATCTTCAAGTATATATTCTATGTGATTTTGTATGTAGAAAAGCTATTGATTTTTGTGTGTGATTTCAGATTATCCTTAAGTTTCTTAGGTTTAATATGTTTTCCTTGGATGTTCGAGACTCAGTCTTCTATGAATAAATGATAAATTTGGCTCCTTCTTTCCAATTTCTATACCTCTCATTTCTCTTGTCTGATTTCTCTGACTCCTGTCTCCAGAAAAGAAAATAAGAGTGATGTATTTATGATAGCTTTTGCCACTGAGAAACATTAAGCTTTTATGTAGGAAAAATCTGTCAATTCTTCTGTAGCTTCTGAGTTTCATGTCTTGTTTCAGAAGATCGTTCCCATCCCCCACAGGCTAAAGACAGACTGCATATTTTCTTCTAATATTTATAGTTTTCATTTTACATTTACATCTTTAATCCATCTGGAATTTATTTCTATATATTGCAGGAGATAAAAATCTAACTTTATTTTTTCCAGATGGATTGCAAAATTTCCCAACATCATTTGTAAAATTGGTCAGCCTTTCCTCACTGGTTTGAAATGCCACTTTAATCATATTCTAAATAGATCAGTTTTATTTTTTAAACCAGAGCTTAAAAACCATAAAGGAAATGAATTGCAGTAGAGAACAAAGACATGAAAAACCAGCCAAAAAAATCCACATTAAGATAAAGTTGTGCACACACTATTTAATGCATATAATAAAATACAAAGGCCACTCATAGCAAAATAGCATAAATATGAATACTGCAGAGAAAATATTCTTAAATGGTATTCTAGTAAGAAAGAGTCAGAGGATGAAATAGATACACATAAAATACAAGACCATAGCAGTTAATTATTCAAACATTGTTTAAAGTTACTCCCTGCATATGGAAACTTATTTGAAGCCTCAAAGCTGTAAACATCCTCCAGCTGCCTAGTTTAACCCCAAATCAGATGTTTCTGAGAGCAAATCAGAATGTCCAGTAAGTAAAAAGCAAAGTCTGAAATTAGAAAAAAAAATAACAATCCCCTTTTTTTCTTTTAATTCAAGACTGTTTGGTTTTTCATTTGCGTCGCTGTAGTATACGTCACCATCCCTCTTTCTTGGCATTGGAGGAGGGCTACAGTGGACAGATGCCTGGCATTTGCAATTCTTTCTCTCTTTTAACAGGAAAAGTTGGTTAAGAATTATCAAGAATCAAATGGCAAACATTATTACATTCAACTCTGAAAGATGCATAGAAATCTTAAAGCATGTGCACCTACAAATGCATGCCTTTCCAGAGCTTTGAAAATGTTCAATTAAATAATGAGTTTAATGAGTTAGCAATTAGTATTATAATAGTGAACCCTGATATTCCTTGGCCATATCTATATGGTTCTATGAGGCCTGAAGTGCTATTTGTTAGTGGAACTACAACACAGCCAAGAGAAAATTTGTATCAGACTCTTCACTGGAAGATTATAAAGAATATTATTGGCCAATTCAAAATTTTAGTTTATTATGCTGTTGAAACAGCTCAAATTAAAATTAAAAGAATAATCAAAGATAAGGATAGTTTACTACTATTACTATGTCAAGTCATGTCCTCTGAGAGTCGTCCAGTAAGGGCAAAGGAAACCCACAAGATGATGGTGAGGTGTGTTTACGCACAGTATCATTGAAACATGCACATTGTGTTTTCTTTCACAAGTGGAACGACATGTTTTTAGGAAGGACATTTGACTGAGCTTTAATCAAGCATTAAATAACAACTATGGCAATAATAATAACAGCACCAACAACCTCAAATAAACCACTTTCTTCAGGGGTCGGGGACTGACCTGCTGTGTGTCTGGGGGAGGGGTTATGATAGAGAGGATGGCTTGCATCACATTATACAGGTGTTGTGAGTCAGTTATCTTATTACAAATAAAATGTAAACAAGTCCCAGGGTGTCCACACATGGGAGGTAATGGATGTTCTAGCCACTTTATAACAAACACTTCGATGTTTTGAAACATTACAGTATTTAGCAGTCTACATTAAAAACGACAATTAACTGAATAAATTTATAATATTTAATCAGGAGTCTTAGGAATGGCTAATATATAACCTAGGTTTAGAGCTTTCTTTCAAATAAACTAAGCAAATGCAGATTGTTTTTTCCTACTATAAAAGCAGCCAGTCTAAGAGAGTGGGAGTACTGGCAGCTAGGTTAACAAATGCTGCCCCAAGCAGATTTTCCTGGAAAACCTTGCAGAACCTGGGTCTATTTTTGCCACTATTATTTGCCAAGATGGTCCTGGGTGCTCTTTGACTTCCTGACCATCTAAATAAAGCTAGACTTTGGACAGGCTTTTTATTTCTCAAGCCCACGAGGAGTGCTAATTACAAAATACTTTAGTTTAAACACTAGAAACTCATTCACGAAGCCAAGCCAAGTCTGAGATTTGAAAGCATTTAAAAATATCCTTGCAACAGCCGTACTACTTTATACTTTATCTATTTTTAGGGCCTCAGTGTTTGTTTTGCTGGAAGAAAAAAATTAAAACATGAAAAGTATGCCATGAGCAAATCTGCAATAATAAGCAGCACATACATGTTGTGGAAGAAAATATTCAACATAAAGCAGTCAACATAAAAACAGATTCTGCTGAGGCATTTTTATAAATAGCAGTTATTATTTTGCTTTCAACTGCTGAGCACTTTAAATAACATGCCCTTAAAAGTTGTCAAGTGCTTTACTTCATATACATATAATTTCTTGATCTTAACTTTCATAAAATTATTATGGAAAATCATAAATGTATTCCATTAGTTCCATGTGTCATTTTATAGTCATTATATTGTTAAAATTAGAAGCACAAGGAAGAAAGAAATAAAAACATATGACAATGGCGCTGAAGAAGCCATTTACGAGAAAATATGCATGACTCTGTATAAAAACAGAATTTGTGTATAAAAGTTTGTAGAAAATGTTTCTAATAGGTATCATCTCACCCAGAGAGTTACAGATAAAATTGTCCCAACTGGTTGTCATACCAAATTAAGGGCATACCCCACCTTAAATGTCCCTTTGAATTCTCGAGTATACTAATCCGGGGGAATTAGGTTTTGAACCTAAAAGAACAGTTTTGGAACTGCTTGCATCATGTAATTACTGCTATACACCCGAGCAAATTTTCACAGTGTATCTTTAAAAGCAAAAATCACTTTAAAAGGTTCTGAATCACCTCCATCTGGAAAGTATAGAGGTATGTAAAGGAAAAGTATGACTATTTCAATACTGGGAAAATGAAGTCTTAATACAAGAAAATAAAGTGAATTGCCTGATTCCCACAACGGGGTAGCACATTCCGACTCCCGTCACTCCACAAGGGCTGTTGGCCCTGGGTGGGGCTGATGCAAGCCTCCATCACCATGTTCCCTGAGACCAAAGGCCGCCTCCAATAGTGGCGGTTCAGAGAAGCTGCAGCTTTGTTCGCTACTGCTGGCAGACACCAGAAACCATGGTAACACTTACAGGGCCCGAAACACCTTTATTCACCGCTTCAGAGCTTCCCTGCATCAGCCCATGTGATTCAGCTTGGCAATATAGAAAATGGTAAAGTAGGGTTCAGAAAAATACTGACGAACAGTGCAAATCATGTCCAGAGTAGAAATTGTGACTTTGCTAGCATTTCACCAGTATTTCCTGCCTTGCAACCAGTAGATATGTAACCAAAATGACTTGCTGTGAATTTTGTAGCACCCAAGCCAAAAGCAATAAAATCTCTGTAAGAGCATACGCGCCATGGCAGAATGCAACATCAGCCCAGAAAAATGATTTTCCTGGAAAGGCCTGTGCAGCGATGAATAAGGCTCTCTATGATACGGAAGCTGGGCAGAGATTTTCGCTGCTTCCAGCCCACAGTGAGGTAATTTTAAAGGCACTTTTCCCTTCATTTGTTCTGCATTCACTGAATGTACATTTTTTGATGTCAGAGGGACATTGCAGAAAAGATCAGACGAAATAGTCTGACAATGGAGCCAAAGTTCAAAGCTTCTCTATTTTCAGGTAACAGCCGCGACAGTTCGTCTGCACTAAATCTTTCGAGGGCATGTCACTGTAACCCCTTCCACAGCTTTTCAAACAGTTCAAGACAAACAAATCACTTAGTCGTTGAACAACTATAACATCTGATACCATCACACAGAAGTTGTAGCAATAGTCACTAATCAAAGTTCCTTCTATTCAGTTGAAAAAAGAAAATTCCTCAGCTTTGGTTTAAGATCACCTTTTTATGCTGTTCTTTTGAAATTTATATGCCAAGGCTGGGGGAGAAGAAGGATCCTCCCTATAAGAAGAACCAGGGAGTCAGGTTCTAGCCGCAGACCCCTGTCAATCAATGACTAAGGGGTGGGTTGGGAATCGTCGGTGACTGGGGAGCCCCGCAAAGGAATAGCCAGGCCCTCCTTAGACTCGCTCTGCCAGTCCTGCGGAGAGGACCCACTCTCAGAGGTCTGTCCCCGGCAACCATGTTCTCCTTTCGGGCCTTCTGACTGACTTCTCAATGAAGCACGGACTGCCAATGCCAGCACCACCAAGCGGTAGAGTTGCAACACCACCACGAGGAAGTTCTTCACTGCAAAGAACACCAGCATCTGATTGATCACTTTGAAATAGGTCATCAGTATGAGACGCACCACAAGGAAGGGGCCATCTTGTATGAAGACGCTGATTCCGATGTTCCACAGATCCGCACTGTACTGGCAAAAGAACAGGCTGGGGAATCCCCTCTCTGTCACAGACACGGGGCAAACGACGTTCTGTACTGAAAACACAGGACAGACTAGTTACTATCTCTCTTGGAAGTGTAGACATATAAGACAATGACATGGGGACAAGTCATTAACAATGGGGACTGTGCTAGTAATAATTCTGTGAATACAGAATGGAAATGAAATGGAATGATCCCGTGATTTAATTCTGAGTGGAACAAGTGAAAACACCTTGCCCTGTGACTTGCATCCAAATAGAAAATGTAAGATCATCTAGTCCTCAACCTGGGCAAAGCACCACATGAAATAGATTCTAGGAGCCAGGCATGGTTACAAGTGCTCATAGCTCAAGCTCCTTGTGAGGCTGAAGCTGCACCACAGGGTGGGAATAAAAAATAAAGGAAGCTGCCATTGTGATCCTGGGATCCACAGTGTAAGGAAGACTCACAGTTACATGCTCACAGCCTCAAGTCGGAGAGCATGACTGCCTCATTTTCCAGCAGTGAGTTGCTGGCGGGGTCACTAAGCCTTCCTGGGCCACAGTTTCTTCCTTTGAAAACTGGGATAACAATCATATCAGTGAGGAGAGGGGTCCCTATTCATTGGCTCATTTTGTTTCCATTAGAATAACAGCCCTGCCTCCTGTCCACTTTTTCCCTGTCCACGTGATCTTCCCGTTAGGATCACGAATGATTTGCTTGATCGATAAGCTTGAGAAACGGAGCAAAGTGTACGTGGCTCTGATCATTCTATATACTCTTTTTAGGATCTACCTGTTTGTTGGTTTACACACTCAAGCATGTGTGCAAACTGTGCTGTGAAAATTCAAGTGCTTATATTCAAATTCAAACTTAATTCATATTAAACATATTTTTCAAATGATGGAGGAAAAAAACCTGAATAAATGCCATTGTTATTTTATTTTGTCCTAATTCCTTGTGCTTTGTTTCACAGTTTACAAGAAAGACTGGATATAATTACTGATTTTCCAGTTAAACAAAAGGAGGTCCAATCAACAGAAGAACCTTTTGTCTTAATTTCTCAAATGTAAATTTAATTCAGGGTCAAGGGCAGAAAATAATCCTTTTATAATAATGAAGCCTTCCATTTGGAGTTTTCAAACAAAGAATGCCATCGTCTACTGGAGCCTGCAAATATTATGAAGCTGCTTTGATATGGATAAACATAATGTACTATTTGTTGGAAAATACAATAATGATTTAGTCAGAAGTAACATTTGGTCTTTGTTTTTCAAACAGCTGCATAACATTATCACCCCTGAAAGTTTACAAAATGTCTTTCTTAAATACAAATTTTCTTAGCAAGGCAACAAACCACAAGATATGGGAGGGTGAGGATTGGCAGGGTGAAAGACAAAAGAGAAACCAAGGTTATATCAATGGCAGCCTTTCCTAAGAAATGAGGGCCAGGAAATGGCTCCCAAAGGACCTTCTAAAGGTATTAACTCAACATCTAATGTGATGGCACCTAATATTCTATAAGTGGATACCAACTGGACCAATGAGTCCAGACCATACCTTTCAGGGCTCATTATGACAAAAATCTGTGTGTGTGTGTGTGTGTGTTATTAGCATAGATTTGTTTGTAATTATTAATAAGTGATTCCATTTTTGGTATTCCTTAAAAGCTACAGCAAGTTTTCCCATCTATTTCAAATTGTTAATAATTTCAACAAGTGGATGCTATGTTTAAAATGGCCTCAGACCTCTGAGTCTACAAAAGTGAACCAAAAACGGAGAAAAAAGTTAAATATCCCTGTCCTAAGGATTAATTCTAATCCTGAGGCCAGCAAGTAAGGTGTCATAAATAAACAAGTTGGGCTAAGGAAAATGTAATTATTAATTTCTAGAATTTCTTTGGAGTAAAGTGACATCCAGGAGAATTCTCAAATCAAAATTCTAGGGTTCTAAGAAGTTTTCAGATGACTCTAGATCAACAATGCTCAATTGAACTTTCTGTGATGGTAGAAGTGTCCCATATTACTGCTGTCCAATATGGTAGCCATTTGTGGCAACTGCGCAGTTGAAATGTGGCTAGTATGACCGAGGAATTGGACTTTTAATGTTTTACATTTTTAATTAATTTCAGTTTAAAGAGCCATGTGTGGTTGGTGGTCCCCTGTTGGACAATGAAGCCCTAGATTATTGCTAGTATGAAATGCCTGGGAAACGGATTACTTCTTGCAAAATCTTAGGGATTTATGTTTTTATTAAAATAAGACCAATGGGATTCCAAGGACCACCAATGAGGACAATTTTAACTGCTCCTATGCCTTCTGAAGTTCTAATACATGAGTCTGGAAAAAGAATGAAAATTATTTCTTATAAATAATAAGAGATAAAACATTTATGGCAGCAACTTGCTAAGCAAAGTGTATATTACTGAGTCATGACAAGAATCTTCAATCCTAGTGACTATGATTATCATCCCTATTTCATGGATGAAAGAAAGCTGAGACACAGAGGTATCACCTGGTTTGCAGGAGGTCTTATAAATCATAACTGATGGAACTGTTGTTTGAAGTAAATATAATGCTGTGCAATTATCTGCTCTGCTATCTTAAGCTTACCATGTACCACAGTGGATCCACTCTTCTTGGCTTACTAAGTTTCAATCTATTTTCCTTCTAAGCTGAACTAGAACTAACACTGGGATATAGACATGATAATCCTTTCACTGGCCTTCTTAGTTTTAGTATAATTGATAATCAAGAGGTGTAATTTTCTGGGTTTTTGCACAAACATCAGGATACTTACCTGCCAGGTCAAGTGGAAACTGCAGCATGCTCCAAGTCCATATAACAAGGATGGCACAGACTAGTGCAGGGCTATTCCTAGAATACAGACAAAATTTTAAATTTGTAATAAAAAGTATGATCACACGCAGAAGAGAAAAATCTTCTCAGCCCATGTTTTTAGTATATTCCTAATAAACCTCTTGTGGCCAAAATATATTGGTGATTTAATATATCAAGGAAAAAAATCCTTACCTGATAATAATGGAATAATGAAGAAGTGAAAAATAAGTAATCTGAGACTTAAAACCCAACATATGCATGAATTATGACAAAACCTTTGGTCCCATATTGCTGTCTTTAGTTTTATAAAATTATGGAAATATTATGGGAGAGAAATGATAGGGAGGAAAATATAGATATTGACATGGATATTCAAATGACTGATTTCAAGGAATGTCAGCAGGGGAATTAATAATTATTCTAAGAAACCAGGGATCTAATTGAAAAGACATTTCAAAAGAGCTAAATGATGCTTAAACACTAAAAGCTCAACATTGAAAGAAAATTGTCATTAGACAGGAAAAAGGTAAGGAGATAAATCCAATAAACAAAGATTTATACCAGATAGGAGGACGTAAGGCAAGTAATAAGCCTGTTTCATTCACCACTGTATCCTTAGTGCCTAGAACAGGGCTTGATGGATACAACATATATTTGTGGAAGGAATGGTTAAATGCACTAAAGAAGGGTCTATATTCAGACAAATATAGAAATGTCTTAGACCTAGGAAAATGGTCATGAAGGCTAAAATCAGAAAGAATACAGGTTACAGAAATGCAAAGGATATTAAAAAGGGTCACATTTATTTTTAGCAAAGATAGAAAGGAAGTCATCAATTTGAGCTTGGTGGCATAATAATAGATTTTGTTTCCATCTTCTGTCAAAAGAGATTTTCAGATTGAAGAGGTCTGAAAAGCATTAAAGATGAGTAATTGAAACCAAAAGAAATGAGGTGATTGTAAGGGATATCTTTAAATGCTTCAAGTGTAGAGGCATTAAATGCAAAATTAAATCTCAAAACTCTGAGAGAATTTGTAAATGAGATTTCTAAACCATCATTATCTGTCTTGGCAGTTAATGGTGGAGACAAGGTTGGTGATAAAAAAATAAAGTCTCAACTTTCAAAATGAAACAGAAATATGTCTAAAAGTACAAAAGGCACATTTACTATTAATCTCTGGTTAGATTATATAGATGATTCTTTGAAAGATTTCTGAGAGCCCTTTTAGAAGAAGACAGTTATTACGAAGCATCAGCACAGGTTCTCTGAGAAAAATTGCACTCAACTAAACTTAGTTCTTCCTTTGAAAAAAATATAGTTAGGATTACCAAGCAGGTAATGTTATGTAAATCGATGACAGACATTCAGATTAAAACAAGGCTTCTGAAAAAGTCTCCCATAGTGTTCTCATTAACAAAATTAACAAATATTCCAGGTGTGAATACTGTTAGGTAGATTCCTGTGTAAATGGCTCCCCACAGGGGGACTCTCCAATGGGTTGCTGAAGGCTGTGCTTTTGATTCTTTTCTACTTCACATTTTATCATGACTTGGTTGACATTGATGGAAGGCTTCTCATATGCACATATGGCATGGAGCGTGGATAGAAAACCAGTACCCTGGAAGACACAATCAGGATTCCAAAAGAGGTAACTAGATGACCTAGATTAGAATAGAATTGGAAAGAAGAGATAGCATTTCACAGCAGTAGCCATAAAACAGGGCTCAAAGATTTTCCCTTACTATTATCTAATTATGAGTCCACAGTATGACATGATTTATGATTTACCAAAATCAAATAAACTCATAGGTTGCTTCACAAGAAATATAAAGCCTAAAATTTTAAGTGGAAATGCCTTGGGAATGCAGACTATAACTTTTCTCTCTTTACACGGTCAATGTCTATACACAACAGATCTTCAATAAGTGCCTGAATTTTTAAATAATATTATGGACAGTTTCTGATTTCAGACATCCATGCCAGGCAGTTTTCTAAATGCTTAACTCTATGTTCATACTTAATTCTCATACCAGCTCAACAAAGTAGACACAATTGTTATCTTGTTATTTTATCAAGGAGGTAAAAGAGTTGAGGAAATGTGTCCAAAATAATGTAGTTATGAATGTTGAGAGCAGAAATCAAAACTAGACAGCTGATTTCAGCATTTACTCCTTTGATCATTACATTATATTATTTCCATGAATGAAATGGAAACTTTTAGCTCTGCTCTATTCTACAATGTTCAGAACATACCTGAAATATTATGTGTGGTGCTTAATGTATTAGAAGAAACATTTATAAAGTTTCTTGTACCAAAGGGGAAGAACCAGAATGGTAAAGAATTCAGAGTCATGATCTATGTGAGATAGTTCAAGAAACTGAAAACTAGAGAAAATTCCTTAGAAGTTTTATTTCCTATGTTTAAGGACTATAATGTGGAAAAGGAATGAAACATTTCTTTTGACTTGAGATGGCCAATTCAGGCTCAAAGGATTTCAGTTGCAACTGTGAGAATTCAAATTTCATCCTAATAGAGGAAAGTAGTTTCTAATAATATTACCTCAAAATAGAACAAGTTGCCACTTGGGGTTAGTATTTCTTCTATTAGTGTAATTTTTCAACAGAGCTTGCAGAAAAAGTTGTTGAGGATATTTTGGCGAGGTTTTTTCAACAGATGCAAACGAAATTTTTCACAACATCTTTTGAAGTTTCATCTAATCCCAAACTTCAATAATTCTTCCAAAAACTATGTGCAATTTGCCTGCAAGGCAGTAGAAAGCAGTGGCAAAGCAGGGGGCTGTGGTGCCAAGTGACCAGAGTTCTAACACCAACTCCAACTCTCATTAAAGAAATAGGATGTGAGACTCTAATTCCAGATTGATCAGTTATTAGTTATATGAATATGAGTAACTAGTTTAACATCTGTATGCTTTGGTTTACCCATTTACATTATGAGGAAGACAATAATAATAATTGGATTATATAATAATTTTATTCAGTATATTATTTAAGCATGTTAAACATATAAAGCTCTTAGAACAGCATGTGACACAAGCTATTATAGTAGATCACTACAAATTAGTTATTTTTGGTTTCATGTCATCTTGAGACTTTATTTGCCTCTCCTGACATGTTTTTGCTTATAAAATGGTGATAATAAGAATATTTACATCATAGTGTGAATGTAAATGCAAAATAACTTACTGAATTAAAGCATTTAAGACTTCTTAGCACACAACAAGTGATAAATAAACATTACATAATTGTAGCAGTAGTAATTTTACTAGTATGTCAGTATGCTTCTTAAAATCTTTGTATATTATTCATCATCCTACAAAATAGGGATAAATGATATACTAACCCTAGCCCTACATAAATTCAACTTTAACCATGCAATAATGAATGCACATTTTTGCATATGCATATATTATCTATGCACACACAAAATATGGAAGAATGTGGGTGTTGAAAAACATACCAGTAAAATTATCAAACACAATTTTGGAAAAGTAGTCAGAAAATTTTTAAAGCAGGCAAATATGAATTATTAGATCAGACAGTAAAAATTCTCAGGAAGGTTAAATGTTAGAATGTAAATAAATCATGGAGATTAATGGCAAACACTCAAGATCTGCAAAGGAATTTTGGGTGGATTTATTCACCACTGTCCCATGTGTATAATCTGCCTTCACAAATGTCAACTGAGAAGCATGTAAGGAGACAATGAACTTGATTCAGAGAGAGACAAAAAAACTTGGGAAGTTTAATTATTAACATTAGTATCACTTTTCTATTTGAAAAACTAGTAAGATAAAAGACTGGCATTTGGTGTATCAGCACACCCAATCTGGTGGTTAAAAATAAAAAGTCATATTTTGCCAATTTGCTTAGCTATTTCTTTTTCTAAAAAAAATTTTATTATACTTTAAGTTCTAGGGTACATGTGCACAATGTGCAGGTTAGTTACATATGCATACATGTGCCACGTTGGTGTGCTGCACCCATTAACTCATCATTTACATTAGGTATATCTCCTAATGCTATCCCTCCTCCCTCCCCCCACCCCATGACAGGCCCCGGTGTATGATGTTCTCCTTCCTGTGTCCAAGTGTTCTCATTGTTCAATTCCCACCTATGAGTGAGAACATGCGGTGTTTGGTTTTCTGTTCTTGCAATAGTTTGCTGAGAATGATGGTTTCCAGCTGACTGTAAACTAGTTCAACCATTGTGGAAGACAGTGTGGCAATTCCTCAAGGATCTAGAACTAGAAATACCATTTGACCCAGCCATCCCATTAGTGGGCATACCCCCAAAGGATTATAAATCATGCTGCTATAAAGACACGTGCACATGTATGTTTATTGCAGCACTATTCACAATAGCAAAGACTTGGAACCAACCCAAATGTCCATCAATGACAGACTGGATGAAGAAAATGTGGCACATATACACCATGGAATACTATGCAGCCATAAAAAAGGATGAGTTCATGTCCTTTGTAGGGGCTATTTCTTTTTGGAAGTGTAAATATTCCTGTAGAAAAGAGACAATCAGCAGATAGAATTCATCTAGTTTTTTTTTTGTTTTAAAGAAAATGACAAATACCATCAGAAAAGGAAAAAATGATAGAAAGGAAGAAAAAAATGAAGTATTAACCTATCCTAGAAGAAATATTTCACCATTTCTTCCAGGTGAAAGACAGATTAGCCTCAACTCTGCAAAATAAAAGTAAAACACAATGTAAACATAAGAAGAGTCTCCTTTGTATGGTCAAGTATTCACAGGGAAATGTTAGTAATGCTGTGAGAATAGAATTCTTTTTAATACATGATTTATTAATGTGTTGGGGGAAAAAAAAGATTGCACAAAGTGATCTCCAAAGGTGTAAATGGCCAGGGAACTCTCCGTGGCAATGATGTTGAAATTCTGACTTGTGAAAATGTTGGAAGGTGGCTGTAGTGAAATGAAAAGGTCAGCAAATAATTTCCCCAACAAACATCTATAATATTAAAAAATTGTCAAAAAACAACCATCAGGGCTCTGAAAATCAACCAAAGTCAAACAACAAATTAAGTAACATTTATTCATGAAAAGTTGACCAAGCTTCAGGTAAGAACAGTGAGAATCTGAAGGATTCTTACCCACAGATACTCATTCCCCTATCCCCAGCTTGGCTATTTTTGTTTTTTTAACTGTACTGAATGAAGTTAAACAGATGAGGAAGAATTTATTCAAGACTATTGAAATACAAGAGAAAGATTAAACTCAACTCTGCTAAAACAAAAAGTAGGAGAGTTTTCAAGAACTGGGGTGACCTACTGGAAAAGTACTGGAGAATGTTAGGATGGAGGTTGGTCAATTTGATTAGGCCACTTGTGTTTGGTAACTGGCACTTTTCAAAGTTAGGATCCTACACTCTCACAGAGGCTGGGAGATAGGGGCTCCATCTTTCTTTAAGACTGCATTTTAAATAGATGGCTCCCAGGTCCTTGAGAAAGATATTGTTGGTTTGCAAACCGGCAAGAGGCTGGGAAATTTACATTTCAAAGAGGCAGAAACAGAATTTATGATATCAAGTTTCTTAACGTAAATGCTGTATGAAAAGATAAATTAGGGACTTATAGTCAGAAAAAAAAAAACTAAGTTAATTCAAGTTATGGGAATGCTAACACCATATTGACCAGTTAAAGTGGTAATTTTACCAGTGACGGCTTTGGAGTGGAGTATGAAATCTCACACTCAGTGGTGTGGTCAATAGAAGTAACAAATTTGATTGGAAATATTTTAAAAATATGTAGCTTGTTACTTTGAGACTGCAATCCCATTTGGAGTGTAATGAACTAACTTTAAATTTAATAGAGAGATTCTTAAAATGAGAGCTATAGAAGGGCTAGATGAGTACTCCTGTAGGCCTGGCTGACTGAAAAACTGCAGGCATGTTCAGGGAAGGCCAAAGAGGGCCCAGTGGGAATCAAAAGCTGAGGCAGACAACATCTTGAATTGTAAATGTGCTATCTGCTCCATGCACAGATCATCAAAGAATGGAAGTCATAAGGGCTCACAGTATTTGATTCCAATCTGCCCAAGTTATTGACTGACCAAAAACGTAGCTATAGGTGTGACCACTAAGATGTCGAACTAAAAATAAAACTAGGTACTTTTAAAAATCTGAGACATCAGTGACTACAATCCAAGGAGAGATACATTCCTCCAATTAAGAAAACAGATGCAACAAAATGAGAAGCCTCAGCTGGTGGCAGTGGTGGGGAGCCTGAAGATAACATATTGTTAGAATATATTATCCAAAATGCCCAGTTCTCAACAAAGGAAGTATGTGATAAATAAAAGAAAAAAATCCAGAAACATCTAACTTACAATTAAGAGGGAAAACACAACAGTAGAAACTGTCTCTACTGAGGTCCAGACATTGGAGTTAGCAGAAAAATGTTTCAAAGCAACTATTATAAATATGTTCAAAGAATGAAAGACAACTAAGTTTGATTGGTTAAAGAAAAGTCTCATGGCAATGACTCAACAAGTGAGTAAATAAAGATACAGAAACTATGAAAATGATTAAATAGAAACTCTAGAATTGAAAATATGCAAACTAAAGTGAAAATTTCAATAACCTCTACAATTGGACTCTACATCTGGATTTGAGATGGCAGAAAAAAAGAATCAGTGACCTAGAAGATAGATCAATAAAAATTATCTAATCTGAAAGACACAGAGTGAAAAAAGATTGAAGAAAAAACAGCAGAGCTTCAGAGACCTGTGGAACACAGTCAGTCATATATATTTTTAATAGGAAACCCAGAAGAAGAAAGATATAAAAGAGAGGAGAAAATATTTAGAGAAATAGTGGCTGAAAATCTTGAGGAAAAACATAATTACAGGTATAAGAAGATCAATAAAGCCCTAGAATAAGTAGAAGCAAAGATCCACACTTAGACATATCTCAAACTACAAAAAGCGAAAGAGGAAAAGAAAACATCAAGAGAAAATTGAGTCATGATGTACACAGTAACAACAAATAAGTACTGTTGACCTTCGAGCAAAGCGGGGGTTAGTTAGGAGAACTGACCTCCCCACACACAGTTGAAAATCTGTGTATAATTTTGACTTTTCCAAAACTTAACTACTAATAGCATACTGCTGACTGGAAGTAATATCAATAACATAAACAGTCAATTAACACATATTTTATATGTTACATGTATTACACACTATATTTTTATAATAAAGTAAGCTACAGAAAAGAAAATGTTATTTAGAAAATCATAAGGAAGAGGAAATGTATTTACTATTCATTAGTAGAACTGAATCATCATAAAGCTCTGCATCCTCATTATCTTCACATTGAGTTGGCTGAGAAGGAGGAAGAAGAAGAGAGGCTGGCTGGTCTTGCTATCTCTGGGGTGGAAGAGGTGGAGGAGGTGGAGGAGGTGAAAGGAGAGGCCAGAGAGGCAGGCACACCCAATGTAAGTTTTATTTTTTAAAAATCTGCATATAAATTGACCCACACAGTTCATACTCATGTTGTTTGAAGGTCAACTATAATGGCTAACACTGATCAGAAACAATGAAGGCCAGTAGACAGTGAAATTATATATATGTGTATATATGTAAAATGGTGGATCTTTGTTTTTACTTATTATATGGTTTCATTGATCTTCTTACACCCTTAAACTATGTTTTTCCTCAAATTATATATATATGAAAACCGTGTCAACCAATAATTCTTTATATAGCAAAACTATCCTTTAAACATGAAGGCAAAATAAGAATATTTTCAGATTAAAAAAAAAAAAAACTTGGAGTATTTTTTACTACAGATTTGCCTTAGGAGAAACACTAAATAAAGTCTTTCAGGTTGAAAGGAAATTACACCACATAGTAACTGAAATACACATGGAGAAATGAAGTGCATGAAAATGATAAATGTATGGGAAATTAAAAGGAACATATAAATATACAGTTATAGAGACATTTTCTAATATCTTTTTAAAACATTAAAAGATTATATAGAACACTAATTATAACACTGGATTATTCGATTTATAACATACAAAGATATAATATATTTATAAAAACAATAGCAAAAAGGAAGAGGAGGAAACAGAGTTATCAGTAATGGAGCAAGTGGGGCAACAGTGCTATGACCAAATGGAGCCATATTGTTAGGCTTTATCAGAATTAAGTTAGTTTTACCCTATAATAGAGTGTAAAATTTTTAAATGTATATTTTAATCCCTAGAGCATCTACTAATAAAATAATTCAAAAAATGTATACAGAAATTAACATCATTGACTTAAAAATGCTTGTATAACCACCCCCACCAGAAAAACAAAACAGTAAAGGAGTAACACAGAAATAAAAAGGATGTGAGACATAGAAAAAAAACAAATAGTAAAATGGCAGCTATAAATCTAATCACATCGATAATTACATTAAATATTAATGGTCTAAACACAGTGTACCAGCTTCAATAGTGTCCCTTAAAATTCCATGTCTACCCGAGTCTCAGACTGTGACCTTGTTTAGAAATAGGGTCTTTGCAGATGTAATCAAGTTAAGATGAGGTCATATGGATTAGGGTGGGCCCTAATCCAATGACTAGTGTCTTTATAAAAAAAGGAAAATTTGGAGACACAGACAGACACACTGGGGTGAATGCCATGTGAAGAAAGAGGGAGAAATTGGAGTGATATATCAACAAACAACAGGACACCAAGAGTTGCTAGCAGCCACCAGAAACTAGGAGAGAAACATGAAGCAGATTCTTCTTCAGAGCCTCCAATAGGAACCAGCACCTTGATTTTGGATTCCTAGCATCTGGAACTGTGAGAGAAGAAATTTCTGTTGTTTTAAGCCACCATATTTGTGGTATTTTGCTATAATAGCCCTAGTAAACTAATGTAAACTTAAATCAAAAGACAAAAACTGTACTCAACTGGGGAGGAAAATGCAGGATCCAACTGTAAGCTGTTTATAAGGGACAGAATGTAGATACATATATGCATATAATTTGAAAGTAAAAGAATAAGAAAAGATATCCCTATGCCAACATAAGAAAGCTGGAGTGCCTATATTTGTAGGAGACAAAATTGACTTTCAGAAAAGAAATATTACTAAAGAAAAAGTGATCATTCATGACAAAATGTTACTACATTGGAAAGATGTTAACAATTCAATTTTGCACACCTACATACACAGCCCCAAAATATATTAAGCAAAAACTGACAGTATTTGAAAGAGAAACAGACATTCCAACAATTAGAATGAAAGATTTCAGTGTTCTACTTTCAGGAATCAATAGAACAACTAGACACAAAATCAGTAAGGATGCAGAAGACTTGAACAACGCTATCAACCAAGGTGATGTAACTAACATTTTATAGAACACTCCACCCAACACCAAGTACAGACACATTCTTCTCAAGTACACATGGATCTCCAGATAGGCCATATAATAGACCATAAAGTAAGTCTCCATAAATTTAAAAATACTGAAACAATTTAAAGTAGATCCTCAGATGAAAGTAGAATTAAAGCAGAAAACAACAACAACAAAAAGTCTAAGGGATCCCCATACATTTAGAAGTTAAACAGCCAACTTCTAAACAACCCATATAAAAAGAATGCCAGAATAAATTGGAAAATATTTTGAACTGCATTAAGCAACAAAAAAAGACATATCAAATTTATGGGGAGCTAGCAAAGCAGTGCTTACAGGAAAATTCATACTTTAAATGTCTATAGTAGAAAAGATGTAAGGTCTCAAATATAGTAGAAAATATGAAAGGTCAGTAATCAAAGTTTCCATCTGAAGAAATTAGAAAAAAAAAAGAAGAGCAAATTAAATCCAAAGCAAGCATAAGGAAGGAAAAATTAAACATCAGAACAGAAACCCATGAGGTGGAAAACAGAATAACAATAGAGAAAATCAATAAAACCAAAGGCTGGTTATGTTTAAATATCAACAAAATCAATAAACCTGATCAAACCAAAAAAGTAAACATCAGCCCCTCCCCTCACCCCCTAAAAAAATAAGAGAGAAGGCAGAAATTGCTAAACTCAAGAATGAAAAAGGAGGGTACCACAACTCAGTCCACAGAAATTAACACATATATAGTAGATATTATGGACAATTTTATGACAATTTTTATGACAAAAATCTACAACTTAGACAAAATAGAAAAATTCCTAGAAAGGAAAATGTAACCAAAACTGATTTAAGAGGAAATAGAATATCTAAATAGACCTATATAAAGTAATGATATTAAATTTATAATTTAAAAAATCTTCCCACAAAATAACCTTGGTCCAGGTGGCTCCCTAGGTGAATTCTATAAAATATTTAAAGAAGAAATAAGACCAAACCTATGTAAAATCTTTCAGAAAATAAAGAAGTAATACTTCTTGAGGTATTTGATGAAGTCAGCATTACCAAAGACAGAAAAAGATATCATTAGAAAAGAATACTATAGATCAATATGACTCATAAGCAAATGTTAGCAAACTGAATCCAATAACATGTAAAAAGTATTACAGACTGGGCACAGTGGCTCACACCTATAATCCTAGCACTTTGAGAGGCTTAGGCGGGGGTACTGAGACCAGACGTTCAAAAGCAGACTGGGAAACATATGGAGATCCTATCTCTACAAAACATAAATTAGCCAGGTGTGGCATGTGCCTGTGGTCCCAGCTACTTGGGAGGCTGAGCTAGGAAGATCACTTGAGCCCAGGAGGTCAATGCAGTGGTGACCACACTGGGTGGTACCTGGGCCTGGGCTAAAGGGCAAGACCCTGTATCAAAAGAGAAAAAATGTCAAAGTTGGTTTAACATCTGAAAATTAATTAGTGTAATATATTGTTTTAATAGAATAAAAGACAACCAACACTTAATTATCTTAATAAAAGCAGGAAAAGTATTTAACAAAATTTAACACACACCAAAAAATAATTCCTAATAATCTACAAATAAAAGGAAATTTCTTCAAACTGGTAAAGGGCATCTATACAAAACCCACAACTAATATCATCTTTAATATAGCCAGACAGAATGCTTATCTTTTGAGATTGAAATGTCTACTCTTACTACTTCTATTTGACATTGAAAGAAGTTTTTTTCAGTGCAATAAGGCAAGAAAAATAAATTAAAGGCATACGGATTAGAAAGAATCAAAACAGTCTGTTCACAAGCAGCATGATCTTGTAAGGAGAAAACTTAAGGGATAAAACTAATTAGCAAGTTGAGCATGGCTGTGGTAGTAGATCATCATATAAAGTAAACTGTGTTTCTATTATAGCAATGAAAAATGTGAAAATAAAATTTAAAAAATAATTCCACTAGTAGGAGCATCAAAAAGAATAAAAACTTAGGAAATAGTTAAGAAAAGCAATACAAGCCTTGTACACTGAAAATTACAAAACATTGCTGAGAGAAATTAAGGAATATCTAAACAAAGGATGAGATATTTTGTGTTCACAGATTGGAAAATTTAATATTGTTAAGATGACAATTCTTCCCAAATTGATCTTTAGATTCAATTCATTCTCTACCAAGAGCATAGTAAGTTTTTTTAAAATTTTTTTACCCTTTCTACAACTTGAAAGGAGAATTTTAACAATTATATAAAAATGTAAAGCACTTACAACAGCTAAAACAAATTTTAAAAGAGCAATTCTGGAAGACTTACAATATTCAATTTCAAAACTCACTATAGCTATATAATCATGATAGTGTGGTATTGGTATAATGACAAATATATAAAACAATGGAACACAACAGAAAGTCCAGAGAAAAAGCTTTACATCTGTGATCCATTGATTTTTTGACAACGATGCTAAGGCAATATAATAAAGAAAGAATCCTTTCAACAAATGGTACTGGGAAAATTAGTCCCAGCTGGAATGGGGCAGTGCCAAAAATAAAAAATAAACTTGGAACCTTACCTCCCACTGTACACAAAAATTATGTGAAAACAGATAATAGAAACAAATGTAAGAACTAAAACATTCCATAAGTGTACGAGTCCATTTTCATGCTGCTGATAAAGACATACCCGGCACTGGGTAATTTGTACAGGAAAAAGAGTTTAACGGACTTACAGTTCCACATGACTGGGGAGCCCTCACAGTCATGGGGGAAGGCAAGAAGGAGCAAGTCACATCTTAGTGGCTGACAGCAGGCAAAGAGAGCTTGTGCAGGGAAACTCCCACTTTTAAACCATCAGATCTTGTGAGACTCATTCACTATCACAAGAACAGTGCAGGAAAGACCTGTTCCCATAATTCAATCACCTCCCACCTGGTTCCTCCCATGACACCTGGGAATTGTGGGAGTTACAATTCAAGATGAGATTTGGGTGGGGACACAGCCAAACCATATCAATAAGAAAATAAAAGAAATTATATTTCTCATTTAGGGTTGGGAAAATAGTTCCTAGATATGACACCAAAAATGTGAAAGAAAATATTGATCGATTTGAACTTCTTTAAAATTTTAAAAATGTGTTTTTCAAAAGATAACATTAAAAAATTTAAAAACAAGCTGAACACAGGGAAGAAATATTTATATTTAGACATTTGATAAAGGACTTGTATCAAGGATATATAAAGAATTTTTACAACTCAATAATAAAAAGGCAATACAATAAAAAATGAAGGAAAATATACAGACACATCACCAAAGAAGAGATATGAATAGCCAATATTCCAATGAAAAGATGCTCAGCAACATTAGTTGTTAAAGAACTGCAAATTAATGTCCTGGTGAGATACCACTCTACATCCATCAGAAGGGTATAATAAAAAAGACTGGGGGGAAAACAATTGTTGATAAGGATGTAGAGAAAATGGAATCCTCACACATTGCGGGTGGGAATATAAATTAATACAGCCACTTTAGAAACATCTCAGCAGATTATTAAAAAATTAAAGCTATACTTAGCATATAACCAGCCATTCCACTCTTAGGTGTCTACCAAAGAGAAATGAAAACATAGCCAGGCAAAAGACTGTCAGTGAATCCTCTTTGCAACATCATTTTTAGTATCAAAAAGCTGGAAGTTATCCACATGTACATCTACTACTGAATGAATAAACAAAATGTGGTATATGCGTTTAATGGAACACTAGCAACTAAAGAGGAGCTAAACACGAAACAACATGGATGAATCCCAGAAACATTATGTTACATAAAAAAGCCACACATAAAAGAGTACACATTTTATAATTCAATTTCCATGAAATTTCTAAGAAAGAGAAATCCACAGAGACATAAAGTATATCAGTGGTTGCCTGTTAAGAGTGAAGATTGACTGCAAACAGCCACAGGAATCTTTTGGGAGTGATGGGAATGTTCTAAACCTGTATTGTGGTTATGGATAAACAAATCTATAATTACTAAATATCATTAAACTATAGAATTACAGTTGAAATTTGTGTTATTTAAACCATAACTTCATAAAGCTGTTAAGAAAAAAATTCAGTCAGAAGCTTTACAAATCTATGTAAATGCATAAAACTTAGGTAGATGAACTTTAATGTGAGCCAAAGGAAGGAAATTTATTTAATAAAAAATAGAATTTGACATATTAGCTAGAAAATGGGGAAGAGATTTAGACATTTTTGTGATGTAGATATCATTGTAGGCTTTCTCCTAAATCTATCAGCCCAAACTATGGATTAAAACATTAGAAAAAGTGAAATGTCATAATAATAGGCAATGCTGAGTAGACTACAATGAAGTGATCCCTTCTTCTATTAGATATAAATATCTTTTACTTATGTATTAAGATTATTCTTCATGATTATCCTCTTGAGCTTAAAAGGGAAGGCTTATGTCCCAGTGGGAAAGGATTAAGGGTCTTCTTCCTTGAAAAGATAGATATTTGCAGGGTCAATTCTTGCAGTATAGGTGAGAACCAAAACAAGAAATCAGAACATGGAAGCTAATTTCTAGGAGAGAGAAAAATTTTATATTCTTCTTGGGCTTTCACTTTGGGAGGGTTTTTGGGAGAGTGGATATTTGAGTAATAGAGGCACATAGGACTTGAATGGGAATTACAGAAGGCTACCGTCACAATGTGGTAATATTAAAAATGAAAATGACTTCAAACTGAGACAATGAAAATTGAAAACAAATTTTAAAAACAGTAACCATTAAAAACTATGACATAATTTATTGGGCTCCATTAAACATCAGCTTTCCTAGGATATGATACAAGTTTAAAATGATAAAAATATATATTTATGAAGCATTCAGAGTAATTTGTAGGTGATAGAAGAAATTGGGGGTATTTATGGTGTCTTGAAACATCAAGTACTCCTAAATTCTTGCTGAATTGAAATAGTCTTAATTGAGATAGGCCTGTGTGTCCTTCTACTAATACTTGCTCACAATTTGTTCCCCAATCTCTGCCTAGCTCAGTGCTTGACACATTAGATAACAAATCAGTACTGGGTGAGTGAAAAAATCCCTTATGGTTTTCAAGATTTGGGTGGTTTTTTTTGTTTATTTGGGTTTTTTGTTTGTTTTGTTGGGCAAATCTACTTTTATTCACAAAATTATTTAATATTCAACCTTTATTGGAAAACACAGATCTATAAATTGCTCCTTGGTGTCACTTCTGGATGGGACTACCAACAGTCCATTAAGATAACCGAGTTAGGCATTTCTTATAATTTTATGACTGGCCCCACAAAACATATCCCTCCTTACTACCTCTTTTACTACCCTATGTTTTCTCCCATCTCCCTAAATGTTTTGCATGTACATGTTTATTTCTACATAGGTGGAGTTAATTATGTTTGTTTTGTGATGTCCCTGTCACTTTTATATGCTCTGTCATGATTTCTTGAAGTTTTTCTTGTAACAACATTGTATTTTATTTGAAAATACATTTTACAATGTAAAGCATTGACCATACTTAAGACATTAAAACTACAGAACTAAAATCAACACTATGACGATAATGAATCAATTTAGATTGGATTTTTTAAAAAAATATGTCAACTTAATAAGCTATGAGAAAAATTAGTATAAATGAAACAGGAAATTATCTTGTAAAGGTAGCTCATGGTTATAAATATAATTTGTGCTATAATTGGGATATTAAATTTACTTGGTAAGTTAGTGTATTTTGTTGAGCTTTATGTTTTGTTGTTTGAGAAGCACAGCATAAAGTAAACTGTAGCATTAAAAGCCAGCCTCATTCCAATTTATTTTTATGGCATAGTGCAAAACAACCCAAGCTTAAAGTATATTCGGGCATTGAGACTTAAATCCCTAATGGTAAGGAAGTCGTTCCGTAAACAGATGTGATCATGGATTCTGAGTTTATTTGCTTGTGGCAAAAATAAAAGTACCAACTCAATAAGTTTTAATTTATAGGCCTCTACACCAGAAAGCCTTTGGGCACTTTGAACAAAACTGACTAAAAATAAAATTTAGTAAAATAAAACCTCTGCCCCATTCTCCATTTACACCAGGGAATGCAAATCCCCAAATGGATAGGAAGAGACTTCTCCATGTCTTCTCTCAGTGCTCTCTTATACTGTAGCTGTGCTGTGTTCTAGGAGAGGCTTTTATGATTGGCTATGCTTCTCACACTTAGGAGTGGAAAAGAGGGGTTAGGGATGGTCATTCCACTTTAGGTTTTCAGAGAACCATGACTCTATCTAACCTATAGTCATGAAAACATGCAGAGCCTTTCTGTTCTCGCCCACAGAGAATATTATGTGTCTCTTTCTCTAGCAGAAATCTCCTTTATGTATTTGTCAAAAAGCCTAAAGACTGTGCTGGTTTCTAATATGCAAAGAGCAGCAAATTCTCTGATCCTAACATTGCATATAAAATATACTAAAAATTCGAATTCATGTGATATACAAGTCATAGAACCAAGAGACAGGTGCATGGTCTTGACCCTGAAAACAACGTGTTTTTGTTGCAAGGAACGCTCACCTCACATTTTGTTCTTCTAGGGTCTCACTTGTGAATTCCAGTATGTCAGCCGCTGTCCCCACAAACATAAGAAGAAGTTGAGAGAGTTGATCTCGAGTGATCCCGACTCCAATGGGTAAAAGCCATCTTCCAATTATTAGCATTAACAGGAATGTTTGATGGAGTCCCAATGTCCAAACTTTCTCACAAACTGTAGATAAGTTATTCACAAATACTTTGGCCTGTTTAACAGAAATGTCATACAGACAGAAGGATTATGAGCCACCACTTGAGAAAGAAATATTTTCTTCACCATGATTTCAATCAAGAGTTTGCTTTTGTAGACAGTCATTTTCAGGAGTTATTCTTTACTTGCTAAAGAAAGTAAAATGCCTTTCAGCTGAACACTCTGGAAAAAATAAAGAGCTACTGTGGTCCTTAAGATGGGGGTGCCTATAACTAGCAAGTAATTTAAGCCTTAAACTTAAAAGTGGGATTGTACCATATGGTATTTAAAGAACCAATTTTACAATGTTTTAAAGATCATGTCTCATTTTATTACACTGTGTAACAAAAAATAACACATAGCAAAGTTTTACAAAATCCATATTAATAGCACAAAAACTTCCTATATTTTTAATAGATTTTAAAATCTGAATTTACTAATCTTGAAATATTTTTAGCATTGTACAAATCTTCCCTTTTTTTTGCTTTAAAACTCTATTATAGCTAAACATAAAAATGTAATAATGTTTATCAATTACCTAAATGTAAAGAAAGAGAATAACTATAAAATTATTTTTACTCTGAGTACATAACATATTATTCAATAATCCATAAGCCAAAGCAAATTTTACTCTGCCATTATTCTTAGACCTAGAAAAATTTACATCCCACCAATGTATTCTGGATGACAACTCTTGCCCAATTACCTTCTAAATAAGTCTCAAAGTGTACTATTGCCCCTACAAGGACTTAGGTCTCCAGTGGATAATGATTCCAACTTACTTATGGAAGTGACTTCACTGTTTGTACAAAATTCATTTATCCCTCTCCATCACTTGCTGATATCAAATGCACAAGGGAGGATAAAAGACGAGGCATAATGCTATCCTGATTGAAGCCAGACATGAAAATGAATAATCTTCCATTTGTACTCTTTCTTATATCAGTACTATGAAACTTTACATAAATCATATTTAATTTATACAGAAAGCATACTAGTAAATATTAATAATTTTGATTGTCAGATGAAAAACTGAGAGAGAACCTAAGTGATTTGTCCAGACTGATGTAAATAAATTGTGATTGGGGCTTGAATTAGAACCCAAGGTTCATTCCACTAAACCTCACAGAACTAATAGTGCATCTCATTATTGAAAATACGTTTCAGTGATAGGGGCCTTTTCCTTTTTAAACAGGTCATGGTCAGTTTGCCACATAACAGACTTATGAAGAAAAAGAAAGGGATTCTGTTTTGGCCAGAAATCTTCTCTATTTTATTAATAAACAGCTACAAAATACATATGGTGGAGTCCCTAGCTAATTCAATAAGACAAGAAAATAAAATAAAACATATAGGGAAGAAATAAAATAAAAGAAATAAAACTGTCTCTGTTCACAGTTGACATAATTGTTTAGGTAGAAAATCCCAAAGAACTAGCAAAAAAATAAATAAATAAATAACCTCCTGGAACTAGTAAACGTTTATAGCAAGGTTGTGGGATAAAAGGTTGATATACAAAAGTCAATCTCTTTCCTATATACCAGCAGAGAATAAGTGAAATTTGAAATTAAAAACAAAATGCCATTTTTATTGGCATCCACAACAATGTCATGTAGGTTTATCAGTTTTAACAAATGCACCACTGTGGTGCAGGGTATTGATGGATGAGGAGGCTGTACATGAATACAGAGTATATGGGAAATCTCTGTACCTTCCTCTCAATTTTTGCTGTGAATCTAATATTCCTCTAAGAAAGAAAGTCTTAAAATTATCATATCCCAATTTTTAAATTATATCATTGCTTCATAAATGTATATGTCTCTCATTGTGCACACATTATCCTCTTTAAATGTTCCTTAATGAGGCAGGTTAAATGTATCTATTTATACATAATGTATCAATGTATATATTTATGCATATTAAATATGTTTAATAATTTTAAAATGTAACTATTTTGTGAATTCATGAGCCAAATAATGGATAACTTTCTTCTGAAAAGAATTAGCTGGGAGAGGTGTATAGCAAGTAATTGAGGATTATACCAAGTCCACCATTTGCTAGATCCTTTAATGTACAGTGGAAAAGCTCTCACCGTCTCAATGAGATCATCAGCTCTACTGATTTGTTCACTGGATGTCAATGTTTGATTGAAGACTTCTTTTCTGCTGATATTCTGTGATGTTCCTTCAGCCTGGATACTGCAATACTAAGAATGGGGTCGGGGAAGGCAATTGTGGCAAAAAATTAGCACAATATGGTAGAGCTCAAAACATACAGTATGTCTCATAATATATAGTATATAGAGTTCAATCTGTTCAAGAGATTATGAGCAGATATGCAAAGTTTATACAGCATATACATAAACATTTCCAAAAATCAGAATATAGGCCTGAAATGGAAATCCACTTTTTAATCTATATGAAAAGAGTGTCAACTATACAAAATCTTATTTTTCCTTAGGTTGATGAGGATGCAAATACTGAGTCATTGCAGAGAGCTGTAGAATTTATAGATTGGTAACTGAGATTCCTTTCTTAAACCCTGCAAGAATTTAAAACCAAACAAATAACCAGTGACAACAATAAAACATATATGATCCTGGTCAAGGAAATTATGGTGATTTTTTTTTTCTTTTTGTACTTTTATTTTAGGTTTTGGGGGTTCACGTGCATGGGTAAAGTGCATGTTGTTGAGGCTTGGTGTATAAAGAATTCCATCACCCAGGTAGTGAGCAGAGTACCTGAGAAGCAGCCTTCCAATTCACACTTCCCTCCATCCCTCCCCTCTCAAGTAGTCTCCAGTGTCTGTTGTTCCCATCTTTGTGTCCATGTGTATTCAGTTTTTAGCTCCCACTTATAAGTGAGAACACGTGGTATCTGGTTTTCTGTTCCCGTGTCAGTTTGCTTAGAATACTAGCCTCCAGCTTCATTCATGCTACTGCAAAGGACATGATTTAGCTATTTTTATAGCTGTGTGGTATTCCACAGTGTGTGTCTGTGTGTGTATATGTGTGTGTATATAGTATTTTAAGAGTTTGTTTCTTATCCAGAAGACTCTTTATCTAAAATATCATATTGCTTAAGTAAATAATACAATCATTTTTAATCCTGTCAAGCACTGAAACAACCTAAAAAATTAGCATGTTCACCCACCAAAACATACATTTTAGTGACAGTGTAAAAGCCAATTTAGGTTTATGGAGAATTCAACAATAGACATAAAAAGTGGCATTTTTCCTTTTTTGTTTCTTCATTTTGTATGAGAATTTCTGCAGGTGAATTGTGCATGATATTTATCCACCATATGCTGGGAATCCGAGGTAAGAGAAGGAAAAATTATATAAGAGAAGAAAGGGGTGACACTTGAAAATGTAGCTGTACCCAATGCATATTTTACAAACTGGCTTAAAAAAAAGTTGAAGGTTGTTCAAACATCTGCAGTGCTAACATATTTTGAAACACACACACACATTCACCACCACCACCACTACAACCACCATACATCCACGACCACACATTTGTATTTAGAGAGGACTTATTTTTTAAAAAAATTAAAGCTGTAAAAAGTGTATTTTTCTTCATCATTCTGGATACATCATCGACTACTCTATAAGCTACTTGAAAAAGCAGAAAAGAAAGTCTGCAAGAAGCTGTTTTTTCTACCCTCTATCCAAACAACTAGTATTATGGTTGAAATGACAAGAATAATTAAGAAAAATGGCCATATGCCATATCTGTAGGAGCAAAAATACAGTTGTTTGCACACTGTGTGTGTGTGTGTGTATATGTGTGCAGCTAAGGCTCCAAAAAAAACAGATAATGAAGATAAAAATTAAATCTTTAACCAAGCAACAAATTTTCATTGCAAAGCATGTTGGTGACTTTATTTATTTCCATAGGAAAAACATTTGGACCATTCTGTAGGCATGAAAACAGACTATGTATTAAAAGTGGTGACCTTAATATGTTTTTGACATTCTTAAAACTAAAAATACATAAACATCTTTTTATTTAAGAAAAAAGGCCATGCTTTAGTGCAGTAGAAGATAACGTGGAAGCAAATAGCTTCATAGTCCATATTATGGTATTAAGACTTATCTGAGTTGCTCTCCACTCCTGTTACTCTATTTGTCACAGATTGATAAGATTTTCCTCCAAGTGGCCTCTATATTGGGACTGCAATGAACAAGTGACTTCACTCTTAAAACCTAGCCTGACTTGTATTGTTTTGGGGATTATACTGTTTACATTCTGCCTTGTATAGGTGAGTTCACATAGATTATCGGGGTATCAACATGCCTTTTTTTTAAATAGGCTGTGTCTATTAAACTCTTATTAGCTTCAAAAATATTCCTCTGTGTCCAAGAAATTGTGACAACAAGAAGACCAGAATGTTTCCATTACTTTAATCTTGTCACTTCTTAAATGGACCTGAGAGCTAAGGTCACAATCATTGTCATGAACGTTTTGTTCCCATACATGTAGACTCAACCAGATTCAGCAATGAAGGTAAGAAATTAGTCATCTAGGAGAAATGTCTCATGAAATAGGTCAGGATGTTTTCCTAATGCCAAGTCATGGGTTAGAACATATAGTATATAGAGTAAAGGGAAAATGTGAAAGAAAATTAAACTACTCTTTTCTACAATGAACAACTCAGATAATTCTGATGCAAACGCCTCTAAAATACAGAACAGATAGCTGAGAAGGGCAATATGGTTTAATGGATTAGATATCCGTTAGGTTCTAGGCCCCAGCATTACTGTGTATTTACTGTATCAACTTAGGAAAATTACTTAACCTGTCTGAGCCTCAGGATCCTCGTCTTTCAAATAGAAATGTACGCATCATGCCTAACTTCTGTAGTTGTTGGGTCCATATATGTGAAAACATTTGTGAAAGTACAGGAGACTACCTGAAGAAAAGTGATTATTATCACTCCCAAAATGTTCTAAATGAGTACACTAGAAGAATTGCTGTAACTCCCTTTATTCTGCCATTTCTTCTTCCTTTAACTGCAATTCCAATGCTTTCTTTCTCTCTTACTATTTTTCTACTTTCATTTCTGCTCAGTCTGCCCAATTCAATCTCTGGGCATTCATTTTAATTCAGTGTCAAAATGAGTCAAATCCATTACTACTAAAGGTTCAATTTCTTTTGTAGTATGAAAATTAGAGAGCTACTGCTTGGGGCTCAAAAATCTTTTTTTATTAAAAAGGGAGCTTTTGGTTGCACATTATTTGTTGTAATGGGATTTGACCTGTATATCAATTAATTGTGCAACAAATTTATATTATAAAAGCATTTAGGGAAATGAATGGTTATTGTGTATGATAGCCATGTCATAGAATTGGATGTGAAAGAAACAATTGATTCAAATCACTAGAGCTTATTTTCATACCCTTGAAAGTAGTAAGTAGTAGAGATTGAAACAGTCCCCTAACTCTTTACAGTATAGTTTTAAAAAGCTATGATAACTTGAACCAAAAATATACAGTTACAAAAACACTTTTGCTACAGACATAGGAATAGTCTATACGACTTTAGTGATTTTTAGCAGGAGATTAAAGGGAGAAAAATGTTTTCTTTATCCCTACATTCTTGGTACTTGCTTGTGGAATTCTTCAAAAGTAGTCCACAGAACTAAATTCCCCTTTGTGTGCCTATAATTTGGAGCAAGCCTTTTACAGATAAGGTTATACATTGGAGGCAGATAGGGTTACATATTGGAGGCTTAACCTTGCTATAAAATGACCAATTATAACAAAGAAATCTATGTAAGTCCAAATTCTCGCAGATCTTTTTAAAAGTATTTTATCAGTGAAGGTGCCAAAATATTACTAGGTCATAACTACATTTCTCTGTAACGTAGTCCTGTAACCTGAACTATGAAGTCAAAGCTGGAATCTGATGGACTTTAGTAATTTGGCCTCCCCAGTATTGAACAGGAACATCAACAGCAGTATATGACTGCACCCAACCTAGAGACTGCTTATTAGAGCTGTCTGTGTAGAAAATAACTGTTTTAAAAATATCTGTAATAAATTAGGGATTCTTATTGGAAGCTACTTTTTTTTTTTTTTTTTTTTGAGACGGAGTTTTGCTCTGTTGCCAGGCTGGAGTACAGTGATGCAATCTCGGCTCACTGCAACCTCCACCTCCCAGGTTCAAACGATTCTCCTGCCTCAGCCTCCCGAGTAGCTGAAGCTACACGTGTGCGCCACCAGGCCCAGATAATTCTTGTATTTTTAGTAGATAAAGGGTTTCACCATGTTGGCCAGGATGGTCTCCATCTCTTGACTTCGTGATCCGCCCGCCTCGGCCTCCCAAAGTGCTGGGATTATAGGCATGAGCCACCGCGCCCGGCCGGAAGCTACTATTTTATTTTTAGGACAATGTGATCTTCTAACACATATAAACCCACCTTCCACATGGTGGGTCCTACGACTCCTCTCCTTTAATCTTAGTTTCAGGGCTCTAGAAAAGAATTTCTTTTTTACTAAGGCAGCCCGTGGGACTCCCAAAAATTAATCTCCTGTAATCTGTATAACCTTCATTTTAAAACAGACTATTTTAAATGGCTCCTATAAGTTTAATTGTATTTATATAGCTGAGTACAGATAAGGGTTTTGTTTCTGTTTTTGAAATTCCTAAGTGTCACTTTACAGAATGCCAGATCATTGAGGCGTGCCCATTCTTAGCACAACATAGAAACTCACTGAAGCTGGAAGGATTGAAATCAAATTTCCACACCCCCAGGTAAACTCCACCTGTAGGCCCCTACCTATAGGGTGGGGGCCAGGGGAAGTCTTAGTAATAAGATCTCTAACACAAAATGTTAATTCACTATATAATCCTAAATCTTACAAAAATGTAATATTTTTTATTGGGGCTTTTATTGGCAAATCAGGGATTCACTTCCTTTTGCTGATAGCCTCTTATTTATTCAATTCTTGATAACTCCAGTTACTTAGAAAAGTGCATTCCTGAAATAAATTGGATCATACTGTGAAAGTAGCTTATTGCTGAATATGTCAATTCCTACTTTCCAAAAAGAGGTACCTGGGTCACATGGTGCAATTCAAGAAGCCATAATGATGGAACGATGCTAATCAGATATAAAAATATGGCTGGCGAAAACCTGTGAAAAGAGAGAAGAAAAAATAGTTTAGCTAATTTAATCTAATTTTTCAAAAAAAAAAATTAAGAGGAAGAATGAAAAACAAATGCACATACTCTGACCACATTGAGTCGAACCTTTTTATCTCAAGTGTTTATTTCAATGAAGGAAAAAGCATTATGTGATTTCCGCCATATGGATTACAAAGAAACAAAGTAACTGTAAAAGGCACTAGCAGCTGTCATTCTCACTGAATTTCTAATCCAATTAATAGACATTAATTCTGATATGGTTTAATGGGACACTGCCAATTAGTTTCAGGCACTACACTGGGTATTTTGTATTTCATATGTTTTACAAAAAGCAAACACAGCAGCAGTAAATGTTGGATTTATTAGACATTACAATTTCAAGATTTGGCTACATTTTTCAACATTAACCTGGAATTCTGAGAGCTCAAACAATAACATGGTGCTAGAACACAAAAATCAGATGATAAGGACTAAGAATAAGAGTAACCCATTGGCTTTGTGCGTGATTTGCTAAACCTATAAAATAAAAACACAAACAACCAACAGTGTAAGCCTTTGGTATTTTTTAAAGATATCTATATTCACTGTTTTCTCATTCAAAATTCAGAGAGGAATCTGAAGAGTGGACTTTTGTGATCCAGCACACTCAGGTTTAAATGCTGGTTTTGGCACTGACCTCTCAGTTTGTTTCCTAATCCACAAAAATGTCACTGTATCAGCCAACGCAGGCTGCTGTACAAAAATACCATAGACTACGTGACTTAAACTACAGACATTAATTTTCTCAGTAGCTCTGGAGGCTGGAAGGCTGAGGTTAAGGGGCCAGAAGAGTGGGATTCTGGTGAGGGCTCCCTTCCTGACACGTAGACAGTGCCTTCTCCACGTGTCCTCAGATATCTGTCTCTTCCTCTTCTTATAAAGCCTTCAGTTTTATTGGATTAGGACCCTATCTTTATGACCTTATTTAACCTTAATGACCAAATTAATCTCCAAATATTGTCACATTTGGGATTAGGACTTAAATCTAGAAATCTGGAAGGGGGCACAATTCAGCAGTTACATTCATCTCACAGAGTTTTTTATTTTACTTCCTGTAAAGCAGTGCCTGGCAGTGGTGGGAATTCAATAATAGGTAGATATTACTAGTATTATTATCAGACATGGTACAACATAAATGTTTCCTTAAAATGCTGAATAAGAAAAATAACATACTTTCCAAATTTATTTCTTCAAATTGGTCCGGGCACAGTGGCTCAGGCCTGTAATCCCAGCACTTTGGGAGGCCGAGGCAGGTGGATCACTTGAGGTCAGGAGTCCAAGACCAGCCTGACCAACATAGTGAAACCCTGTCTCTACTAAAAATACAAAAAAAATAACCAGGCATGGTAGTGTGGGCCTGTAATCCCACCTATTTGGGTGGCTGAGGCAGGAGAATTGCTTGAACCCAGAAGGCAGAGAGTGGGCTGAGATTGGCTACTGCACTCCAGCTTAGGCAACAGAGCAAGATTCCGTCTCAAGAAAAAACAAACAAACAAGCAAACAAAACAAATTGAACTTTAAAGAGGACTCTTGCATTACAGAACATCTCAAAGTCAAAGTTATGTCACTATAATTGTATTAAAATGCTTTTAATACACAGCAATAGTTTGAAATGACCTAGAAAATAGAAATGTTAATTGCTCAACAAGTAGAATTATTTGAGATGAAATATTACCCAAACTATGTTATTATAATTCAGGAGAGAAAAGTGAAATGAAAAGAGAAAATTTAGAATGATATTTTTAAAGGCTATTAATTCTTTCACTAATAAATTTTTTCAACTTCTAGAGAAAGGAAGGGAGAAAGGGCAAGAGAAAGAGAGGTCTCTTAAAAAATCAATATTTAATATAGATACTCCCCCACCTTTGATTTCCTGTGAAAACCAATTTCGAAACAAAAGGTTATGGGTCATGATATTATTAAAATCTGTCTTGGAGGATGGTGAAGCTGTAGAGAGATATCAAAAGCCCATGTTTAGCATGCTCTTAAAAAGAAAAGAACAATTAACTTTTTGACCTCACATATCAAAGGAAACATCAGGAGATAGTATTTCCCTTGTGAAACTGGGAAAGAAAGTGAATTCTAGGTCAGAGGGACAGTAGGAATATGCATATTTTTGTTTGGAGACATCAAATGTTGGCTGGATTGCAATTTTGTTGAGTCTCTTGGGATTAATTTTGAGACTAACCCCTCCCTAACAATAATGTAACAATAATAATCTAGGGAAACCATAGCCTGAACATATAATAGCTCTTGAAAAAGGTTAAAAATAAAACAAACAACACCCTTAACATCTTCTCTGCATAAGATTTATTTCTATAATTGGAAAAAAGTACTATCCTGTTTCAACGTATTTCCTCTAAGTGGGAAACTGGTTATATAAACAAACAAACTTCAAGATTCAAGATGTTTTGTGTTGCCTAATAGAAAATCTAAACTCCATAATCTGATATTCGAAGACTTCATTATCTGGTCTTATCTCCACTTTTCCTTCCTCTTCCCTTACCACATCCTATCAAGTTGAGCAACTCAGTAGTTACAACCGACTGTGTATGTTAAATAAAACAAACAAAATGCTTTGGAAAGTTCCTCTCACTTCAATCCTCTTTATTAGATTATTTGACCTAATGAAGAAAGGGGTTAGGAAAAAGGAATCATATTGAGGGCCCAAGAATTAATTATATTCAACTCAATTCTCAGCCTTGTTTAACTAACCATGTGTCTCTGGTAAGAACAAAGTGCTCTCTGCTCTTTTAGTTTGGTTAATCTAAGGAGAGAGGTTCTGCAATGGTTTTACAGCAAATATCTCCCAAAATTATGAAAGCTTATTTTGGAATAAGCTTTTTGGAATAAATTTTATTTTGGAATAAATATATTTTGGAATAAATAAGCTTTCTCTTGCACATCTATCCACCAACATTCTACTTGTATTTGAAAGGCACAGCAGGAATTAATCTTAACCTGTATTTCTCTTGTGGCCCAACACATGCTGTACTGTTTTATAGTTACATGTATATTAGATTTTGCTTTCCTAACATAAGTTCCATGAAGAAAGGTCCTTAGTCTTATATATCTTTATATCTCTTTCCTCTTCCCACTCCTTCATTTTCTCTTCTCCCCAGTGGAATCATAGTGTCTTACTAAGTCTCAAATTAATGCTTATTAAGCAAATGCCTAAATATTTGAATGCCTGAATTTATAAAGGAAGGAAGGACTGAACAAATAAAGTGAATAAAGACTACTGATATCTATAAGGATCTTTCATTTCAAGAGGTCTGGTATCAAGCAAGCTCTTCTAGCTATGACCCTTGAAATATTATATGTTAGTAAGACCCAGTATAAATTTCAGAAACTTAGAAGACCCAAATTTGAATCCTGCCTTTTCCATGCACTCATCTTTGGAAATTCACAACCTTCCCTGAAACTGAATGTCCTCATCTGTAAGACGGAGAAAACAATACCCATCTCATAGTGTGGTTATGAGGATTAAATAAAACAATGTGTGCCATGAGATTGACACCTTAGGTGCTCAACAAATGTACTTGCTGCTTTCCCTAGACTCAGCTCTGAAAATGTACTCATGGCTACATATTTGTTACTTATGCTTATGAAGGACTCTTAGAGGACAGCCAATTAGGACACTGTTTCTTCATATAATTTATAATGACTTATATTTTTAAACCATGATTCTCAAAACTAAACCTGTATAAGGTCGTGCACACTGGCTCATGCCTGTAGTCCCAGAACTCTGGGAGGCCAAGGGGGGTGAATCACTTGAGGTCAGGAGTTCGAGACCAGCCTGACCAACATGGTGAACCCCCATCTCTACTAAAAATACAAAATTTAGTCGGGCATGGTGACTTGCACCTGTAATCCCAGGTACTCTGTAGGCTGAGGCAGGAGAATTGCTTGAACCCAGGAGGTGAAGGTTGCATTGAGCTAAGATCACACCACCACACTCCAACCTGGGCAATAGAGCAAGACTCTGTCTCAAAAAAAAGCAAAAACAAACAAACAAACAAAACAACGACAAAAAAACTAAACCTATATAAAACTCCTTGAATCAAGGGCCCTTTTCTTTGTACTGTTGAATACAAACATCATTATGCCTAACTTCACAATCAATGTTGAGGCAATTACTGTCACACTGCCATGGTTTGCATGGAGCATTTACCCACCACGACCTACAAGATGCTGCCCACTCAGGGCCCTGCCCACCTCTTGGGCTCTGTTGCTTGCCATTCTTCCAACTGTGTTCATGTAACAGTGTTCTTCTTCCAGTTCTCAAAAAAAACCAAAGTGCTATCCTAACTGAAGCCCTCACACACGTATTTCTCTCTTTAGAAATACCCGCCTCTCCTACTTTTTTAAACTTTATTTTTATTTTTATTTTTTAAATTATTTTTTATTTTCCATAAGTTATTGGGGTACAGGTGGTGTTTGGTTACATGAGTAAGTTATTTAGTGGAGTAAGTTATTTAGTGGTGATTTGTGAGATTTTGGTGCACCCATCACCCGAGCAATATACACTGCACCCTATTTGTAGTCTTTTATCCCTCAACCTCTACCACATATCAGTTATATGGGACTTCAGAAAACTTTCCTTATTCCTTAAGTCTAAATTAGCCCTCTCTGGTCACTTCTGGGCCATAAATTTTCAATATTTATAATTACATATGTGCATATGTAGATGTGTGTGTATTTGATATCATTTAAGTGTTGACTCCAAGCAATTCTAAATAATGCAAGCACCAGAACTGGGTCTGTCTGCTCAAAATTGCAGTCATCTCTTAGTATCTGGGAGGGATTGGTTCTAGAAACCCCGCAGGTAGCAAACACTATGAATGCCTAACTTCTTTATATAAGATAGTGTAGTATTTGCGTAAAACCTATGCACATCCTCCCTATACTTTAAATCATCTCTACATTATTTATAATACCTGATATAGGTGTAAATGGTATGTAGATAATTGCTGTACTGTACTGTATTGTTTTTTATTTGTATTATGTTTTAGTGTCACATTGTATTTTTTTTTTCCCCAAATATTTTTGATCTGCAGTTGGTTGAATACGCAGGTGTGGAGCCTGCATATATGAAGGGCTGGCCGTATACTCTCTGCTCCTTCCAGAGTATCTGGCATATGATCAGCTTGCCACAAACATTTAGCGATTTGATAAGGCTCTGGTTGATTTACAGTTTCTACTTTTTTGACACTCTGTGGCTGGTTTGACTAAAAATTTCTTCTTGAAATATCATCATAAACTGATTTTTATTGGAAGTTTTACAGACGAAAACTAATTTTATATGTTCTGCTCCTATGAAAAACGTAATATTTTAGCGTGATATCATTGCCACTAATTATTATGTTGTGGGTTTGCAGTATTCTTGATCATGTGTTGTCAGTGCAATTCATTTTTAGAACGAAGAAGAGTGTGAAGTTTAAAAATTAATAAACCAGATTTTATTTTAGTCTTTGTCTTGATGGCGTCAAGAGTAAGGAGATATGGAGTACCTTGTATGACGACTAATACCATGGAAAGGTCTGGCCAACTCACAAATCATTTATATCAGGTTTCTGGATGACTGTTTATAAACATACAATATATTGGACTGATAAAAAGCTGATAAGTATATGATTCAATGACTAAGACATGTCCAAGTGAAAAATTTTTACAAATGGACGATACCCTATTACCAGTGAGCTATCTGCCCTTAGAAACTCAGATTTATTACAATCCCAATTACCTGTCAGAATACCAAAGTTGTCCAGCATGAATTCTTTAATGCCAAATTACGTTGTTCAACTATTTTTTCATATAAAACCCTCTTAAAATCTTTCTTTTCCATGAAGTTGTGTTTTTTTGTTTTAATTCTATAGCTCTTAGCCTACCTACCAATTCTCTCCCAAGTACACAAACAGGAGCACCATCTCAAAGGAATTTTTCTTTATATATTTACTTGTTTATCTAAAAATTCATTTGTTTTGTTTTATTTGTTTATGAAATATATAGGTATATGTGTGTATATATAGGTCTTGCTACATATTAGACACTGCTCCAAGCTCTTGAAAAGCTTTACTCATTGCTTTTGTCAGTTCATTTCATCCAAAAGTAAAATATTATTTACCGTACAAAGTTGTCATTTCAACAAATTATAATGTTTTCTACAAAATGATAAGTCATGACATTTAGCAATTTAGCCCTGTAGTAAATTTTATTTACTTTGACTCACCATTAGTCTAGAATTAGGATTCCATTTTCCTCTTTCTAAAAATGACAATTATTAATGTTTTCTTATTGAAAAAATATCATCCACTCATTTTTATAAACAAACAACAATATAAATAAGCCTATGGAAGAAAAATCAGCCATATCACTACCTTGTTTAGTTTTTCTCTGTCTTCTCATCATGTGTATATATCTGAAAATGGATAATATTTAAGTGAAGCAAAAATAATATTCAAAATGTACTTTAATTGAATCCAGATTTTATTTGTATTTCATTTCTCCATATTTTCTCCTCTACAAAAACAGAGTGAAATTGTAAGAATACTAGACCCAAGTTTCAAAATCTCATGTTAAGTGAGATTTTGCATGTTCTCAGTAAAATTTCTGGAGCAATTTATAAAAATTTATTTTCATGGAAATCAAAAAACTAGGTCATGATATTCTTTTGTAAGTCCCTAAACCTGTCTAACAATGCAAAGGTTGTTTGTCCTTCTTACATGTAGACTCATTTGTCTAAGTGGGCCTTAACATGTACGATTTCCATCAAGGCTGCTTGGCAAGGGCTTTCTGTTAGTGTGTAAGGGGAATATGATGACCAATATAACAACCTCAGTATTTCCTCTACCTCTCTTCAGTTCCTCAAAGTGAACCCAGTGCTTTTGCAGAACACAAAGCCTCTGAATGCCTGGGAAGTCACCAGTGTGACCCCAGCCACCACCCATTAATCTTCTTGACTAGCATGTCCCTCATCACCACCTCCCTTCCCAAAGCCCTTTGCAAGTGCCTGTCCCCTGGCAAGTAAGCCACAACTAAATGGCCAAGAGCTAACGAGAATTCCCCCCAAAATGGAAAACTGAATATAAATGAGAATGTTTTAAAAGGTGCCAAGATCAGGCCGGACATGGTGTGTCACGCCTGTAATCACAGCACTTTGGGAGGCCGAGGCTGATGGATCACTGGGTCAGGAGATCAAGAACATCCTGACTAACACGGTGAAACCCCATCTCTACTAAAAATACAAAAAAAAAAAAAAAAAAAAAATTAGCCAGGCGTGGTGGCAGGCACCTGTAGTCCCAGCTACTGGAGAGGCTGAGGCAGGAGAATGGTGTCAACCCGGGAGGCGGAGCTTGCAGTGAGCCGAGATCATGCTACTGCACTCCAGCCTGGGAGACAGAGCAAGACTCCGTCTCAAAAAAAAAGAAAAAAGTGCCAAGATCAGTTGATAGGTTTGTTTATTCAGTGATCTTAAGGACACCAGACAAATAATGACAGAAGAGACAAGGAGGAATTTCAAATGGGTTGAGAAAATCCATTGCAATGAAATCTTTCTTTGTATTTCCAAAGCCCTTGAAGATTGTCTACATTTAGGTTTTGTAAGGAGAAGATACTGCTGAATGTGACTCTTAATTATAATTTTCATTGTTTGTTGTTGCAATTTAAGAAAATAAAGTCATACTCCCAAATAATGATATAAACTGATAGCAAAATTAGTACCGCATATACTTCACTCAGTCTAAAATTTTCCAAGAGTAGGCCTAAAGCAAGCACAAGCTTTATTACAACTGAAGTTGTTCACAAACTCCAGCAATATGTTTCACTATTACTAAACTAGTTAATATGAATTCATTTGAGGATCTACATACTATCTTTCTCATAAAATATTTTAGAACAAAAGAAAATCATGGCATCCTCCTAAATGAATTGTTCCAATTGAAATCCTAACTATCACCATCATGATACTCTTTCAACCTGAAAAGCACATCTTTCTTTTCTGCACTCATAACCACCAGTACCTCAGAAATCATTTACCTCTGAAATGTTCCTTGTCAACAAGCCTACCTTACTGATTGTATCCTGATTCTGCAGGCTTTCCACACTCTCTGACTTAATTTGTGAAAAATTATTTGGTTCTCTAAATGTCATTTTATATTGTTTTCATATAACTATATATATTTTCTATTTTTTATAAAACCACCATCACAGCATCTGGTACAATAAATGCTTATTTAATGAACAAATGAACTTATATTGCTGCCAACTACAGGAACTTTAATGCTCTCTGAGAAAATAAAATGCATTATAATTGTTCTTTGTGTAAGGCTTTAGTTTATTTCATTCTAAGTAAAGACAGTAGTACTTATTTCTGTTCTGTAGAGGAGATTGGCTTTTTAGGACAAAAGTTAAAATAGTCTAGAATTTTCCCCCTTTTCTTCATTTTACATCCTGTTTTGGTTTTACAAGAATGTTTGCTTGTGCAAGAGTGCATCTGAGCCAGACACTCTTGTATGTAGTGTGGACTTCCCTACATTGTGTTCTAAGCAAAATCATCGCAGTCTTCCTTTAGCAGGTGACTTGAGTTTTACCTACATAATTAAAACAAAACAAAACAAAACAAAAACAGAAAAAAAACACCACCAACAAAACTTTGACGCTTTCTCTACTACAGGCAATCCTTGACCCTAAAAATTACGTAGTAATGTAGTTACTGAATACAAAAAGTAAGAAATAGGTTGATGGAGTAAGGGGAAGACTTAACACAAGATTACCAAGCTTTCAATCCTGGGAAGAAGAATCCTTCTCCAGACCTCTAAGCTGTAGCTTCCCCATCTGCAAACAGAGGCGTAAAGACACTACCAGGGCTATTGTGAGGATTGGATGAGTTGATGCGTGCAATGCCAATGCCTGGCTCAATAAATGTGAGTGCTCACCAGATGCTAGGAATTGTTTTCATTATCTATTATTATCAGTTGTGACCTTGGATAAATGATTTAGTGTTGGTGTGCATTAGTGTACTCACCCTAAAATGGTAATTAAGATGGCAACTAATTTATAGAGTCAATGTAAGGATTACATGAGACAAGGGAAAGAAAGCAGGCTGTAGCATTGTCAGTACCCAATAATTGATAAGTGGTACTACCTCCATTATCATCATCACCACCATCACCTTCATCACCATCATCACCACTAGTATTAGAAGACTGTCTGAGAATGGCACCAGCTAATTTATTTTGAGGCTATTTCAGGTAGATTAAAATGTGTATGGGACAGGAAGCTCAATCTGGGAAATAAGAAAGCAAAGGAACACTACAGGAACAGCCCCACCCGCTCATCCAGGGCTACAGCAGCACTGATGTTAGAGGACCTCTTTATGTGCTTAAGGATGATTGATTTTTATTCTAATAAGTGGATAACATTAAGTCAGTTGTACATTATCGACCTCTTTGAGGTAAGTCAGACAAAACAAAGATAAAATGTAACCCATCTCCTTAAATAACTATAGGTAATAGGTTTATATTCAGAGAAAAGTAACAAAATTTGCGTTCACCCTGGCATGTTACATTAACAAGCCTTATATTCTTAATATGATTTCAATATGACTTTCCAAAAAAGTACATTTCATTAAGTGCCTACATTAAAAATTGAGTTTTTAAAAAAAGGGAAAGAAACTGTTATTTTTAACAAAACATTTTATATACTGAAGGCCTAATTGTCCTAGTACCAAGACTTTATAGGAATTTCCAGAGTAGTGGGGAATATACACAGAGGGAGAATAAACCTTGACGTAAATGTGAATTTTCCACTGTTGGAAAAAAGTTAAGCTATTCAGATTTGTCCTGATGCTGTATGCATAATGTCACTGCCGTGAGAAGAAATGCATGAAATTTAAAAGTAGGAATATATTTATGCTGACTTATAGGAGCTGCCCATGCTAATTTATACTTTGTTTTTTTTTCCAGTCAAGTACAAGAAGTGAAAAAAATATACCAGTAACCTTAATTTTCAGTTCTAAGTGTCTCAGTTGAACATGATCATAAAGAAAGCATGGCCATCATTCAGTGGTTCCATTTCTTGGAGCTCCCATTCTACTTGCAGACATAATTATTACATTGGTCTGAAGTCTTCTGTGAGGCAAAAGAAGGAAATACGACTTCTTGGGAGTAATGCACGGTACTAATTTTTGAAGAAGACTCTTCTTCCTAAACCATGACTTGGATTACTAAAAGCAAAGCCATTTGCTAATAACATTCAGTGTGTGCTTCCCAAAATGATACACATTTAAGTCATCCTTCTGCAGTGAGTTCAAGACTCAGGATATAAAACACACATTCCCACAAACATACAGGAAGATAACAAATACAAGCATACTTTGGTTTCAGATATCTCAATAAAGCAGATCACACAACATTTTTGGTTTCCCAGTCCATATAAAAATTATATTTACACTATACTCTAGTCTATTAAGTGTGCAACAGTATCATGTCTTAAAAAATGTACATACTGGCCCGGTGCGGTGGCTCCTGCCTGTAATCCCAGCACTTTGGGAGGCTGAGGTGGGCTGCTCACGAGGTCAGGAGATCGAGACCATCCTGGCCAACATGGTGAAACCCCGTCTCTACTAAAATACAAAAAAATTAACCAGGCGTGGTGGTGTGCACCTGTAGTCCCAGCTACTCGGGAAGCTGAGGCAGGGGAATGGCTTGAACCTGGGAGGCAGAGGTTGCAGTGAGCCAAGATCATGCCACTGCACTCCAGCCTGGTGACAGAGTGAGACTACATCTCAATAAATAAATAAATAAGTAAATAAATAAATAAAAATGTTTTATTGCTAAAAAGAAAATGCTGACACAGAGGCACAGAGTGAACACACATGTTGGAAAAACAGTGTCAAGACTTGCTCCCATCAAGGCTACAACAAACCTTAAAAAAAAAGCACTATATGCAAAGCACAGTAAAATGAGGTACGCCTGTAGTATAAACCCTCAGATACACTAAAAAGCTAAAGAGAGATTTCAGGAAAGTTGGACATGAAGTGTGAAGACGGAGAGAAATTGTTTATCTTCTGAGAGAATTTCCAGTGCCCAAGTTGGCCATATGGAAGTCACAGGGTCTCCTTTCAAATCCCTCTATGTCATCCTCTCTGGGGTCCAAAAAGATTGCAGTGGGGAATGGGGAAGGAAGAATTTTATTTCCAAACCTTCTCTCTGGCATTTTCATAAACATTTTTGATGGAGGAAAGTACATATTATCACATACTACAGAATTACATCATACAGAGTTCTTCCGCATTGCTCAAAACTTATAAATCAAGATCAAATTTCACACAGTATGCATCTGTTGAGTCTAGGTTTTCAATTTCACTGCTGAACTTTTCAAATGCAATTGAATGATCTAAACAGATTTCAGTGAGCTTTTTACAAAATTGGTTTGAATTTGAGATCAGTTTAGGATAGAATCCTTTCTGTTTCCTAACTTGTCTTTTCTGTTTTCAGCTGTGAGCCATCCAGACAATATCTAATGCACAGTGTTTAACATGAGGTATGTAAAGTTAAAGAAATTCAGAAGAGTTTTTAACATGGAGTCTAAGGACACTGGAATAATAAGAAAAAGGGAAGAATAGAAAAACAGTATTAATCGGTCATTTGAGGGTATGTCAGAAATATTTGAAGGCTCATGAAGATTGTCCCTTTATCTTATCCTCCTCATGCCTGGCTGGCGCCCTCTCTTCTTGAAGGCCTAAGCTCAAAGGTCACATCCCCAGTTAGGACTCTCTGACCATCCAGTGGCACCTTCCCCTGCACACCCCCCTCACTCTGTCACCCAAACCACTGGGGCCTTCAGAGTTCTGATCACTCATTTGTTCAATTTTCTGTTACCTATTCATTCATCTGTTTATTAATTACTTACATCTTTATTTTCTGAGCCCCTTGACTAAAACGTGAGGTTTGCGAGGGCAAAATTTTGCCTGTTTATTCACTTCCATATTGTCAGTACTTGAATAATGCCTGACACAATGTAGTAGATGTTCCGTACATTGTTGTTGAAAGAAGAGTGTAAACACTGTGCCCTCTCTAGAGAAACCTGCTCAAGGTTGCCTAATTCACCTGCCCACCCAGGAGGTTCTGTCTCTACATGGCCTTCGCACACCTCTCTACAGATACAGCTCTCACCCATTCTTCCTGCGACAGCTCAAATGCTGTCAAGTTTCCTGTTCCCGACCCAGTATTCAGCAGCACATCCTTTCTCCTTTGAACTGCTGGAGTGAGTAAGACTGGGAACCTGGAGTTTTCACTCTTCTCTCTCAACTGACAACTAACTGGTCCCAAAAGAGATGACTTAATAAGTCTGTGCCTCAGTTTCCTCATCTAAAAATGGGAGAAAACAGAGAAACAAAATAAACCAGATACTGAAAGGATGAAATGGGATCATCTGTGTGGAACACTTGGAAGGTTCTGGAACATAGGAAATGCTAAATATTCATAATTATTCTCATTGCAGCACATTTGAGCACTTCATCAAAATGCTACCTTTTAAAATGTCAACCGTGTTTGTTTTCTGTTTTGTTTTTTTTGTTTTTTTGTTTTTTTTTTTTTTTGGTCTGGTCACGCAGTGTCTAGCATAGTACCATATCATGCTTGCTAATTAAGCAATTCAAAAATACTTGTCTGATTGAACCTAATAAAGTAAAAGGAAATGAGAGATAACAAAGCAACGTGACCAAATAGGTGAGCTATTATTTATTAACTCACAAATGATATTTTCCTTGGATTTATCTGGGGAAGAAAGCTCCAGTGCCTAAAATTGTATACTTTTGCCAGTAAGTTCAACTTAGCTTTCTACTTATTCTCAGATAATGCCTGCTTTCGAGTGAACAGGCTTCAAACTTGTCACAATCTTAGTAATTTTTTTCTATCCCTGAGGAATATTTTATTGGCTGGAAAGCAGCTGAAATGTTGCCTTTTCTTTGACTTTACCTAAATGGTAATTCACAGATCCATTGGATTGTTGCCCAGACAATAGAAAATCAAATCAAGAAAAGCTTAAGCCAAGTGATATTCATTTTCATCTTACAGAAATGTAATTAAATACGCAGGTGAAACAGATAAATATTAGGTGGGAAAAAAGCAAACTCCAGGAGCACACATTTTTTTAGCTTAACGGGGGACGTGTTGTTGGCTCACCTTCCCCATTCTATAGGATTCCAACAAATTAAACCTCTCCAACTGGCGAGTTAGTAGTGTTGATGTAATGTTGCTTGTCCCTGGACAGCTGAGCTCAGCAATTCCAGTTCCATGTTTCCTTTCCAAAGGATAGCTAAAGAAACATTCTCTGGATAAGTGTCATATGTTTGCTATGTTTCAAAATATTTAGTTCACATTTTCCTCTATAGATCTATTCATTGTTCCACGATTTCTATAGATTGGACTCATTTGGGTCCAAGTGTAAATTTATATTAAAAGGACAATATTCAAAGTAGCCCAGAGTAGTCCAAAGGAGGTTCATGGATCTGATTTTCAAAGAAAAGAACTTTTCCACCGTGTGTGTGTGTGTGTGTGTGTGTGTGTGTCCATCATTCAGGTTTATTCAATCACTCAATCTATTCTAATCTATTCTTCTTTATTTATTTTCAATACGGAAGGTTATTTTTTTCCTTTTCCCCTTCTCTTTCTCCTCCTCCTTCTCCTTCACTCCTCACTTCAAATTGTAGAAACAATGCTTTCAACCGATACAAAGGGCAATTCTTTTACATTTTAAAAAAATGTAACCATAATATACACAACTCTATAACTTTAGTGTCTTGATAATATATCATGGACATTCTTCGAGTTTAGTGGTTAACATCTAGCTCATTATTTTTAATGTCAGTAAAATAGCCTATAGTATGAATATTTCACAATTCTTAACTATTCCTTTGATTGATAATCAGTATGCTTTCAGCTTTACTTTCCACAAACAAGATGGATATTAATATTTTTGCTCATGTCTTCACATATGGGTACCTTTGGTTCTATAGGGTAGATTCCAAAATATAAGACTATAAGAGCAATGGAACAAAGGTTTATCTATGTATCTATATAGATTAATGCATATTAATATTTTTCTATATAGAGGTATAGATGTTGTCATAGTGTTTGCTTCATCTCTATTTAATTCCATCAGCCTAGATTTTCTAATGGAAATTTTTTCTTAACACTCAAAACCAAAAATTATACCTTGCTTTACCAGAATACTTCACCTAGAAAGGGAATGTTCCCCAAATCTAGCCCTTTTTCATTGTTACCATATTGTTTTAAAGATAATTTCCTACATGTTTTAGCAGCCCATGTTCTGATTTTTTTCTCTCATATTTATGACAGAATAGTGTGTGGGCTTTGTCTACCACAAGAATGAACATATTTGTATACCCAGTTGTATTTGGTAACATCAACAGAATAAAACATTACTAATCATATTCCTTTTTAGACCATTTACTAAGACTCATTTGTTGCTGCAATTTTACACTAAGTCAAATCAATCAACTTTTTTCTTTACTTATTTTCAAATTTGCTTATTTCAAATATGGCATAGTAGATACTATGCCAGCAAGATTTTCCTTGAATTAGTGTTATAATGCACAGTATATATAATGGGTCTGTTCTTCCTAAATAAAGGTGAGAATTTTTTTTTTTCAACATTTTTGCCTGGAACCAATGGTGTATTGGCTAGTCGCTCAAGTAAATTTGTCTGACATGTGCAGACCTAAAATGTGTCTAGTTGATACAAGAATATTTTTAATAAGAAGAAAATAAAGAAAAATCTTTGGATCTAGAAAAGATCATTGCTTTTTTATTCATCATCAATCAACATATATTATTTCATATAATTCTCTAATTGCCCATGAGGTAAGTATTCACAGGTAAGAAATTGAGGCTGAGACACTAAGTAGCCTGCTCAAGGTCTGACAGCAAGTAGGAAAACCCATATTTTACCCCATTATCTGTCTGATTTTGAGGTGCATATTCTAAACACTAGTATATCCCCAGTTTCCTGCATTACTTGACTTACTGACCATCACTCATTTTTATCCCAACCATTTTTCCTCTCTCAGTTGTAAGTTATATGTCAGTCCCAATCAGCAGTAAACAAAGATATAGAAATGAAGGTAAAGTTCCATTTGTATAGGATTTATACACAACAGGAGTGTCTGACTTAATGCAAGTTAAGGCCTCTGGTCTACTCGTGGAGGGAGAGAGCAAGCCTCTCTTCTGAGGTTGAAGGTCTCCTAGAATCTCTGGTGGTTGGTGGCAAGACTATTTTCCATGGAACAGTTTTCAGCCTCAGACTTCATCTTTCTGTGACCAAAGATATTTCCACTCTGGTTTGTTAAACCTACTCAGTCAAAGTTAAATCAATGTTATATGACCTGCTGAGTGAACAAACACTTTTCTCCCCTTTTGTTTCTTTAACCCTGAGGCTTATTTGGGAAGCTAACACCATTTTTCTTTGAGATTTCCAAAAGGCACACTGGAAAGTACCTCAAATGTCTCATGCTTAATAAATTCTTCATGGGGGTAGGGAAGTGGAGGCAAGAGTAGTCACATTCCCATCCTGGTTGTATTAAATTAGAATTGTTCTTGAATAATTTGAGCATTGATAATTCTAGAAATTTTTCAACAGTAGAAAATATAAGCAAGATTCACATCATCTTCAGAGGCAACATGTTTTCTTCCATGAACTGTCAGGAAATACAAAGCATTTTGTAGTTTAATATGTAAAACTGTAGAGCGGTTGTTTCATTTTTTGAATACAATGACTATAATGCCATTGTGTATGTAATTTGCAAATTGCCTAATACCATTTTCTCCTTTGTCATAGCATGAGGTATTTTTAATGTATTGATACATATGAAAACACATCCCATTTTAAGAATTAATACAGAAAGAGGCCTAACTTGCAGAAGTTCTGGATGAACTTCCAGACGGATTCCTCTGGGGGTTAGGAGAGGCTCTTCGTCAATGGCAAGAGAATCTTTTTCTCAATTATTTGATTGTCATTCAAGCCTTTCGGGGAGAAAATGAGCAACACACGTGGCGTGTAGTTCTTGCACACAGAGGTTAAGACTGAACTACTACCTGCTGGTCCCTTCACCAGCGTTACAACCCGTTCCTGGCAAGATAGGCAGGCCGTTAGCCAAGCCCCAAAGCCACCAAACCCAGACACCTGAAGCTGGCGTTGTGCCAGAGAGAGCGCAACGCCTGCGGCTGGAGGGAAGGGAAGCGGATGAAACCCCAGATGCGCAGCGAAGGTCTTCTCGTCTTAGGAGGGTGGCCCGTGTGCTCAGCTCTTTCGAAGGTCGCTGATGCCCAGCGAAGGACATTCCCACACGTGCACGCACGCAGAGTAACCCGCGCACACTCACACACCCCAGTTTCAGAAGGCACACTACATGGCAACCTCCTTGTCCCATGACTCCCCTATTTGGGGGGCACATTCAGCAAAACAGACCAGCGCTTCCTCCCTTTACTGATCTTCCAAGTTTCCAAACCTGAGACTGGGTGACTCTTGCCTAGGCTCACGGATCGAGCCTTCCCAGTGTTGCACTGAGACCCTAGGGTAGCCCTGGCGTGCCCAAGAGATGCGCAAGCATCTCGTGCCTTCCAAGCTCCCAGCGAGGACAAATGGGGTCCAAATTCTAGTAGAATCTGCGGGTTGCGGGAAGATGGACTCTCGGGCTGCCCGCGAGTGCGGTAGGGGACAATACCTTAGGGCCCCGTGAGCCCTCGCTTTCCCAGGGCACTCTCACCATTTGTAGCCTCTGCCGCGCTTGAACCTCAGGGTGAGCGCAGTCTCCAGGAAGAGCAAGAGGTTGAGCAGCGCGAGCAGCCAGTACCACGACTCCTTCTTCACCTCGGTCACTCGCCAGACCCCGACCAGCGAGTGCAGCACGAACAGCAGCCGAGTGGCCAGGGCGTTGAGGAAGACCAGCCCCTCCATGCTGGCCCGCGCACTCTGCCTACGGCCCCTTGCCTGCGCCCCCAGGACCCTGCCTGGCGCTCTCGGAGCCCACCCGTGGGCAGGAATATGACAAGCACTGAGACCTGCTGCTGCTTGTGGTCCCTTCTCACCCTCAGCGCCCGACGCCGGTAGAGCTGGTGCGCAGCTCGCCCCTCCCCCAAACTTCCTGAGAACTCTTCAAAGAGGGGCGAATCCAAACCCAGCTTTTCCAGACGGCTGGGCTTTCCAGGGAGTGTGCAGCTGCGCTGCCCTGGCTCCTGGGCGTTATTCTCCAGCGCTGCCCACCCCCCTCCCAATCTCGGGGCCAGTCTCCATCCCTGTCCTCTATCCCCGCCCCCGGGCCTCCGTGAGGTCCCCAAGAACTTCCCCATCACGAGGGGGCGGAAAGAGAAGGGAGGAGGACTGAAGGTCAAGGTGCAGCACAGCCAGAAAGGCGGAGGAGGAGCGCATCTCTGGCAGCTCCTCCTTACTTTTCCTCCTTACTTAATTCACTCCCACGTTTCACGCTGTCATGGTGACCCGAAGCCGGGACGCAGAAGGGCCAAAGAATCCAAGCACTTTTAGAAACCCGGTTACTGCCCAGCTTGAAGAATTAAAACTTCCTAGGATCTGAGGCAGTCAGACCCTCCGGGCTTTCTGTGAGCTTAGCACACCTCCCTGGGCCAGTGGGTAGCCCTGGTCACTTTTACTTCCTTATTGTGCCATCCCCCACCACACCACACCCCTGTTTTGTTTTGTTTTTCCTGAAAAAATATAGGGGTAGCAAGATAAGACTGCAGAGGGGTAAGTGGAGTAGGAGACGACGGATGATAAAGCCAGGAATGCGATTAGAAGGTAAAATGCATGCACTCCCAAATTCAAGGACCTGTGCTCTTGAGATCAACGACCATGAATTAAACTCTCCTTCTTCCAGCATCCAACACAAGAAATGAAGTCAGGGTTTCCCAAAACACCTTCGTCGTTTTTGTTTCATTGTTTGGTGTCCTACCACCTGTACTACTATTGACTTAACATTTTTCTTTAAATGTCCTCAAATTTTTACTCAAATAAATTTATTTTAAAAAGAAACTTGTATCACTTGTAAATGGAAAGCCTGTAGAGTTGTCTATAGTTGGAAGGTAATTACAAATATAGCTAAAATATAATAAACTAAGTTATTGAAATCTCTCTAGATATTAATTAGTGCCTTCCAAAGCTTTGTGCCTCAAACTCCCTCTTTCTTTGTTATAAAGGAAGATATAGAATTAATTAGTCATATTACTATAATACCAACCAAGCAGGAATGCCCCCTTGACCACATTAGTAACATTGAAAGAAAAGTGCATAGGGAATATCTTTCTGATTAGGTATAGTCAAGTTAAAATCATGTCATACTTTTCTTAAAATCAAGTTGAAAAACTGCGAGTTAGATGATTAATGCCTCCATTGGGTGAGAAATCTCTGATTGCTCACAAGAAGCTTAGAAGTGATTTCCGATACTGAGATCTGAGAGAACTTTTGTTTCCTCCTGTGGGTCAGCATTCTCCCACATCTTACAGGAAATCCAGCAGTGATTTACCGGTGCTGTTTAGTCTAGTTTCTAGTGTCCTTCAACGTTGGCTGATGACACAGTGACCACAGGCTATTCAGTGAAGTGGAAAAGCATAGTGTGGCAGACGAATGCCATGGAAGGAAGCAGTGTGCTGTGGTGGTTAGAGCCCTGTATCCACCAACCAGCTGACTTAGACTACTCACTAAGTCACTTAGTTGTATTGTGCCTTTTGTCCTTCTGTAAATTTGGTACTCAATCTATCTACTCACAGGGTCATTGTGGGGATCAAATGAGTTAATCCATATGAAGTGCCTGGCAAGTGATAAATGCTTGGTAGACATCAGCGATTATTGGGAGGACCAAGAAAGTTACGCCAGGGGAGCTGCTCTTCGATGATCTGAGACAAGTAATAACAGGATTGGAGTGGAGGTACATGACATTCCTGTCGAAAAACCCCAGATGAACAGGTCTGGAACCGAACAAGTTGAGTTTATTACTTTTTTAGTGAGGGGGCACACTCCACGGGCCACTGTGGAGCATCTCAGTATGACAGTGTTAGAAAGGTTAAAAAGCATTGGAGATAACATTAGGCATGATTTGGGCTTGACCTATGTGATTTTGGGGCTTAGGGAAGTGAGGCTTTACTCTAGATGGAATGCTATTAGGAAGTGGGGTTAATTTTATGTTGGGCATGTTGATAAATCTAATATAGAAAGGGATGTTTGTGGTTTGTACAATATTCATGTTCAGATGTAATTTTGGAGAGGTCCTATTTGATCCACCATGATCTCAGAGTGGCCTTACCTGATGTTGTGTAAAACTTGTATGTTCAAGAGGAGGATGCCAATGCCTGGCTAATGATGCCAGACCACTTGCTTGCAGTCAGGAGTTGTTTCTCTCTCTCTCTTTTTTTTTTTTTCTTTTTCTTTTTTTTTTTTTTTTGAGACGGAGGAGTCCTGCTCTGTCACACAGACTGGAGTACAATGGCGCGCTCTCAGCTCACTGCAGCCTCTGCCTCCCAAGTTCAAGCGATTTTGTGCCTCAGGCTCCCGGTATTACAGGCACATGCCCCACTAATTTTTATATTCTTAGTAGAGATGGAGTTTCACCATGTTGACCAGGCTGGTCTTGAACTCCTGACCGCAAGTGATCTGTCCACCTCTGCCTCCCAAAATGCTGGGATGACAGGCGTAAGCCACCGCATCCGGTAACTTCTCTCTTTCTCAAGCCTACTAGGAAGGGCTCCCTAGGAGAGCTTTAAAAAAGGGAAGGCAGTCAGTCTGACATCTTCCAATCATTTGTTGTTCCCTATTTTGAAGGTTCAGGAACAAATTAGGTTCTATTGTCTCTGGATCTGATAAACAAAATTGTCATTAAAGAGAATTAAAGGTTATTTCTTCTTAATTTTCTCCTAAGTCCATTTTAAAGACTGGAAGCTTTCAGAAGTATCTTAAAACTGTCAGGCAAATAGCCCAATAATCTTTAAACAAAAAGAAAAAAATAAGCAATTTTAAAAATTTACTCTTCTTGAAAAAAAGCAATCTCAGTTGCATGCACCCAGGTCTTGTGGTAGAGGCTGAGGTTGCACTAAAATGTAGCCTGCTTGTTCCACTATCCCAGGAAACAGCTAACAACTTCCCTTCTGAATGCAAACGGAACATAATTATCAGGATTTTCTTTCAATTTGGGTGATTCTGGCTACAAGGAAGAGACTTTCTCAATTCGCTCATGTAAAAGGAGTAGTTATTGGAAGGGAATGCATGGTCTAAAAATGGAGATGGACTCTCTTGACTGAAGAATAGGAGGTAGATGAAGACAGGGCTTTGGGAACTGGGAGCCTGAGGACAGCTGTGGACTTGGGTGGCAGCAAGGATCTCAAGGTTGCAGTTTCCAGACCTTTGCACAGCAACTCTCTGACACCGTTGTCTTCCAGCCAGATTTCTCCACACTGAATTCAAATTGCTGAGATAAGGAATTCAACTGACTTCCTCCAACTCTAAGTACCAGGGTCACACTATGGACCGCAGAGCAGGCTACTGACTGAAATCCAATCATTGACTATCCCTATGCAAATACCAGTTTAGTGTTGTTTTGTTCATCCTTCAACGTAAGATTCTGGGCAGCAGAGTTTAAGCAGGGGAGGAATGGGCATGGCAGGTACACGGAAACGTGGAGTACCATGCAGCTGTGGGATGACATGCCACATCCTACACCTATGACGCCAAAGATGCCCCTCCCTAATATTATTGAAACATTGTGCATGCAATTATGCATGCAGCTATGGTCTCCAAACAGGGATGCAATACAAAGGCACATCTGCATCCAGAGGCCACCACAGCTGCAGATTGTTCACGGAAGCTGCAGTCTCCTGGCAATCTTCATTCCTCCCTTGGCTCTATTTAATCCTATTCAGACATCACTTGTATACATAAATGTGTGTGTGTGTGTATGTGTGTGTGTAATACAATGCATGAAAAAAAATCATACACTACAGGAAGATGTATCTATTCCCCAGAGGAACCACTCACAATTACCATTTTCAATTTTTTTTTCTGATAGTTACAATTATACCTTTAAAATCACAATTTATATTCCTCTATTTCCTGATTTACCAATTTACAGAACTTGATTTTTCAGTTCGATTTGGGGAATCCATTACTCCTGCAATACCTTCTTCCTTCCTCATTCCACCTGTACTACTCAAATTTGTTAAAATTATTGTCTGTAACATTCTATTCTCCAGCTATAATTAAGCCTGCATACTGTGTCTTCTCAACTGATTTATTCTAAAAATTGAAAATCAACAAACAATATTTAAAATATATAATACAATATATAATTATTACTCAATATATTTTCACATATTTTCAGAGTCCATTATTTTCTAGAATGCAATGTTACTGATAAGAAGTATGTTTTATGTCTCATTGTCTTCTTCATGTAGACAAGTACTTTTTTAACCTCCAGAAATTTTTAGAATTTTGTTTTACCTTGGAATGTTTATCATTTGACTGCATCTAGATATTGGACATTTCTTTCATATACCCTGCTCAACACAGTAGTCTTGTGTCTTTCGGTAGAGAGTCAAGTCTTCTTTTATTATGTCTTTGATCTTTTTTTTTCTCCTTCATTGTTTCTGTTTTCTCCTTCTGGAATACCTTATATTTTTCATCTTTGTCTTTTTCATCCATGTTCTTGTAGTTTCTTACCTTTATCTTCTATATGTTTAAGTTAGTCTTTGGATTATTTAATTTTATTGTTGACTTCTATAAGTCATTTTTTTGTTGTTGATCAACTTATTTTGTAATAAGCCTTACTCATTAATGAGATTTACTTTTACAGCAGTTTATTCTTGTCTGGTGGATGCAATACCTTTTTGTCTTCCTGAATTATTTCCGTTTTTACTTGATTGGTTGCTCAGTTCCATCCTTTACATCCAGGGTTTTGTAACATGACAGTTCTCAAATACTCTGATGATCTTTTGTTGTTCATTTATTTTTACAAACCGAGGACTGGGCTGGTTACAGGACATATTTGAAATAGGTATATGAGTTGCTGTTTATCTATTAAATGGAAGAGCTGGCTGTGGTCCTGGACACTTGGGCAAGAAACACTTGCCAGGTCAGCTTCCCTAACAGGTGCAATGAAGAGGAGCAGGCAGGGGTATCAAGGCAAGGAAGGTTCCCCTGAGAGCTGGTTCTTAGTGCATCTTATTCAGTCCTTGGTAGAGCTGCCTTGATGTCTCTCTTCTACTCCATGCCCTAGTTCTGGCTGCTGTGAAGATCCATATCTACCCATAACAATGCTCCCATTCTACCCACGACCTTACTAGAAGCCTCACAGTCCACCCAACAACTTTTCTCTAAAGAACACCCCTCAGGTTTTAGCTTGGGGGCAAACATCACTAGTGATATCCTCTAAGTAAAGAAGCAGAAATTATCTCTGGACATTTCAATTGTTCTCAATATAGGTGTTGAACAAACACCTCAAACATTACTGCTCTGTTTTTCTCTGCACTGGTTTTTCCAGTGACCCAATCCTGTCTGTATTCTGTCTCCCTGGATTTCCTCAAAAAGGAGGTTCAACCCCTCATGCTTTCTAATACTGCTATTATTGTATCTTTTTGGTTCTGCAAAATCCTTTCTTCCATTTCAAAGATGAAATCTTAATTCCCAGTTCCCAGTTTGAAACAGAAAACTCACAGGTTGCTTTACTGTTCGAAATGTGTGTATTAAACAGGAAAAGGAATTGTAATTATTTCACATTATAATATAACATGAAGGAAAATAGAACTTTATTAAGCTAGTAATAACTATCATAATTACTCATCTTTAGAAACTAATAAAAGTCAATGGTAGTGATCAGTTTTCAGACCCTTCAACAGCTAACAAGGAATAGGAATCTAAAGTGCAGGTGGAGGATCTTGATGAGACCACCTTCTTCAAGAGCTGGCTCCACGTCTTACGTGAGAGTTGGAGAGTTACCTAACTTCTTTGAATTTTGGTTCTCATCTATAAAAACAAATAATGCTAGGCCTTCGTGTCTATTATTAGGATTAAATTAACTGATACTTCAAAAGTGCTCAGAAAAATGTCTGGAATAAAGCAGGTACTCAGTAAATATTTGTTGAATAAATAAATAAACATGTAAGTGAGGATTGGGTAAATAACACCCAAAATAATTCCCCAGCTGGGACCATAGCTGAGTATTCTAAGGCCAGCTGCTTGTAAATTATGGGGCTAGTAAATGTCATTTGCCTCACTCCATCACAAAGAAGGGAGAACACTGATCAGTAGAAACATTTGATCATATTCTGTGATGATGTAAATTTGTTCAAATAAGCCTAAGGTTACAGTTACAGTATGAAGATAACATGAATCACTAAATCATGAACATTCCTAGCCACAGCAGCTCTAGAGTGAGTTGACATGGGAAAGCATTGTACGATATTGCTTCATTTATGTATAATTTAGAAGAGGTTGTCAGGTGCTACAAAGGAACCAGTAGGGTGGAAGTCCCAACACCTTAGTTCCATTTCAGCCTCAAGATTCCCTTTGTATAATGGAGCTAAGGATACCAGTCTGGTCCATTTCATGATCATTAAAAGAACCACATGAGGTAATGATTATGAAAATGCTTTGTACATTGAGGTCAAGGTTAATGTCACCAGTGATAAGTCATGTTGATAGCATGCGCCTTTGGTATGACATTATGAAAATGGCACTTTACCTCTGTGATCTTCCTCCCAAAATCTCATAGCCCTTGTTTAACATGAGAAAAACATTACACAAAGACAAATTGAGGGACATTTTGCAGAATAACCTACCAATACTCCTCAAAACCGTCAAAGCCATGAAAAACAAGCAAAGACTGAGAAACTCTCAAAGACCAGAGGAAACTGAGGAGACATGATGACTCAATGTAATGTGGTCTTTTGGATGGGATTCTGGAACACCAGAAGGACATTAGTAACAAAAAATAATGAAATCCGAATAAGACCAAGGGTTTAGTTGGTAGTACTATACCAATGTTGGTTCTGTATTTGTGATAAAAGTTATGTGATAATGTAAGATGTTAATAAGAAAAATAAATGAAGGGTATATAGGAACTCTGTACTATTTTTGCAAATATTCCATGCAAATCTAACTATTATAAAATTTAAAGGTTTATTTTTTAAAAGTTGATAGGTAAATATAACATTTTATTTGGTCATTTAATTTTATTTCAAAACAGATTATACATTTAGAAGGAGACTTCCGAAATGTCAGATAAAGGAATTATGTGACATTTTAAGAATACTTTTCAAGTACCACGATCAATTATCTTTCTGCTACCTTCCATGAAAATTGTTCTATGATTGTTGTCATCAATAAAAACCATTATCTCAGTGCTAAAAGGTCCACAGAGCTTATCTAGTCCAATCTTCCCACTTTACCAACTGAGGCCCACAAGAGGCAGGTGACTTTTCCAAAGTCACAATCAATTTCATTTTTAGCAGCTTTCAGAATGTGAAATAAGAGATATTTTTATTATACCCAAAACACTAGAAAAAAATGAGTGTGTGTGTGTTTGCCAGAAAAGCTTCAAATATGAGTGTGCGTGTGTGTGTGTGTGTGTGTGTGTGTGTGTGTAAAGCTCCAAGGAGTCACCTAACCCAATTATGGGACTGGCCTTAAAGAACCCTTCTTGGAAGAATGACCACTTGTAATTTCTTTAAAAATGAGGGGAGAGTTCACCAAATGGAGGGAAAGGGGAAAAGGGTTTCACGCAAGAGAAGGGATGTCTTGTCCTCCGAGATTGCAGGGCGGAAGGAAGGGTGAGGGTTTAGATAAGGGAATGACTAAAGTGAGACAGGAAAATGATGTAAGTCAGGTCTGATGATCTCAGCCATCGTAGTAATAGGATATGAGACCATGTGCTGATAGTGAAGAGTAGGCATTGGGTGGGGAACTGGAGGAGAGTGGTGAGGATTTTAGCTTGTCTTTGAAGATAAAGAGTAAATCTAAGCAAAGGTAAATAAAAAGCTAATGAATAATTCTAAGCTTGTATTAACACCATCATATAGGGATATGCAATTTTCTCTAGCAACCTTCAGACATCCAAGTACAGAGAAAGTGGACTGTGGCATTCATCTAGGATTCAGTTTTCTTGGGCAAGGTTAACAGAGTATGAAGATCTAAAGGAACCAAGGATGTTGATATCAACCATTCTGAGATCAGCTGTAAAGCCTAGGAGGTGTAGGAAAAAAATAAATTGGAGGAAGTCAACTGACTAGAAGAAAATAGAGGCAACAAGAAATTGGATGTCTCTAGGATGACCAGGGAAGGTAAAATCTCTTAAAAATAAATTTGGTAGAAAAGGATCTCAATTCATGTGCCAAGTATCTGAGTGAATAAAAGGAGATGACTGGAAGGTTAAGAGAGTCATAGGCTATTAAAGAAGATGGCATCAACTTCAAAAGAGGATGACACTTACAAAATGGTAGAAGCTGAACTGGGTGCCAAGAGAATACATCCTAGGATGGTGGAGGTACAGATGTTGACGTGCAGAATTGCAAAGCAGTAAAGGATAAAAGCATGACAAGGAACAATTCACAGTTGCAAAGATATGGAACCAATCTAGGTGTCCACTGACCAATGAGTGGATAAAGTAAATGTGGTATGTATACACCATGGAATACTACGCAGTTATAAAAAAGAACAAAATGATATCTTTTGCAGCAATTTGGATGGAGTTGGAGGCCATTATTCTAAGTGAAATAACTCAGAAATGGAAAATCAAATACTGTATGTTCTCACTTACAAGTGGGAGCTAAGCTGTGGGTATGCAAAGGCATACAGAATGATATAATGGTCTATGGAGACCCAAAGAGGGGAGTGGAGGGGAGTCAAGGGATAAAGAAACTACATATTGGGTATAATGTACTCTACTTAGGTGACAGGTGCACTAAAATCTCAGATTTCACCAGGATACAATCTATCCAAGTAACCAAAAACCACTTGTACCCCCAAAGCTATTGAAATAAAAATATTTTTAAAAAAACATTCCAAGGAAAGGAGATACCATGGGAATGCATTTTGTTTGGTGACCAAAAAATGCAAAATGGGAGGAAGGGTTGAAAAAACTCCTCTCTAATATGTCAGGGAGAGTAGCAGCACAAGGTGAGGGCATAGGCCTTAGCATCAGGCTGTCAGTACTATGTCCCTACAGGAAAGAACCTAAACCTTCTATGCATTCCTTTTCTCCGTTGTAACAGCACTACCTAACATACTAGTGTGACACCAAAGAAGGTAATGTGCCTGTACCATAGAGAATGAGTACCTATTAAATGAGAGCCAATGGTTTTCTTCCCCCAGCTTTGACTGTGGCTAAAGGCTCTAGATAGTCTTACAAGTCTGTGCAAGACCTGCACACAGTGGACAGAGGGCTAATGACATCCTGGTGCCAGGTGGACAGAGCATCAGCGAGGGTCAGGTGTGACTACAGTCTTTCATAATGTATCAAGTTTGAAATATTCAGATGTCTAATATTTATGCCTACTTTGAAGGACAAAAATGATGGAGGTTAACATCCCCAATCACGACTGCAGACACTAAAGACAATTCCTTTTTGGGCCCTGATTGCTCCCCAGATAGCTAATCTAATTCCTACAACTAAGGAGGAGACACATACACATACCTGGCAGAAAATAAGGAGGCGGAAAGAAGTTGAATTGAGTAAGGGACAGGAGCAAAGAGATGAGAAGAGACTGTATACAGTCAAAGTTATCAAGCAAACCCACTTGAATTCCATGCCCCTAGGCTCGGATTGTGTTTATAAGGAAAGGGTCATTCATGAGATCTATGGAGTCTTTAGTTCTCATTATAGTGAACATGTTGGTTATATTTATAAAATACAATCATAACTACATCTGGAACTTCTACGCAGAAATTAAGGTTGACTTACATGCCAGATTGATTTATATTCCCCGATAAGATGTAAAGCAAAGATTTATTTTACTTTGCACTCTTACAGCATGGATTATTATTCATACTTTATTTTGCAAATTGGTGGTAACCTAACTGCAGCCAAATCAAGAGTTCACATGCCAAGTTTTGGTCTGAACAAGTTTTGCATCCAATATACACTTGGCCAGAAAAATAAGGAGATAGAATAATAGAAGAGAAAAGAAAGTATTTTATGCACCCTGGAGGTCAAAAACAGATGTGAGTAGGGTCTTTGCGGAGTGTGGCTAGTTGACATCTGGTAATCCCTAATGGATTTCACTGTCCATTTGTAAGTCTCCCCCAATGTTTAATATCAACAGCTATTCAGGAACGTAGTGACTCGCACAAAGAATAAAATTTACAGATATCAAAGACAAAGCCAGAAAATTACTCTGTTCTTGGCATCCATCCTTTCTGGGCAAAGACTACATATTTTCTTTCTGTTGATGCTATGTTTAATAAAGCTATGTGATTGGTTAGATTTCGATTGAGCTGAATGTGTTTTGTTTTGTTTCTTTTTATGACTCAGTGACAAAGGGAAATATAAAACCTTCTGCTTACTTAATCAGAGAACTGTAGTTTCTTCTATGTAATTTGAGCAGGAATTGAAAAAAACCATCCCCAGAAGGACTAATTATGCCCATACTGGTGGGAGGAAGACAAGAAAGGGATGGTGAGGAAGGTAGATAATCTGGCCCATTTTCTTCTCTTAGTGCGTAGACTGTCTGATTTCTTGTTTCCTTTCTAGTCACTCTTTTTTGCAGTGGCAATTCCCACAAACTGCAGAATTTGTAAGAAAATTTACAAAGAGGGGCAGAAATGTCTGTATTTCTGACCATAAAGGTTTCAAATGCCGAGGGACACCCTGGAAATGTTTTGCAAAGTTGATGCAGAAGAGTTATTGCTTCTTATTGCTAACTGCAACAATTAAGATTAAACATAGTTCTCCACACCATCCACACACCAATTAAATTAAAGGTAATCCAGACATTCCTTTGACAGAACAGGCTACCCACAGAATTGCTAACTTAGTAACAAATTTAGAGATTTGTTACTAATCAATGAGGCATCAATTTGTGGACCTACTCAAGTCCATTGGTAGTGGTTACAAAATGCTAATATAATACTAGACATTAGAAGATTTTTTAAAAGACACAGGGTCTCTGTCGCTCAGGCTGGAGTGCAGTGGGGCAATCTTTACTCACTGCAGCTTCAAACTCCTGGCGTCAAGTGATCCTCCCAGCTCAGCCTCCCAAACTGCTGGGATCATAGGCATGAGCCACCAGTACCAGTCTAAACCCTTAACATGCTCAGTGGGAAAGAAGTATATCCTTGGTGGATTTCAGATGCCTGTCAGGGAAGTGGGAAGGAAGACTAGCAGCATGTGTGCTACTGAGTTGCCATCTCTGATTTATCCAAAGGAGTGTGTCATCAAAAGATGTTTCCTAAGGTTTAGGAATTTTCCATTCAAGATGAACGTACATAGCAGCAAATGCATGTGTATATTATGCAGTATTAGTGAGAAACTCAATCACATGATGGTGCTTTGTATCTTTACCGGAACTTTTACATGTGCCATGTCATGAGATGCTAAAATGGCTCCTTGAAATAGAAAGAGGATATACTTTTATCCGCGTTTTACAAATGAGGAACTGAATTTTGGAGCAAATAAGTGATTCACCCGAGGTCATGCAGCTAGTATGTTAGAGAATTTAGGAAATATTTCATAGTCACTTGGATATTTTGTAATCACTCAAATTTCTGACTCAAATTAAGAGTCAGAAAACTGTGGGAACTATGGCTGAGATTTTCTGATTCCCACATTTTGCAACAATAAAATATAAACATGACTAACCAGAATACATTTACAATACACATGACTAAGTGACAACATGTGGGAGATAACTGGCCTTTGAAATGCATGCCTGTATTAATCAGAGTTCTCCAGAGAAACAGAATTAATAGGATTTTACAAACCTGCAGAGCCTATATCCCAGCTTGAAACTGAAGGCTGTAAGGCTGCTATAGTACCAGAAAGAGCCAGTATCTCAGAGTTCAAAGGCCATCAGGCAGAGGAAAAAAGAATACACACACACACACACACACACACACACACACACAAAGTTGATGTTTCAGTTCAAAGGCTGTCAGGCAAGATACATCTCTTACTTGGAGGAGGGTCACCCTTTTGCTCTACATAGATCTTTAACTGGTTTGGTAAAACCCACCCACATTACGGAGGGCCATCAGTTTTACTCAGTCTACCAATTCAATTATTAATCCCATTCGAAAACACCTTCACAAAAATATCCAGTTTGACGAAATATCTGGGTATCTCATGGTCCGGTCAAGCTGACACAAAATTAACCATCATAAGCCCATCCTTGTCAACTTGGCACTATACATGTCTCTGTAAAACACATGTAATGTCCAAATAAGGATAATAACAAGATCATACTTCTACCACATTATACAGCTATCCTGCATACAAGCATAACTGCACTAACCCTTTCCCCAGAAGAGGATGCAAACTCCTTGTATGATGGACTCTTCTCCTTAATGTCTCATAACTTAAGTAAGTATGTGGGAAGAATGTTATGAAGTAAACTGTGTCTCCCCTCCGCCATCTATATATTCAAACCTTATCCCACAACGTGACTGTATTTGGAGACAGGGCTTTCCGTAGGGTAATTAGTTTGAAATGAGGTCATAAGGGTGAAGCCCTAATCCAATCAGACTGTTTTCATAGAAAGAGGAAGAGACACTAGAGGTCTCTCTCTCCCTGCTCACACAGAGGAAAGGCCACGCAGGTCCACAGCAAGAAGGCAGCCCTCCGCAAGCAAGAACGAGAGGCCTTACCAGAAAACTACCCTGCTGGCTCTTGATCTTGAGGCTTCCAGCCTCCAGAACTGTGAGAAAATAAATGTCTATGTTTTAAGCCACCCAGTCTGTGGTACCTTGTTATGGCAGCCCAAGTTGTGTAATACGACGACTAAAGCTCTACCTGGGGTATTTCTCACTGTCACAGAAGAGGGAATTTATTTAAAATGTATCAGTCCAATTACTGTGTGCATGTTCTAAACCTTTCTGTTTATTTTCCAGGCTGGACAGAGGCCTCCGATGGGGCTCTTTTTCAGAAGACATATGTTCTTGGGTATTTTGAGGGCTGGATTATAAATTCCTTTATGTCTTAGGGGAAGATTTCATCATGCTGTTTTAAAAGCTGCATGACGAGCCTGTCAATAGCAGGCAGATGTCTGGAACAAAGAATAAACAATCAACAAATTTTCACTGAGTGTCTACCATATGCTGAACCTCGGAGATACAATGTGGGTAAAGGCATAGGCTGTCCTTCCCTTTAAGTAGTACTCTAGTGAGGGACCTAGGTGGTAAGATAGGGATTGGGTATTGATTCATCTGAACATTTAAGGTTGTTATAATAAAGAAATTGACTTTTAGAAGCTCATTTGGAGATTCTAGTAGAAAGCACAGCTACACATATAGCCTTAACCTGGAAGATAATGCTCTCTGACTAGCAAAGGTGTTCCCTTTTTCATTTGTCACCTTTGACTATAAGCAGGAGTAGCAGATACCATGGCCTGGTTATACTACCATCTCAACATCAGGCTACCAGTTGGGTTATAGAAGACTTGGTTTAGGTCCAGGGGATTTGCAATCAACCAATGAAGAGCTAAACCAGAATTACAAAGACAATGTCTGGTGTGTGTGTGTGTGTGTGTGTGTGTGTGTGTGTGTGTTTTAATTTATACTACACAACCAAATTTCAGAAGCCTAATTTGTTGCAAGGCCTCTATGTTTGTAACAAGGTGGTTTTCATTCTTTCAGTAACACTAATTTTTATTTTTACAAAGTTGAAGAGGATTCTTGAAATATTTTCAAGTGTAATATAATATTTTCATGTGTGTTAATATAACACCTTTATGCTGTAAGTCCAAAAGAAAAGTCAAACAAAAGGTGGTCTGTAGCAACACTAAGGTGTTTCCATTTTTCACTGCTCTGCATTCACAGACTTTGGAGATGACCTATGAAGCTATAAATAAAAGCAAAACAATTTTTCTCTAAAACAATTTCTAAACTTTTCAAAAGGTGCAACGTTAGATTCATTTAATAGATTGTTACAGGCTTTCCTTGGGGAAACTCAGTTTTTTCCCCCCTTTTCTGAATCAAAAGTTGATAATGCAGAAATATTGCACAAATATCATGACAATATCTTTTCTTTTCTTTTTATTGAACAATAGTTGTGATTTGAAGAGTAACTTTCTTCAGTAAATTGTGGAGACTTCACAGAAATGGTTGAAACTATTTGAAGTCCACAAATTACCTAATGGAACAGCTAAGCTTTATGCCTTTAAATTTTTGTATATATATTTTATATTTTCTTTGAAGTCTCTGGTAAAGAACTTTTCAGCTCGTAATATTTTGTATTGAGCATGAAATTGACTGTTGTTCTTACTGCTTCGTCTTTTCAAAGCCTCCAATGTAAGAAAAAAAAAACGATTTTTTTTTACAAGCCCCAAATCCAAGAAGTATACCAATGCTGCCTTTGTTTCCCACAGAGCCATTAAAAATATATATATCAACATGGTTTCTACCATATTACTAAATTCTATCAAGTTGGTACCCTTCTAACAACAATAACAACAGCAGATTCCCAAAGTCATAAGGAGTGAGGAATGGTGAATGGAAACAGTACGGAGGGAGTTACCAGAGTTACCAGACAGTGTCACTTTTTTTTGAGACGGAGTCTCAGTCTGTCTCTCAGACTAGAGCGCAGTGGTGCAAATCTCGGCTCACTGCAACCTTCACCTCCCAGGTTCAAGTGATTCTACAGCCTCAGCCTCCCGAGTAGAGTGGCTGGGATGACAGCTATGTGTCACCATGTCCGGCTACTTTTTGTGTTTTTAGTAGAGATGGGGTTTCACCATGTTGGCCAGGCTGGTCGCAAATTCCTGACCTCAGGCAATCTGCCACCTCAGCCTCCCAAAATGCTGGGATTACAGGTGTGAGCCACCACACTCATCCCAGTGCTACTTTTTAAGACAGGTTCAACAAGCTTTAAAACTGAGTTGACAATTTAGTCACAGGTAAAAATATACTGCATGCAATTAGCTAAAAATTTCTTACAATAAATGAAATCTTGGTATGGCAGACCATGCAAACCTACCAGGGCACACTGAGGTATGAGTTGAGGTTTGGACATTCTAGCGTGGACGGCTCCCTTCCCCCACACTTCAAACTCCTCTACCTCCTGCCTCCCAAACACAGACTCCCAATCCCACCCTAAATGGACCTATTGAAACTTGCTCTGTTGCCCTCAAAAAGTAAGAGGCTATTTGTTCTTCCCTAAGCACCCTACTCCTGCACATTCTGAACTAATAGACTCAGCCATGCCCCAGGTTTCTGTAGGTTCCGTAAACCTCAAAGAGCCTGAATTCCACATGCAGCAGGAATTTAGACCAATGAGGGACAAAGTTAAAAGTTCCTTCTGGAGGAACACTGAAGAAGAGAAATCAGTCACTTACTAAAACTGATGAAAATTCTGGCTCTCAGGCGAGGGAAGAGAGGTCCTGTGCACTCTGTGAGGCTGTTTGTAACCCTCCAGAGTCACCTGTGTGCTTTGAGTAAATAGTAAAACTAGTTATCACTAGGAAACCGGGTCACTGCATCATGGGACATCGGCCTTAAGGGTGGGATGTGGGCCGGGCACAGTGACTCATGCCTGTAATCCCAGCACTTTGGGAGGCCGAGGTGGACAGATTACCTGAGGTCAGCAGTTCGAGACCAGCCTGGCCAAGATGGTGCCACTGAATCGTTGGGATAATTTTTTTAAAGTAAGGTTGCCAATAATAGTGTAAATGAGTATGCGATTTTTCTAAATATTGCCAAATTCCTTTTCCTATAGGTTGTACTATTTATTTTGCATTTCTACCAGCAATATGTAAGAATGGCTGTTTCCCACCCCATCACTAGTGTCATCCACAGAGTATTCACTGACATTGGCATTTTGCCAACCTGATGATGAGAAATGCTATCTCAGGATAGTTTAATTTCACTTTTCCTTTTGTAATTAATTGAGCATTTTTATATTTATATTCCCCTATAGAAAATATATAATTTAACTCTTAAAAATTCAGCTTACCTGATATCAACATTATCAAAATATATCAAACCACCTGTGTAAACCTAGAGTAAATGGCTATTTTTGTGTCCTAGCTACAGGGAGCAAACTATGGAATCCTTCCCCACTCTTTGCAGCAATGACCCTTTAAGTCCTAGCTTGTCTCAACTTCATGATATCCATACCACACAAGGGAATGAATTTTTCCCCTAAAGATTATATAGATTACATTTTTCCAAATGATATCTTCTTCAGTTCCCTCCTAATGTACTGTGTTTCTTAATTTAATAACACACATTTACTGAGTTTCTACTATGTACCTGCACAACATAGATCCCATAATAACCAATGAGAGTCAGTCTTTTTCTAGGCTGCTGGTATCATCAATGCATTGCAAAATTCCAGAAATTCCTGGTCACTCACAATTCCCAAGCCCCTAGTAAAACTATTTTAATTCTATGTTTTTCCTCTACCCAATATCAACATTTTGCATAATTGGGATGTGGAAAAAGTCTCCACTCTGGAGTAGGCTTTGAGTTTAGAAAAGAAAGCAGCGTGGAAGAGAAGTTGTTCTTCAACAACAAGATTAACTAAAAAAACAAGGGTCCTGAGGAGTCCTGGGCTTTGGGGTCAACGTGATTTATCATTCAGGGCTCTGACTAAGACACAAGAGTTGAGCAGCAGGCAACTTTTGAACCTCTACAACTTACTGAATGTTAGTCTCTTCATTAAAGTATAGTCTAAATTTTATTCTCTTCATTCAAGTATAATTCTTTCATTTGCAATGAGTCCAAGAGAAAAGATACGTTAAAATATTTAAGACTATTAAGTAGATACTAAATATTATAAAGTCTTGACCAAAAAAAGTGCTTCTCTTGAATAAACAATAGCAAATGACTCAAATGACAGAGATGATTTGTGAAACTGCTGTTAGACTGTATTTCAGAGCTGACTAAGCTTGTTTTTTCTTATAGTCCCCACATCCATGCCATTAGCAAATTCTACTTTCAAAATATATCTTCAATTCTAAGCATTCTCATTACCCCACTGTTACCCCTCTAATTCAGGCCTCATCTAGTCTATAACCACAGCCTTCTAACTTGTCTCTACTTATGAGTTTATCCCTACTTTGGCCTTCAGTTATACCTCAGTTACCCATACGGCAGCCAGTGATGATTTAAAATTGTGACACAGCTCCTGCCACTGATCCTTCAAACCCTCTATTGGCTCACAATCACACCCAGTTTAAACCCAAATCCCTTTCATGGCCTGAAAGCTTCCACTTGATCATGATCCAGCCTCTCACCTCCTCTCTGACCTGGCCTCCTCTCACTTTCTGTCTTGCTCATTCTGCATGGCCAGAAGTCTTCTCACACTTCCTCATAAAATCCAAGCATGATCCTGGATCAAGGCCTTAGCACTTCCTCTTCCTCTGCTTGGAACTCTTGGCTCATAACTCCCCGTGACTTCGTTCAAGGTTCTGCTCAAACACCTCATTAGTGAGGACTTCCGTGACTAAAATAGCACTTTGGTCACTATCTGCTTACCATGATTTATTTTTCTTCATAATATAATTTTCAATACCTGGCACAGTTTATACTTATTTGTTCATTGTCTGTCTCCTCCTACAAGAATGTAAACTCCAGCAGAGTAGAGACTTTGTTTTGTTCACAGATGGATCTGCAGGGCTTGGAATTGTGAACGAACAGTTATTACAGTGGTCTGTTCCCAGGAGAGGCATATGAAATAAAATTGTGAAGTGGGATATTGCTTTATTGACAGCTGTTTGGACTGTGAAAACTCCTTGTCACCACCAGGTTACAAAGTCTCTCGTAACAAAGATAGGGAGGTAGGCTGGAGCGAGGTAGAGACAAAAAAAAAGAAGAAGAGTTGGGGTGTTCCTAATATGGCCCAAGGGAGAAAAAATGGTGGTTTGCATAAGGATCTGGCAGCCCAAATGGAGAGAACCAGCAGGGCTTAGTAATGGTTTGAATGTGGGAAATGAACGAAAAAAAAGAAAAGCATAAAAATGGTCCTTGATAATTTTTTCACACGAGCAGTTGAGTGTATACTGGTGCCTTTTCATGAGATGGAGAAGGGTGAAGAAAGAATGAGATGTGTGTGTTTATTTGGAGAATGGGGATTGGTAATAGTACAAGTTGTGCCAATCCCCCACCTCCACAAATAAACAATGTGCATGCACATGCACACACCTATTTCCCACACTTCTCTGCTCTGCTTTATGGCTGGGGTGTGCTCTTTTCATCTGATTTCAAATGGCATAAGGCAATATGAGGTACCAGCAAGAGGCTGAATAAGAAACAAGTAGGAGAATTTATTCCTTTAGACCCCTCCCTGTCTCACTCCAGTTCTGCCAGTCACTGCATTCTGGGATTACTATTTCAATTGGATGGACCTTGTTCTATGACTCCAGGCTTTCTCTGGGTTCCTTTTGCTTGTCCCTACAGGATTAAAGAAGATAACAGCTTCCCAATGTTGCTAATCCCAGAATGCCTTAACACCTTGTATTGGCTTCTGTAGTTCTGCCCACACCTTGGTAAACTCTACCTCATTGAACTTTCTTTTTTTCCATTGCCCAGGCTGGAGTACAGTGGCATGATCTCAACTCACTGCAACCTCCATCTCCCAGGTTCAAGCAATTCTCCTGCCGCAGCCTCCCCAGTACCTGAGATTACAGGCACGTGCCACCATGCCCGGTTAATTTTTGTATTTTTAGTACAGAAGGGTTTTTGCCATGTTGGCCAGGCTGGTCTCGAACTCCTGACTTCAAGTGATCTGCCTGCCTCAGCCTCTCAAAGTGCTGGGATTATAGGCATGAGCCACCACTCCTGGCTCTCATTAAACTTTCAGTTAAACCTTTTGAGTATGCCAGCTGTCCCATGCTGAGACCCTGATTGTAACAAGAGCCAAGTTCATGTTGCTCTGACTATTAGACATCCAAGTGAAGATATACATAGGCAAGCAGAAATGAGTTGGGAGAGACCCTAAGGCTAGGGAAGTCTGGGATACAGAAAAGGTAAGAGTCTTCAGCAAATAAAGTTGGAGTGAAGGCGTGTACCTGTAGTCCCAGCTACAAGGGAGGCTGAGGTGGGAAGATCACCTGAGCCCGGGAGTTCAAGGCTGCAGTGAGCTGTGATCATGCCACTGCACTCCAACCTGGGTGACAGACCAAGACCCTGTCTCTAAAACAAAAACAAAAACAAAAACAAAAAACAAAACAAAACAAAAACCAAACAAAAACAAAAACAAAAAGACTTTTTACCATATAAGTGCAAAAGGAAATAGTTATCACCTTTTGCTCTCCAGGAAAGCAACTGTCTCCTCTGTTGACCAGGCTACCTTGCTGAATGGTAAGATGGGAATCTTCTTAGATTCAAGGAAGGCCTGGACTACTTCATCCTCGTATTCAGGAAGCCTGACATTCAGTACTAAAACCTGAAATAGTTACCCTCCTTCCTTTAAGAGTCTAGCAAGACTAATCTCCCCATGCCTCACATCGCTGTTTACCTTGGTTAATAACAGAGGCCCAAACCTCTCAGGCATCCATTTTCTTCGGGACTCTCATTTTCCTACTGTTGTGTATATCCCTATCATATGATTTGATACTTCCCTCCCTTTCAAACTTTTACTTTCAAGCAATTTTAGTTTCTGAATGATAAATTACTTACTCTATGACCATAACGAACTTCTCAAAAAATGGTTAACAATTAGCCAAGAAGAGAACAAAATTAATTCACTTCAGCCATTTATTCACAATTACAACAGCCACAATGCACTTCATCACTGAACAAACTCCATGATAGACATTTGGCCACCGGGACAAGGAGCCAGATTAGACTGATCATTTTTTTACTATTTTGGGTTTGCACTGACATACATGGCCATAAACAGTTAATTGGAGCTATAAATACTTCCAGCTAAGTTTAATTAGTTTTCTGTACAAAATCCCAGGTTATAATAACTGTGGTGATAACTCTGGACAAAATTTTAAAATTCCATAGGAAGTTTGTTTTAAAAATTGACCTAGAATATGCTCTGAGAGAAAAAAGAGAGAGAAAAAAAGAAATTGAATAAAGGAGCAAGAAATCAGAGTATGAAAAGATTAGTTACTCTGTAAAAAGCCAATATGATTGTAGAGGTATTAAAATCCCTGTAGGAGATTTACAGAGAAGTCTGCCCTGGATTAGAATTTGATATCAAATAACTTAACTGAAGTCATACAATTTCTGTGCCATTTGTAGTTGAGTTAATAGCATATGTTCCTGGAGGATTACAGCCAATGATTAAGGAAATTAGGTTTTGTTTGAATTTAATTTAGTTATATAAAACTGCTACTATAATTTACAGCTTTGATATTTAATATTTAATAACCCAGATCTTAGAAGAATACTAGATATAGCTGTGTCATTATGCTTTGAAATATTATTCCCATAAGTCATTTATATTTGCTGGCTGATAAGGATGTTCATCAACTAGATGGACTCAACATGAGTCCACTGATAAAGCCAATGCAGTTTTACAGTTTGCTGAGTCCCTTGTATGTTTCCACTCCATTTCCCACACCCGTAACTTACTGAATCATAAATTATCTGGCCAGTCAATTGTCATAATAAAGAAGCATTACAGCCTTTTCTTCAACAGCCAGCTGTGGGAATGACTCAACTCTGCTTTCCTCTCACATTTTATGTATCTGTGGCATTTAGTCATTAAAAATCATAGGAATTTCTCCGTAAATATTGCTCCATCAATATTTTTTCTTGTTTTCCTTTTGTTGCATTGCTTCTTTTTTCCCTATTCATCTCTTTGACTTTTTATTTCTCTTTTCCCATCATTTTTCTGAGGAAAAATGATAAAATAGTAATGACTCCAATTTTTCTTTCCTAAGTATATATAGAGACAGATTTGAGTTTTCTTTTTCTCTGATTTATAAAAATTAATCCTAATTTATGATTCTATAGATTGGCATTTGTTTCCAAACATTCGTATTTTTTCTCTCATATAAGAATATTTAAACTATTTAAACTCCTTTTATCTTTTAGTGTTTTTGACTTAAACTTTTTATCTCCTTTATTCATATGTCTTACTGCTTTTACAGCTACCAGGAATCCTTCCAGCCCGCTATTCTCTCTAATTTTATTCCTCTCACTTGCTTTTACTTCCTAGTTTAGGCTTCCTTCAAAGACAGGTCAAGTCAGCCCTTACATATCAATTAAAAAATGAGACAGAAAATTTAAGAACAAAAAAATGGTGAGTTCATAAGCTACAATTTATAATCCCAAAGATTTTAGAGTCTATACAGAGGGTTTAGGTGAGAATGCCCATTTTTAAAATTTATTTTTTATACTTACATATATATGTATATAGATGTCAAATATTAAACGTTGACCAGTACTTAAATATGCAAGTGGAATACTCAAAGAATGTTTGAAGAGAATGAAGAAATTCATTAATACATCTTAGAAACAAGTTTCCTTTGTTCTTTACTGCCCACTTTCCAACTTGGATTCCAACTTGGAGAACATTTTATAATAATAACAATAATAAATGTTAATAAAATGTTAAATGTTAATAACAAAATGTTATTACTAATATTATTTTTTTAAAAGTATAGTGGTGTGCCTAGGTGGCAATCTTGACTTCACCATTTTATAGCTGTGTGACTGAATAATTTACTTAACCTCTCTGTGCCTCAGTTTTCAAATTTGTAAAATGGGGATAACAACAGTACTCTGTGGACAACGTTCTTATGTTAATTTATGTAAAATGCCTAGAAAGATGCCTCATCCACAGTAAAATCTCAATAACTCTTCAATATTGTTATTATCTGTATTATTATTTTTGTTACTATGAAATAAAGCACCAATTAGAAGGAAATAGCAGACCAATGTAAACGCTAAGAAGCAAACAAGCACCACGGCAGTAACTGGAAAGTATTTACAAAGTCTATGATTTTTGGCATGTATGTTGCATAATTTTGGAGGTAAAAATTCTTTGGTATTGTTTGGAGTAGCCACAACACATTTTGAAGTGACCAATACAGTATCAACAATCACTAGTTCAAAAGTTACCCATGTGAGTAGTTGAAAGAAAAGTCTACATCAAACATATTTGAGAAGCAAAGTCCATTTGTTATCTGAATATAATGAGCTGCTTCAAATCATGTAAAGCTTGAAGCTCTGGTGGATATTAAAAATTCCATATCAAAAACTACAGAAATAGTATGGTTGCACTAATCTAAAAAAAAATCACGCCATAAAGCAGCATCCAGAACTGGATAAAGAGATTTCATATCTAAAAATAGAATCTCCTAATTTATTTGAAGAGAATTCCACTGAGTGCAGGCTGTATAGAAGACACCGATGTCCACCCTGTGAGGAAGTTAAGAACAGAAGACTGTGTAACAGAAGCAATGGTAATCCTTAATATTGAATACAAATGAAAGGAAGGAGAGAATTTGCTATGTTTCAATGAATCATAAAATAAACCAGAAGACATCAAGAAAGAGAAAAAAATTCAAAATGTCCAAGAAAAGAAACAAGATCTATTTCCTGTACTATGTTTTCATTTATTCACAAACCAGATACCATACAATGTATACTGGAAAGGGGTAAAAATATACATAATGACTAATACCAAATAAAACATCTTCCACTAAAGGAAATACAAGCAGAATCTGCAGGATATAGACATACTGCAGCAGGGACAATAAGAAATGTGACTTTACGCCAGGCAGAGTGACTCATGCCTACAATCCTAGCACTTTAGGAGGCCAAATGGGGAGAGTCAGTTGAGCCCAGGAGTTTAAGACCAGCCAGAGCAGCATGGCAAGACCCCAATTCTACAAAAATTTTAAAATTAGCTGGGCATGGTGGCGCACACCTGTAGTCCCAGCCACTCAGGAGGCTAAGGTGGGAGGATCACTTGAGCCTAGAGCTTGGGGCTGTAGTGAGCACTCCAGGATGGGTGACAAAGTGAGCTCCTGTCTCAAGAAACAAGGAAGGAAGGGAGGGAGGAAGGAAGGGAGAAAGGGAGGGAGGAAGAGAGGGAGGGAGGGAGGCTGAAGGGGCTAATGATGAGCATTCCTGGGAACAAGATTGTTTGTGATACAAAGCAATAGAAGCATAGTCCAATTCAGGTCTATTACCAAGCTATTTTCAATTACCTAAAACATTTTAAATACCCAGATAGTTATGACTTAGGAATACCAGTATTTGAGGGATGGAAAATTTGAGTGTGTGTCACATCTTTGCCAATTACTAGCTCCATGATCTTAAGCAATCATTAAACTTGCTGAACTCATTCTTTCCATACGGAAAATAGAGACAATAGTGTTTACATACTATACCTTATAAGAGTTTAATAATAGTTCAATTAAATGATACTTTGAAACATGAAGCACTGCTGGAATGTAAACCATTAATGGAATTCCACTCTTCTTAATTTTTCCATTGGTGAAGATGTTACTATTTTTTCATATTATTTATGATATATAATTGTTAAGTCTAAATCTCTGTTCAATATATGAAAAAACATCTAACTCTCACACTGGTCCCAGCTATAGCTTCTGGTACATCATATAATTAAATTTATCTACCAACCAATGCTATTTTTTAAATATTTAATGATAGCTACCATAATACCCTTTTTCCGTCTGTATATTACAGAAGTTCAAAGGTTGGTTAATGTACTGGTGTAATGACATCAGAGCTCTGATTGTGCCTGGTTCCTTTATTTACTCAAAATACAATGCAGTTGCTAAGGCTTGGAAATCCTCATCCTTTTTCTCTAGATTCTCTCTAGTTTGTTAATATTTTTCTTAAAAGTTGCTGCCTGCACCTGTGACATACTCTTGCTTACCCAGGACATATGCATCACCACCCTATTTATCTCTTCTCTTTGCCAACAGAAGTCTATTGTTTTCAGATATTGGGAAGTATTTTGCTTAAGAAAGTCAGCCCTGTCCCTGGACCCAAGAGGTGAGTGTTGATTAGTTTAAACCAATCACAACAAGTCTATTACTCTGCCATTGTCATGGCCACATGGTGCAGCCTTGACCTCTGAGATACAGAAGGAAGTCTTCTGGCAGGGTTTGTAGAAATGATTTAACTCTTTATAAGACTCCAAACGTGGATTCACTCATTCCTGCCACTGGAATACTTACTTCCAAAATCGTAATGTTTGGAAGGGCTGCAGACAACTTGAGATGATGTTAGGAGGAAACTCAAGATTATTGCAGAACTGCCAATCCAGAGCCCCTTCATCATTAACCCACTGAATTAACAAAATGTTAACTTTTCCTTTTTCCAGACATTTGTATGTGAGATAATAGATTTTAGTTATTGTTTTATTCCCATTTCGATGTGTAGAAGAGTCTGTTGATGCACCGACATGTGCTCTTTGCCGCCCTGAGATGATCTGCTGCTGCAATAGTTTCTAGCACTCTGACAGTTTTCCACCTCAAGCACCTGCACCTCTTCTTCTCATCCTGAGGTTGCAATGCCAAAGTGGAGGAGGGGTTTAAGCCTCTTTCCCCTTATCCCCAATCAATAAAGACGGAGATTTGGTGGAGTTGGAGGGTTCAGCCTTCCCACACCTGGCGGGACGTTTCTGAAGTGAGTTTTCTCAGAGGATTCCAAAGGAGTCCCAGTTGCCTACAGTAGAAACTTCATATTAATATGCCATCTACAGGCTCTTTTACCTTCCTTTTCTTACTTTTATGTTTCCTACAAATGTGCTCTACTTGACTTTCGGATCACCTCCTAAATAAATTACATAAGCCAAAACCTTGTCTCAGGGTCTGCTTTTGAGGAGCCCAACTCAATATGAATTGAGAATTCTGTTACTTGCAGTTGAAAGCATTCTAATGCAAATCCGATAGAGCAGCACTGTTCAGTAGAACTTTCTGTGACAATGGAAATGTTCCATATCTGTAGTGGTCATCATGGGACGTAGCCATGAGCCCCGTGTGGCTGCTAGAACATATGAAATGTGGCTAGTATGACTGAGGAACTGAATCTTTCCTTTCCTTTTAATTAATTTAAATTTAAATGACCACATGTGGCTAATGGCTATTATATTGGACAGCATGGCTCTAGATGCATTTCAGGGAGTATAGAATGAATGAAACAATTACATCCTTGCCTTAGACATCAGAATTATATTCCACAACCATATATTTTGCACAATAAAGAATTAGGCTAGGCCAGACTCTGTGAAGAATACAAAGATGAAAAAAATAAACAGCTCCTGCCTTCCAAAACTCAGTATATTCAGGGAGGCATACATACAAGTATATACATACACAGGATACACATTGCAAGAGTGGCATAAACAAAGCACATTTGGAAATAAGAGGATGCACAATTCATTTCTACTGTGGGAATCCAAGAATTCTTCACTGAGGTAGCATTTGAGATTGGTCTTGAAAATGAATAGAATGTCTTTGGGGAGGGACAAAAGGAAAATTACATTTATAACAAAGAAAAGAGACACATGGAAGCAATATAAACAAGAGATATGAGAAGGCAAGCAATATGGTAAATCTGGGCTACAGACCAAGACTCTAGGTGAGGTCCAGAATATGCAGAGCTTTGAATTCCATGTGAGCACACTTAGATTTTTTTTTCTATGAGAAGTAGTCATCAAAATATTTGAACTTGGGTGTTGATGATGGTATTGTCAGTGACATAACCGGTTACAGATGGAAACAATTAGAGACATGGAAATCAGGAGTTTACAGCATTACCCCATATAAGAAATAATATTGATGTTACTTTGGCTTATAGCATCAAGAATAAAAATGAGAAGGAGTTTCAAACCCATCCCATAGGTAGGCGTGGCAAGTCCTGACCACAAACTAAAAGTAGGCTATGAGAAAGAGTTGGAGATGGCCCTGAAGAGAACATATGAAACAAGCATGTTTGAGGGGGGAAAATAATGAGTCTATCGAGATGAAAGGGATGCTCAGGAGACATCTGCACATACAAATGTTGGGTTTGATGGTCAGCTATGTCAAAAGATGCAGAGTTTAAGGAGGAAGAAGAATGAGAGGAAGCTCTTGAAGTTCACTCATAGCTCAAGGAGGATGAAAGGGTTTGGAAAAACCAAAGGGAAACAAAGGAATAGATGATGTATCTTTCTAAGAACCACATTATACTTTCACTAATAATGAGTAAAGTATTGTTGTTTCTGCTAGTGTCTTGTTGATTTGAATGCATGATTCCCATCTACTGAGGCTCTGTTTATCTATTACTCATTGCACAGAAAATTTAATCAATTTTTCTGATTGTTTTCTTTTGTATTTTTAGCCTAAGGAAGTTATTTAAAATATACTGAATAGAAGGGAAAGCTAATCATTTTCCTGGAAAAGCAAGCAAGATTGTAAAAATGGTGACATGGATGCTGTGGTGCACTGCCCATATCCCTATTCAAGATCAGGGCACTCATTTCCAGAGACAGAGTATTGGCTACTGACAGCTTGTAGCTGAGTCCTTCTCCAGAAACTGCCCTTGGCCTTGCCCACTACACCTTCTTGGAGGTAGCTTGTGTCCATTAACAGGTTGCTGTAGCTCTTTTGTTTAATTCCAGTCAATTCAGAAGAACAATCCTAGCCTCAGAGCTCCCTATGGAATCAACTGAAGCCTCCGTTGCAACTCCATCACAGTTTAACTTCTCCCTTTGCATTCTTTCTTCTCTTACAGGTGTTATTCCCATGAGATTCCCAAATAAACTTCCCGCATGCAAATCTCCATCTCAGCATCTGTTTCCCTGAGGAGGAACCAACCTAAGATGAATTGCAAATTAAAATCTCAGTGGGTACTTTTTAACTTAACAAAACCACTTTAGACATCATTTAAAGCATCAGGATTCTCTTTACATTTGAAAAAGAAGATTAATGAGGATGACTTTTTTAACATTCTATTAATTTAATCAGCATGGCACTAGTACAATAATGAAGAGACAAATGAATAGATGAGAATAGATATCTTAGAAATAGATCCTACAATATACAAGAATGTATTATATTATCAAGGCCATTGACATCACAAAATATGATAAAGATTAATGGCATAACAAATCAAAGAGGAAGGGAAAGATTATTCAATAAATGGTTCTGGGACAACAGGATGAAAAAAATAAATTTAATCCTTATATTGTATACTGAAATAAGTCCCAAATGTATTGAAAATATGATCATAGTTCAATTTTACTAATAATCAAAGAAGCAAATTTGGGCATCAATGAGATACTACCTGTTGCTTGTCATATTGTTGGAAAAGAGTATCTTCACATTTGTTGATGGAATATAAATTGTTATAGTTTCTGAAGCACAATCTGACACTCAGTATGCAAATTTGAAATGTGTATGTCTTTGATTACTTGAATATATATAATATTAATAATATATGTATATATAATAAATTTCACAAACCTTAAGAGTTTTTACAAATTTATAAACTCATGTACATGTAAAAATAAGTGTCATCATTTCTGTAACCATCAGTCTGTGGGGCTCAGAAAACGACACCCTATAAGTATGGCACTTTGACATGCTGAGTGCTTTGAACTGAAGAACACTGGAAGGGCTTCAAAAGCAAGTTCTCTCTGACCTTCTCTTGCCCTCCTGTCTCCAACTCCTTTCTCCCCAGAAGTGAGTCAAAGCAACCAGAATTTCCCTTCCCAAGGCAAGTCATAGAAACCAGAAGCCCTCTCCTCCACAGCAAGTCCTAAAACCTACAAAAGTTACTCTCTCCCTTCTCTTTTGAAGACCCTCATTCCAGAGGGGTCCAGCCCCATATCCAGGAGGAAAGGATGCTACACAGAGAAGCCAAGAAGAATTTACATGGATAGGCCTTACTGGGTTCCTCACCTGAGTCTGTCACCATTAATTAGATGATACTCCTTTGTCCAATCACATTTCTACATGGTTGTCCCCAATCTAAGGACAAAAACAGTTTCCCCTCGAGTCTTTGACTCTTCATTTTTGAAGGCTTTCATGTCACAAAAAAACTTTGATTAAATAAATTGATGTTTTTCTCTTGTAAACTTGTCTTTTGTTATAGGAGTATCAGCCATGACCCTTATGACAGGTGAGGAAAGGTATCACACGCTTTCTGTCCCTACAAGTCAAATGAAGATCTAAAACATTTTCAGCACTTCAGATGTTTTCCTGGTGCCCTATCCTGGATAGTAACCTTCCCTAACCCCTACAAATAAGTGAATAAGACAGAGACCATGTCCTAGCTTTCATGGAACTTATGGTCTACTGAGGAATACAAATTGTTTACTTAAGTAAACAATTACACAAACGATTGTTTATTAATAATTGATATTACTATTACAGTGGAAAACTCAAAGTATGAAAAGAGAAATGTAATTTAGATTGGTGAACCTGAGAAAATACAAACCTGAAGAAGTAATCTTTAATGTGAAGAATGAGTAGGAATTAGTTAAGTAAAGCGAATAGGGAGGAAAGAGCATCCCAAGGAGAGGAAACAGTATGTGGCTCGAGTAGGAAAAAAGCTTCAAGGAAATAAAAAATAAAAATAGTGTTGGTAAGCAGAAAAGAGGTAATGCAGGAAACTGGAGGAAGAGGCAGGAGCCAGTCCCTGCAGGGTCTTATAAACTGGTTAAGGATGTGTGTTTTAATCTAATTGTAATGGAAAACTACTCCATGGCTTGAAAGGAAAGTGCTTTTTTAAATGATCATTGTGGACCACTGTGAAGATAATGCATTGTTAAGAAGACAGAATTAAAGTTGGGAGCCACTTTTAGGCTATTGTAAGAGACGATGATGACTTGGACCATAAAAGTGGCTTTGAAACAAAAATACATGGGAAATTAAAGACGCGGTTTGAAAGGTGCATCCACTGGATTCAATGGCTGATAGGATGAGAAGAGTAAGTGTAAAGAAGATTCCAGATTAATATAAAAGAAAAGCTCTAAAGGATATACGTCAAACTGCTAGTAGTTAGCTCTGATTTGGGTTTGGGTGAGGGGGAAAGATGAAGACGACTTTCACATTTTATTCTGTATAGTCCAAATGAAAATGGTGATGATAGTGGTGGTGGTGGCATTAGTAGTAGTAGTACTAGTAGCAGCACTAATAATAATGCTAGTAGTAATAGTTTAGAGTTATTAAATGATCTTGCATTATCATCTTTAATTTATTACATTGTTTAATAGAAATAACATAAAAGATCATTTATTTGATTTTATAAACCAAAAAGCATCTGAGGCTCCTCTCAGTTTAGAACTTTGTTTTGCCAAGTTTAAGGACGGGCCCATGAACAGCCTCAGAAGGTCCTGAGAAGGTTGGGTCACAGCTTGATTTTATACATTTTAGGTGGGCAGAAGTTACAGACAGGTATCAATCAATATATGTTGGTGTATATTGGTTCAGCCTGGAGGGGCAGGACATCTCAAAGCAGGAATGGGAGGGAAGGGGGTGTTCCAGGTCATAGATGGATTCAAAGATTTCCTGATTGGCAAATCTTTGAAAGAGTTGCTTTGCCTGAAGAATTGAAATCAGCAGAAAGAGATACTTGGGTTAAGATAAGGGGGGTTGTAGAAGTCAAGGTTCTTATTATGTAGATGAAACCTCCAGCTATTCGGCTTCAGAGACATAGATGGTAAATTTCTTATTAGTGAACCTTAAAAGGTGCTCCACTCTCCTGATTCTGACAGCTTTGAAGGACCTTTTAAAAATACGTCAAAGAAATATATTTTGGGGTAACATACTTTGATTCTTTTCAGGGCCTGTTATCTGTCATGTGATGTTTTACTAGTCAGGATGGAATTTGGTATCATTGCTACAAAGAGTCTGTTTCATCAGTCTTAAGATTTCTTTTTTAATGTCAATGCTGGTAGGTCACGGTGCCTGAATTCCCAAGGGAGGAGAGTATAATGTGGCATGTCTGACCTCCACTTTCCATCATGGCCTGAACTAGTTTTTCAGGTTAACTTTGGAATACCCTTGGCCAAGAAGAGGGGTCCATTCAGTCAGTTGGCAGGGCTTAGAATTTTATTTTTGGTTTATATTCTCATAAAATACTTGTTATTCTATAAATGAAATATAATTCAAATTAAAAGGCAAAAATAAACTGGAAACAATATTCCAATAAGTATCACAATGGATTGAGATCATTTCTATATAAAAAGCTCATACAAATTATTAAGGTTTGTAAGAGGATTTCCATACCAATCAGCGATTCACAAAGGAAGAAATAGTAGTATTCAATAAACATGGCAATCACGAAAATAGGAGTACAATCCCCTTTCTGTTCCTGTCAAATTAGCAGAGATTAAAGAAGAATCTGCAGGGGGTGGGGTGGGGAGGAGGAACCCGTGAGAGAGGCCATCTCAAGCATTAATGTTGTGAGTTAAATTGTTGTGGTCTCGTAGTTAGGTGATATAAAAATTGTAACTATGTCATTACCAATTTTAAAACCTTTGACTTGAACTTCTACTTTAGGGATTCTATTCTAAAGAAATGAGTATAAATGTGAAGAAATGTGTATACCCAAAGGCATTCCTTACAGCCATTATTCATAACACAATACTGGAAATAATATAATGCATGATGGTAAATGGTCAGGGCAATTATAGCATATTCTTGACTCTTGTAAAGTCATTTAAATGTACATGGAGAAATGTTTAGGCTCTCATTTTAAGTTAAAGCATGTTTTTACATCTTCTTGGCCCAGCATCCCTCTATGCCCTCACCTGTGCCAGCCATACATAACCCTAGTATCAGAAGCCAGATTTTATCCCAATCTAGCCAAAATTAGGCCATCTGTGGCAGGCCCATTTACATACCTGCCTATGGGATCCTGTCTTTCACTCAGAGCTCCAGCCACTCCATTTAAAACAGATGCTATTCACTCTGTTTGGGCAACCTGCAAAAGAACTCAGGTATATGGGGATTACTGAAATCAGTGACTCTCTATATGTCATAAGAAACACATTTCAGAAGAAATAAATTATAAACTCGGAGCTGTGAGATAAGCTGAAAATCTATTTAAAATAAAGAGTGACGCTATGTGCTGAATATAGATAGAAGAGAACAACAGCCTGTATGAAGGTTAACAAAAAGGAAAGCTGAGAATCCGTACTTCCCAGTGTAACCAGTACTCTGCCCTGTAGGTAACAGGCACTCAAAATTTATTTGTTATTGATGATGTTTTAAGATAGTTTGTCTTCCCACTAGAAGCCAAAGTATTTGAAGACTAACTTGCTGACTTATTTGCTTGTGTAGGCACTTGCATAGCTGGAACAGTGTTTACATCCAAGATGTACTTATTTCATTCCCGAAACAACCAGCCTTGAGAGACGTACACTGAAAAAGTATAGACTGAATAACCTCTGGGGAATGGAACTGGGAAAAGATAACAGAAGAGAGTCCTCTGTTTATCTATTCATATACTTCACTTTTTACATCATAATTTCATATTATTTTTGACCCTTTTTTACAATTGATGTGTATTTTATTAAAACTAAATATGTAAAAGCATATTACTATGTTTTACCTTATCTTCCACTGTTTTAATTATACAGGTATCAGAGGAATATAGTATATATGTCGTATATCTATATATTACTCATCTTCAAACCCAGGATAAGAAATAGCTACTCAAAGCAAACCCAAGATGAAAGTAATGCTGTTAGTGATGGTGGCAGCAGTTATAATAGCAGTAATAACAGTAATAACAGTAGTAGAAGTAGTATTAGTAGCTAGTAATAGTAGTGCCTTATGTATGTTTGGTCAACCCTTGTGGTTTTCATTGACCTTACATTATTTCCTTTGTCCTATCAAACAGCACTGTGAAGCCATTGTGAAATCATTCCCATTTAACTAAAGGGAGAAGTGAGACTCAAAGTATTTGCCTAACAAATGACACACAGATAATGAATGGTAGAACCAAAACAAAATTTTGCAATTTGATTCTTAAACTGGTTTCAGTTTCACTATTTTTCCAGGCACTTGCATACACAATTATCCCAAGTGGATCCACATACAATTTGGCTCTCCAAATATTAGGGCCACTGGTACATTATAATTTTAAGGGTGTTGTGCTTTTTATGAAAAAAAAAATGTAATCCAAGAATGAGCTTAACAATAAGAGTAATAACACTAGGATCTTCTGATTTTTATTTGTCTCACATTAACGACCATTTTCCTAGTGTAGGTAAAACTAGAAAGGTGTAAAAATAAAATTCAGTGTGTCCCTGGAACATACAATTTTGAAGTTGTTCTGAGTAGGAAATAATGTTCTACAGTGGCTGAAAATGAAAATCGCCTTGCAAGGTTATCTGGATTTTGAAAATCTGCATTGTGAATCCTAAGCTTAACATAAACTTTGTGTGAGTTACCACCTTATAGCAATTTGTGTTAACAAATGCCATCCCTAAATCCTATCATTTGATGACAATTAAGAAGTCTTATAAAAATCCTTTTCCTGAGCAACTCACTTCCTGCCAAAGAAACTGTAAATCTTCACTTTAAACTACAACATCTGCTGAGGCATGAGTGTCAGGTGGCCATTTTTAAATTGTGAATTTTAGCATCCATGCAGTCTGTCGGTTTGTTATTTTCACGTTGCTGTGAGTCACTTCTGAACTGTCATTTCCTCTTTTACATTCCTAAAGCTTTGCCATAGTCAGATACTCACTGGAATATCTAATACTCTGTTGTTACTGTAGTGGCCAAGCCCTCTTTTCCGTGTTATGGTAACACATCCATATCATCAACCCTACCAGTTCTGCCATCATCACCCCCATCTCTGTCATCATCACCCAAGAGACATTTACCCTATATCTCCTCAGGTACACACTCTGTATAAGACCGGATTCCTTTTTTCCAAAGGTACCATCCCTCTTCACTGAATTCCCAAAATTTTATTCTTCTCTGAAGTATTTCAATGGCAGGTATACATTTATTTTGTTGCATCAGTAGGATCTTCTTGCCATTTAGATTCTTATCTTTTTTTCTATCATCTTATCTCAAGATAATAGGAAAAGATGAAACTGATGCTGCTGCTAATTTTGAAGTCTTAACATTTTGTAGTAAGTATTTTCTGGGACTAAACAAGTGTACTATGCATTCAATTTGAGAAGAAAGATGAGAAAGTTAAGTATCAATAGAGAATACCTTGAAGAAGAATTCTTAAGCATCCAAGAATAATTTCCATCATAAATCCTTTCAGAAGGGAAAACAGGAGCTGAGAAAAACATCCCCCTCTTTAACTTATCCATATATAGTGGTTTGGGTGTTACATTTTCTTATGAGTCAGCATTTTTGTGGGAATTCACTATGTACCAAGAACACTTTTAAGCATTTTACATACAATATCTTGTATAAATGTCACAATAACCTTAAAGGTAGCTATTATTATATGTATTTTCTAGAGGAGAAAACAAAGGCTTAGAGAACTTGAATGATTTTTCCAAACTAAATAGCTAATAAGAAGCAAGAGCCAAGGCTTAAACAAAGATCTTTCTCTAGATAAAGTCCAAACATTTGGTCAAGTATGGAAAAAGTTTCTACTAGATTTTACTAGGTTCAATAAATCTATATTGTGTTAGACCCAATAAAAATTATTGTGGGATATGTTGCCTAATCTTGGTTTAGTTCATTCATTCATTATACCTGCCTTAAGCACCTATTATGTATTGGACACCATGTAGTATAAGCTCCTACATTCTGGACACAGAATGGAAAAAAAAAATACAGAAAGGAAAGTATTTAAGATGAATTATAAGGCAGTTAAAGTTACAAATTATGGGACAAAAAATAAATAACTGGTTATGCATAAATATAATGGGAATGATATAGGGATTGCAGCAGATTATAAGTTACATATCAGTCAGAAATGCAATGCTGTTTGAAAATAACACAAAGACATAAAATGTAACTGCAAATAATGTTCTCTTCATATTTAGCTTTGGCTAAATGGTTATGAGGACAAGTTATTCCAGAGCAACCATGTAATAAGCAAGCTATGGGAAACTTGAAGAAGGTCCATAGTTCTACAGTGAAAATAATTAAAAAGTAAGAAGAAAAGAAATCTTTAAACAAATACTTCAGGATTTGTGGTTATTTTGTCTGACGAAAGCAAGAACATGAACAAGGAGAGCCTTAATAACTATTTCAACATACAGAGAACTTTTTAGAGGATGGGAAAAAGTTGTTCCATTTTTCCATTGGAGAGAGAACAAAAGAAATGTATGTTCCTCAGAGGATGATACCATAAACATGTTCAGAAAGCGACATCCTAATTCTCCTCTTGGGACTTGTAAGTAGATGGAAACAAAAACTTTAAGATGATCAGAGGACAAAAGTTTCTCTTCTCACCCTTTCCCTGACACACATGCAACCAGAGTGTGCCTACTCAACAATCAACGACATACACAACTGTGCAACATAAATGGTGTTACCTTTACTGAAAGATGATACAACATATAGGTCTGAAACTCATTTGGTTGTCCACATATTTTATAAAACTGAACTTTTTACCAAAATCAAAAAAAATTCAGATAATAATTTAAATTGCTTCTCTAATTTTTTAAAGATCAAAACATGAGGTGACCTGATCCCCATTCTTAGTGGGTTGAAGGTATGTACTTCATCTCACATTAAATAGTACACATGCCCTCCATTTATCTGAGTCTCCGACATTTCCTATAATATGCATACCTGACCTATTTCATTCATTCAAGTTACCTCGTTAATCTCTTTAGACTTTTGATACTGCGACTACTGACATGAGTTAAAGAAGGACCATTGGATGACTTCACTAAACCTATTTAGTGTACACAGTTTCTCATATGCAGCCCTCTTCTTAACATTTTATTTAGAACTAGGCAACCAAATTCTGACTGGTATGGAGTGCCTGAGCAGTAGTGCACAAAGAGTAGACAAAGAAGAATAAACACCCCATGGTCTTCCAAAAGTATTCTATGGAGCTAGGTTTCTCCAGGTGCGATTGGTACAATGTGCCAGGAGCCACTCCAATCTTCAAAAGACTGTGGCAGCTGATCTCTTGGATAATTAGTTTTATTCAATGAGGAGTAACTTAAAACATGATTTTCATATTAAAGCATTATCATATGCAAAATTCAAAAACATAAGATAAAGTATGAAAGTTCAAAAACATTTTGTCATTTGTAACAGAGAACCAAGGTTTGCATACTTTTGCATACTTTTGGTGGGTATGTTGCCGGCAATGTTTGAGGAGCATTACTAAATTTCCACCAACTCTAAATTATTGCTAAGTTATATCTCTTGTGACCTAAACCTCTCCTGAATCTCTTCTTGGAAGCCTTACAAGCACAAGAGTATGTGTCCAATGAACAAGTAAATCCTAATTAAGATTATTCCCATCAAAATTAAGCAACTCTTCATTTGAAATGTTGTTTTTTAAATGATCTCCAACACACTAATTCAGCCTAATGCCTTCGGTTATGGACACATATCTGGAGTCAGATTGCCTGGGCTCTCTATCACTCAATAGTTGTATGATCTTGAATGAGTAACTTAACCGCCATGGGCTCCAATGTCTTCATAGGTTCTTCATAATATTGTTAAGAGGTTTAAATGTGTCAACATTTGCAAGGCATCTAGAATAATATGTGATAAATAGCAAGTGGTACAAATCTTCCTATAGGGAATGCTAAGTTTTTTTCTAAAGCTTTGTTTTCAGGTGGAAGAAATATGGCTATTCACATAATAAGCTTTATAAACTTATCCTGAGGTGATAATCTTGGGTAGAATATATCTATCAACCAACCCTCTAGTGATCCACCCTTCAGTTTAGCATTAAAGGGAAAGGAAAGTACTGAAAAATAAGGACCAACTCTCAACAACTATTTAAGTGTGTTTTGACATCTCAAAAAGCAGTAGCAAAACAAAGAGAAAGCAAGAAAGAAAAGAAAGAGAGGGACAGAGAGACAGAGGGATGGAGGGAGGGAGGGAGAGAGGGAGGGAGGAGGGAAGGAAGGAAGGATGGAAGGAAGGAAGGAGAAGGGAAGGGAAGGAAGGAAGGAAAAGAAAGAAAGGAAAAAGAAGAAAGAAAGAAGGAAAGAAAGAGAAAGAAAGAAAAAGAAAGAAAGGAAAGAGAAAGAAAGAAAAGAAGGAAAGGACAGAAAGAAAGAAAGAAAGAAAGAAAGAAAGAAAGAAAGAAAGAAAGAAAGAAAGAGAGAAAGAGAGAAAGAGAGAAAGAGAAGGGAGGGAGGGGGAGAGAGGGAGAGGGAGGGAGGAAGGATGGAAGGGAGGGAGGAAGGAAGGAGGGGAGGGAAAGGAAGGAAGGGAGGGAAAGGAAGGAAGAAGGAAGGAAGGAAGGAAGGAAGGAAGGAAGGAAGGAAGGAAGGAAGGAAGGAAGGAAGGAAGGAAGGAAGGAAGGAAGGGGCTAGAAAAAAAAAGAAAGAAAGAAAATTGGGACAAACAGAAGCCCTGCCAAATAGTATTTATTTCAGAAATGTGAAAGACTTGATCTCTAAATTTTATTTTGAAGAATCACATTTTAAGTAAAAGTACAAACATTTAATGCTGTATTATACTCAGTAGCGTTTAAAGGAGACTAATTGTATTTATTTGTGAGTATTGTCTTTTACTTCTGTTTTTTGTTTTTGTCTGAAATATTTTTAAAGCACAGGGTCTACTCCAAATACCTTATCCAAAAGGTTAACAACACCAAATTAGATGATGGAAGCTTATTCAAGGAGTAAGGACCCATGGTTTTTGTGCTATTATAACATATTCCATAATCAAAAGGCAGTAAAAACCTGGCGATCTCAGGTTTTTCTGATTAGCCTTCCCCAGTAGTTCACAAACATTTTGGTCTCAGGACCACTTTACAGTCTTAAAAACTATTAAGAATCCCAAAGAGCTTTTATTTATGTAGATTAACCCAATAAACATTTACCTAATTAGAAAATTTTTAACTGAGGAAAAATTTTAAATATTTCTACTTTAATGCTATTAAAAATAACATTAAACCAAATGCATGCTAAAATAAATGAAATAGTTTTATGACAAAATAACTATGTTTTCCAAGGCCCAAAAAAATCATTTTTGACAAGAGTGGCATTGTTTCACATTTTTGTTAATTCCCTAATGCCTGATTTCAGAGAAGTTGAGTTCTCATATCAGCTACTGCATTCAATCTGTTGCAATATATGTTTAGGTTGAAGTATGTGAAGACAATCTGGCCCGCACAGATATGTATTTTGGAATGAGAAGAGTACTTTACTCATTCTGTAAGATAATTGTGGATACCCTTCTTTGGAACCAAACTTGGAAAGAGACAGTTTCTTAAAGTTTAGTTGCAATATGGAATGTGGAACCACATCAATGAATTTTTGGTACATATTGTAGGGATGTCTATGTGTCTGTCTTGCACTTTCAATGGATTTTTCACCTATAAATATCTTTGCAACATTGTGCATCGGCCATTTGGAAAATTTGACTCACTGAACGATGTAAATCATCCAAATGATTACACAGCAATTTTAAAATTGCATTTATTAATATACCATCAATCTTAACACCAAAGCTTTTCAGAATTGAGATGCCATCACAATCCTGGTGACATATTTTTCAAAGTTCTAATGTTTGCTGGAAAGTTCTAATGTTATTGTTAAGAATGAAAACTATCATTTTTTGAAGTAGGAGACTCATTCATTCATTTTTAATAAAACATCCAAATATCAAAGTCAGAATAGCCATAATCTGTCAGTCATTCTCTCAAATAATAAATGTGTTCAATGAAAAAGTGGCTACTTGGGCTTGTAACTCAATTTCACAAGTGTTTTTCCTCTTGACAACCATCATCCAGCAGAATGTTTTATACATAATTCCCATTTCACTACACAGGACGTTAAAAATATCTAATAAAATTCAAGATTGGGAATTAATGAATTAACAGTGTTTTCTGCTTCATTGGGTACATTTTTTAACAAAACTGACATTTCTTGTTTTCTTCCTTTTTTTAATAAAGTGAGGGCATGTTAGTGATGAAACTATCACTACTGTTCAAGCTGCCAGTAGTTTGACTTATCATTGCTTTTGTACAATCACTACATGTCAGTGTGGGAAAAAGAATAAAATAACATGTTAATATTCTTATGAAAACAGTTTTTGCCTCATGGACCCCTTGAAAACCTATCAGGTTAACTGCAGACCACAGTTTGAGGCTTTTAATGTATCCTAGAGGAAATCCTTCTTTGTATTAGTGTGGGGTATACATTGTCGTTGAAATTTGGTTGATAATCCCCCTTTGTACCTCTCTTCTGTCATCATCTTGAATCACAACTTGCATTTTTTATTACTATGGTTATCTTTTCACATGCTGGGCTTGGCTACCCCACAGATAATACAGTGCCTTGTTACCCAAAATGTGGTCCATGGACCACTAGCATCGGTGTCACCTAGGAGCTTTTTTTTTTTTTTTTTTTTTTTTTTTGAGACGGAGTCTCGCTCTGTCTCCCAGACTGGAGTGCAGTGGCCGGATCTCAGCTCACTGCAAGCTCCGCCTCCCGGGTTTACGCTATTCTCCTGCCTCAGCCTCCCGAGTAGCTGGGACCACAGGCGCCTGCCACCTCGCCCGGCTAGTTTTTTGTATTTTTTAGTAGAGACGGGGTTTCACCGTGTTAGCCAGGATGGTCTCGATCTCCTGACCTCGTGATCCGCCCGTCTCGGCCTCCCAAAGTGCTAGGATTACAGGCTTGAGCCACCGCGCCCGGCCCACCTAGGAGCTTTTAAACATGCAGAAACTCAGGTCTCCTCCCAGTACTACGGAAACACAAACTGCAATTTTTTTTTTTTTTTTTTTTTTTTTTTTTAGTTTTTTTGTTTGAGACAGAGTCTGGCTGTGTCGCCCAGGTTGGAGTGCGGTGGCCGGATCTCAGCTCACTGCAAGCTTCGCCTCCCGGGTTCACACCATTCTCCTGCATCAGCCTCCCGAGAAGCTGGGACTATAGGCGCCCGCCACCACGCCCAGCTAATTTTTTGCATTCTTAGTGGAGATGAGATTTCATCGTGTTAGCCAGGATGGTCTCGATCTCCTGACCTCGTGATCCGCCCGCCTCGGCCTCCCAAAGTGCTGGGATCACAGGCGTGAGCTACCGCGCCCGGCCCACAAGCTGCATTTTAATAACACCCTCTGGTGATTTGTACGCTTGTGTGATGGAGATCTGTTATATTTGCCTAACTGTCGTTCTCTGCTTCAGGAAATCTGTCATTTCTCTATTTCAGGAAATGCTCTGACTCCAACACATGAGGTTGGCTGCATTTTCCCTGATACAGAAGTGGATGTATAACTAAGTTAAGCTATTTAGAGTATGCTATCCCTGTAAACAGAGTAATTTGTCCATTGCTGGGCATGTGTAAGCAAGACCAATCAGAGTCCTTTTTTTCAGAATAATATGGGTGGTGGGAGAAAGGAAATGCTCCTTTCTCTGGGATTATTAGCTGTATGGATAATGCAAATCCAAAAATTGCTGCTGGCCATCTTTGCTGCAGCATGAAGGAAAGTTCTCTGAAGTGATTCCAGAAAAGAGGAGGACAGAAGTCAGAGATGGAGAGAGAGAGATCCTTGATGATATCAAATGAGCCTCTGGATCCAGCTCTGCCTGAAGTCATCTGCCCCACGATTTTCAGTAACGTGAATCAACATATTCTGCTTTTCCAGTTAATGTTAGTTTGAATTGGCTTTCCGTTCCTTGCAACCAAAAGAGTTTTGATAGAAGACGAAAAACTCCATAGGGACATATGTATCATTTATATTCTTTGTAATCTTCAAAATATCTGGCAAGTGCCTTAAATTTAATGATCACCGTTGTTCACCATCTCAGCTCATTTTATCAAGCCCCTTATTTTATACATTTCTAATATGCATATTGGAATATGTCAACCCTGGCTTAAATGCTTCAGCTCTTCCTCACCATGGAGGTGTACAGTGCTGTTTAAAATGTCCTTCACAGTATAGCTATACCCACCTTCACAGGCTTATCTGTCAATTCCTTTCTACTGGTGCCATTCACCTCATTTGCTGGATTTCAGAGGAGCCCTAGCATTTCTTGACACCAAGCATTTACATATGCTGTTCCCAATATACCTTGGCTATCTAACTGATGAACCCCTAGGTGATCTTAAGGAGCGTTTTCAAAGATCACCTTCTTTGTAAAGGTTTTCTTACTGCCCACTTATTTTCCTCCCTGAGATTATACTCCTTCTGTGTTCTTTATCAAGCCTTTACAAACTATATTAAATTTCTTGGACATTTCTCAGTGTTGCCTGTAAGATTATGAACCTGTTAAATTCAGAGACATCTTTCGTCCCTGTATTCTCAGATTTGATATAGAAACCTGACACTTACCATGAGCCCTTTAAATGTTTATTAAAAGCAAAAATAACTAAAAACGACAAAAGGATTTTAGTCTTTACTCCCGGGCTCTGCCATTTATTTACTCTGTGACTTGGGTCAAATAATTCATGCTACTGAAATGCTGTATTTCTTCCTCTATAAAATTAGGATAATATTGTCCACCTTGCCTGGTATGATAATTCTATGGAATTACAGGCAGTAAAACAGTCTCCCCTCAAAGATGTCTATGCCTTAATCTCTGGCACCTGCTAATATATTGTGTTACATGACAAAAGGGGTTGCAGACATAATGAAATTTACAGATCTTGATGTGGTGAGATTATTTTGTATTATCAGGCAGGGTTCAGTCTAATCACATGAGCTCTTAAAAAAGAGGTTTTTTTCCAGGCAGAGAGCAGAGGAGAGATGAGGCAAAAGGGAATGTTAGAAAGATTCAAAGCTTGAAAAGGATTTGATCCACTATGAGGCCATTAATGAAGGAATGCAGGCTGCCTGTAACAGTTGAAAATCACCCCAGCCAATACTCAGCAAGGAAGTGGAGACCATAGTCCTCTAACTGCCTGGAACTGAATTCTGCCAACAATGTGAATGAGATGGGAAGTGAAGACCCTCCCAGAGCCTCCAGAAAGGAAGAGAGCCCTGCATACACCTTGATTTCAGCCTTCTGAAACTTGGAGCAGAGAGCCAGCTGAGCCAACCTGAACCTGGGCTTTTAACCTACAAAACTGTGAAATAATAGATAGTGATTGTTTTAAGCTACTAAATTTATGATAGTTTTGTTAGGGCAGCAATAGAAAACTAATACATATGTAATATAGCATTTTATAAACTAAAATGTCAGGCAAATATGTGCTCTTAAAGTTTGATATTGCTATCTATTAGAGATGTTGGGTTAAAGAATATATTGAACCAATGTTGTATTTATTATAAGAAAGATAAGGGTGGGAGATGGAAAAAATGATGTTAAACTCATGAATTTAGTTTGCTTTGCAAATGTTTAACTTTGAGGTTGCTTCTTTCCAGATCCCTGGAGATTTGGCCTTTCGGCATACAGAGAGGTTTTATTAAAGCTCAAGTCCCTTGTAAAAGCTTTTAATAGCTTTCTTAAAAAAAATCATCTAAACTCTCTGTTCTGTGCTGTTCCTCTAAATGCAAGAAAGCACAAAGATACTGAAGAAACACAGAGACAAAATTAAATCAGGGGCTCTCCTAGCTCCTCCATTATTCAAAGCACTTAGTGGACTATAAATGATTTAGAAGTGATACAACTAGACTTTTCACAGTAAATAGTTTTCATTTTCCTGATTGGTAATCAGGAGAAAGAAGATTCCATATTCCCATCAACAGAGATTTAGAATTATCTTTTGCCAAAAATGAAAGAGCTCTTTCTTCCTGTATAGTCTATTAAAAAAAAAATATATATATATATACACACACACACACACACTGAATCAAAAAGAAAGAAAAGAGATTACAACTTTATTACTGCCCTTATTGGACACTTATAGCAGCAGGCTAGCAGGCACTGCACAGAATATAGAAATGAGACACTAAGTACATGATCTATAATGAAAATGAAGCTAATCAGAATCTAATATTACTACAAGGTTGAAATGAAAGCTATGGTATTTCTTATAACTGCACTTGGCACTTAGAGAAATTGAGACTCACAACATGCTTCATAAACATTAATTAATTATGCTGGGCTTACATTTAATTCCTCCAGTGGATAGAACGTATATACAGAAGATGAAAGAGTCAGCCATAACCTGGTGCTCATTGAATTCTGGATTGTAGGATCAGCTAATAATAATCACAATAGTAGTTGACACTTGTAATCTTCAGAACATCCTGTAAGCATTTATTAATCAACCATTGCACCATCTCAAGGGAAAGATAAATATTATTCTTTTCATTTATAACCTATAAAGTTGTGGCTTCAAGTGGAACAGCTTTGCCCAGGATTCCCCCATAAAACCCCAAGTGGAGATTAGAGAATTAGAATCACTGTATATACATACCATAAATGTTCAATACCACATTATGAGAGAAGTCTTAAAACAGTGAAATTTATAGACAACTTTGATTACTACAGAGAAAGTCCTAGGGTACATCTAGCAAAGAGAAGAAAGGTTGACAAATTGGAAAGGAAAGTTGATACACTCCCAGAGAATATCTACTCAAAGCATTTCCTTTGACTGCAACACATGTTTTTCTGATTCCTCCAGAACATTCAATTCTGGAATGGTCACTAAACAGGTTTAAGATGGGGGCAATAAAAATCCAGCCAAAAGGCCCACATAGGAACTTACAGATATATCTGACTGGTTCATATAGTGTTTTTATTTTTAATTAACATAAATAGGGTGCAGCCACACTTTCCGTGCACCACTGGATATGAGACAATGCATTTGACACTCGTCGTTGTTAGTATATATAGACTATACTATTGAGAGATGCCTTGTACACCCAGAATCACCACCAGCTCAGAGCATATAATGCCTCCTTTCTACCATTCTCAAAACAAAAACTTGAGTGAGAGTACTGGAGGATCCCCAAACTACTGTCATTGTTGTGGTTTTTCTGTCTGTTCTTTGTCCTACCTCCTATTTTGTTTCCTTTCCAGCCCAAGTCTTTCCACCCTGTATCTGGCCTTTTTACTCCCAATTCAGAGCTTTCATCCTGACATCTCCGTCTGCTTGGAAAGTTCTTATCCCTATATCTCATACCCTTTTGACCTACAGAATTGTGTAGGCCCCAAATCTCTCAAATATGTATCTAATCAAATGCTGTTCCCACCTCCTGTGACCCCTTAACCTGCTTTATGTTTTTTCATAGTAATTATCACTCCTGAAATTACATTATACGTTTGTTTGTTTAGTTTTTCATCATCTGAATCTACCACTAGAACATAAATTTCTTGAGTGCAGGCCTGTTTTCTTTTCTACGGAAGTACCTAGTCCAGAGCTTGCCACGGAAGAGGCATGTGGCAATATTAGTAAATCAATGAATTAATCATGCACATAATTCCATGTCAATACATATGTATGTCTTCATTATTATCTTAATAGCTGCACATTTCACTAATATCCACATTTATTTAAACAACATATTGTTTTTGGAAACTGAGGTTGTTTGCACTTTTTTCGTTTAAACTAGCACAACATGAGGACTATGACAGGGAGGGGAGAGTAGAAAGGAGGAAGGGATCAGGGTTAGAGACAAACCTACCCTCTTTCTTGGTAATCAGGGGCTGCTCTGCTTCCTACAACCCAACTGATTTCTAGTGACTAGATCTCTTTTAAACCTGGGTTCCTGCAGCAGTTGGCCCCTGTCAGATGCCTTCTTGCACTTACTTGGTTGCCATGTCTAGCTGTCTAGGCTCCAGTTCCTGCTTAAAGACGATGAGGTACAGAACTAAGTGCATGAAGCATATCCTCTATTACTGTTAAGTCCCTTCCTACTCCTATTGATCAAAGGGGAAGGTGCTAAATGTGTTCTTCGTGTTCCCTTCGGTTTCATTCTGTGTCTTGGTCCTTTGGAGCTAATTGGAGTAGAGTATTACATACTATAATTGAGGATAGTGGGTTTTTGTTTTGTTTTGTTTTGTTTTTGAGAATGAGTCTCACTCTGTCACCCAGACTGGAGGGCAGTGTCTTGATCATTCACTGCAACCTCCGCCTCCCGGGTTCAAGTGATTCTCCTGCCTCAGCCTCCCAAGTAGCTGGGATTACAGGCGTGCACCACCATGCCTGGCTGATTTTTGTATTTTTAGTAGAGACTGGGTTTCACTATATTGGTCAGGCTGGTCTGGAACTCCTGACCTCAGGTGATCCGTCCGCCTTGGCCTCCCAAAGTGCTGGGATGACAGGTGTGAGACCTCGTGCCCGGTCTAGGATAGTGTATTGATGCAAGAGGTTTTGAGTGTCCAAATAATTATCTGCTGAATTTGCTGCTGAATTAGGAAATAATTAGGTATTAGGAAAGAATATCTAGAACTGTGATTTCAAATACACCTCTGGGAGGGGCTGGAGAAGTTAGGAGGCAGAGTGAGGGTGTTCACAAGTCAAATCAGTCAAATTATCTGGAAAATTCAGGGTGCTAAGTTTACAGAGTTACCCAATGCTCTATTCTTCCCCCACTTTCTCATTTGCAGTATATAGACTCAGCCATAAGCATAAGTAAGGCCTGTCCTAATTTCTACCCTCAGTTTCTTGACTGCAACTCACCATGGGAGTTAACTGACTAAAGGTTAACACTCAGACTGGGTCCATATTTCTCTGAGAATAGATTTTGATCTTCCATTGCTAAGAGACCTCCCCATTCCACAATGTATACTAACCTATAGCTCTGTTCTTCTTATAATTATAAAATGCAAGATGGCTGGGTCTATTTCCTAGAGGCAAACAGTATTAATCTGCATACCTGAAATGCTTTCTCAATATGTATTTTTTTGTAAAAGCATCTGTAGGTTTTGTCATAAACACATAGTGTTTAAGGAAGCTAAATTAATTACATGCACTTTAATACTGAAAGTACAAAATAACAAACCTTACCTAGAATGCATATTTTATCTGTCTTGCTGAGACAAAGGACAGATGAAAGAAAAATGTGTACTTAAGTATGCATTTAATAGTGTGGATAGTGAGGGGCAAACGTGTGGATGAAAAATGAATGCTAAAGTCAGATATTTTTGAAATAAATGAAGTAGAAACATTTGTAGCTAAAATACAAGGATAATCTCAGCAACTACTGAAACAAATATTATCACTAATAATATATTTCTGGAGGCTCACAAAAAATATAATCAATTTTTCAGTTCATAAAATTTCAAAAAATTGAATTTACATTTGCTAAACCAATTAACAAATTCTAATTTACACAGTGTTGATGCTTCTAATTGGCAGCCGTGCATTTTTATGAGTCTTCCTGTTAATCTCTTATGGTAATCAAACTCACAAATTTAAAATTCATTGGTGTTCTTGATACATGTAACTAGTTAAAATTCTTAATTAAATTAGGATGACTAAAAGAAAAGTCGTTTTAAAAGTAAAATCATAAAGTGTTATGACTAATGCTGTACAAATTAGCATAGGGTAGGTTTGGGGAGAATCATTTGAAGACTTTGCAATTAGAAGCACCTGCTATTAGTGCACTTGTTAAACTTTTATCAATTAATCATTACTGTCTCAAATAGCAAGAAAAATTGAATGTTGTGAATATGAAGAGAGTGATTAATTGCAAGTGGTAAATTGCTGACTGGTTCCATTATTACCTGTGCTTTAAGAATTTTTAGAAGTAAATGTCTATTATCAGTTTTATGAATACATAAATTATACTAATGTGTTCAGTATTGGTTGCTTTTCTGTCTTACTTATTCTGTAATAATTGTTTTCTCAAAGTTATAAAGACGACTTGGAGAATATGGATTCTATAATAGAATATTATTATGGCTTCATCAAAAACATTTAATGATTGAATTATTTAATCTTATTCTCTAAATACACTCTATCCATATTTTTTATTAAAAGGGGCACGGGAAGAGGCAACACTTGTTTTTCTGCGGTGTAGAAATCAATCCCTATTTGAAGTACAATTTAGGATTAAACAACATAGCACTCTGACTTCAAAATGTTAATTAATTCTCAATTTGGCCTGCTGTCTCAAACCTAAGCATTTAGATTGCAAAGGGCACTTTGGTTAAGACTCATTTTATTACAAGTTAAAATTGTGAAAAAAAATTGATTTAGAAATGTGTTTCTAAATCAATGCAGTAATAGCAGGGTACCTAAAGTCTTTGCTCGAATGTACTTTTCATTATTCTAAGATTCACACAGGGATCTCTAATGGTCCCTGAAAATCCAGAGATTATCAAGAAATGTGACTTTAAGTACCATGAAATTGCTATAGCTATTTATCTTAGCCACTCATAGATAAAGTCATGTAACTATTAAGTGGAAACAGTTTCAAGTATAGGAAAGACTTCAGGTATATTTTATATTTCAGAAAATTATAGGACATAAGTTTAAATTAGGAAGAAGAGTAGGGGTGGTTGTGGGGGAAAGATGACCTATAAACCAAACCTTTACAAATACCAAATTCAACCAAAAAATAATATCAAAGGAGGATGTTCTTACCTTCTGGAAAAAAATACCGCACATAGCATTGACTTCCACAGAAGCTTTGAGATCACAAATGTACCCTCATACTCGACTCTCTTATGTTGGCTTTAGGTCATGCGTTTTCTTGTCTGCCTAAGCCAAAAGAAGGAATTCACTAATTTACAACAGAACTATCCAGGCATGGAAAAAGAGGTGTAGATCAGGGATTCTCCATGGACATTCAGAGCCAGATCATTCTTTGTGGAGGGGGGCAGCTCTTTGTGGGGGAGAATGTTAGGCAGCATCCCTAGCTTCTATGCTAAGCTCCACAGGACTCCTACAGTTGTGATTTCCTCAAATGCCTCCAGACATTGTCAAAAATCCCTTGGTGGCAAAGTCATCCTGCATTGAGAACCACTAATCTCAATTGATCTAAAATTCTGGAAATTATTTATGTGGTATATCAGGTAGATTCAGATCCCAGTAATATCACCTTTCAAGTGTTGGCAACTATAATGCTTAATTCAGTTTCCCATTCTGCTACTCACTAACCCTGTGATTGTGGTTTTCATCACTAAACTTTAGTCTGTTCATTTATAAAATGGAGATAATAAGTTTCAAGTTAATAGGATTATTGTGGTCAATAAATAAGACACTGCATATAAACATATAACATAATGCCTAGCATATTATTAATCTTCAAAAAAGTTGATATTTTGGGTTGTTATTCATCCAGTATCATTTTATAACAATGAAATCTGTGTCTAGATGTCTTCTCAAGTTGCACTAGAGAAAGTTTCAAACATAAACAATGATGATAACTTACATTTGTATAACACTTTAGAGAATCTAAACACTATTCCAGAGCTTATTTTTTATTTTCCTATCAACGTTTTTTTAGGACGATATGTCCAATAGTCTATTGAACATTGTCAAGAAATTCAGAAGAAATAAAAGTCTACTTTGGGCCTTCAAAGAACTTAAAACCTAGTCAGGTAAAATTATTCTTTACTCATAACGCCATTAAAGAAAAGTAGACAATGTTGTTCTACACGTATTTATTACATTGCAAACTCATTGTGAATTGTAATAGTGTCTTAGACACAAATTTAATTCCCCCACTGCTACTTTGCAAGTAGAAGGCAATCCATAAATATTGGTGGGATGAAGAAATGGAAGGAATGTCAGAATAAAAAACTGGCTTTTCTTCCAGGTTGTTCTTGACTTAATATATGGCCTTGCTGAAGTCACGTCTGTAAGTTGATCTCTCTCAGTAAATGGAGAAGGTAATAACGATGCCTAACACCTGACATTTGTATTGCCCCAAATAGTTTGTAAAGCATTTTCCTTTATATTATCATCTCTCATGATAATATATCATCAGCCCATTCTCCTTTGAGAGCTCAGCAATTTCATAGCTGCAGCTACATCATGGGTCTTGGCCCTGGAGTGTTTCTCAGCCTAGGATGTACCTCAGACCTTAAATGGACTTGACTCTATGAGAATATGCTTTAGTAACAACAGATCGATTTTATTATATGCAAGACGAAGTTATAAACATAAATATAAAACCCCTTAGGATCTTTATCTGATGGGGTAGAGCCCTAAGCATCAGTTTAGTCTTATCCTTTTACAGATATGGAGACGTGGTCCTTTGGTGAAGAGGATTTCCCAAGTTTTCTCTTGGTGGGTCACCAACCACATCAGAATTAGAAGCTGATGACTCTTTCATTGTGTCACGGTATGAATCATTACAAAAGACAGAGGATTTAAATTTAACTCAAATTAGTCAGGCTTCCTTTGGCTCTGTAAAATATTTCACTTGTAACAGCATGTACATTTTTTAGTCTCTCATCTATAAACCCAATAAACTAATGAGCACGTAGTTTAGTTAGCCAATATGGAAAGAAGTAATGTAATGCAGCTGATGTCTCTTCAACAGCCATTTGCTTGGGAAGGTCCAAATGGAATTTTTTTCTCTTCAATTCCAACTTTAACATCTAATATACACTGAGGTAATTGTCTTAATTTTAGAGAAATCTTGCAACTATCATTAAGTGCAAATGAATTAAATATTTTCAAGCATTAAATGTACCCATCATGGACTTTTATTTTCATTTTACTCTCACTCAATTTATTTGGAGACCTAATTAATCATGCAACAAGCTCTATATACTACATGTGGACTGTAACTCTTCATGGATGTAAACAATGAGGCTCGAACTCCTTTTGGACACAGACATGTAAGAAATGGCTGACAAATATTGAGAATGTTGGCGGCTGCCTGCTAAGACTTTAAAGAGCCACCAACTATAATTTATGTACTTGGTCTGGTGAGCCATCTTCATACAATTTGAATGCTTGTAGAGTTCTTTATATAGAAAAGCTTTAATAATAAATGTGTAAAATGAGAGATGAGTAAGTCAACCAGCAGTAATTATTTTCAAGGCTAGAATTAAGGGTCTTAGTTACGTAATCACTGGTGAACTATAAAGCAGAAATTAAACTTTCTTTGAACACTACCTGAAACTAGGGGCAATTCTAAAAGTTCTGTAAAGTTCTAAAGGACAGAGACCATATTTTATCAATTTCTGTACATATTAGCATGTAATGGTATTCACCAATTTTTTGTTAAACTGGCCCAACATTGTCTCTAGAACGTTAAATCACCTACTAGTCCATTTCTAAATTTTAGGGATGGCATGGCTTTCAAGAAATCTTCTGTTTGCCCTACATACACAGCTCAGTTTGACCACTTGTGTTATTTATGTGGATGCTAACTGGTTGCTAAATTTACCTGTAAGATTTCCAGAAGCCAGGTTGGCTAATCCTTACGCAACCCTTCTGCCTCCTGTTTTTGTTAAGCCAAGAAAAATATCCTATTTAAATACAAATTTCCAAATCTTAAACTGATGCTAACTCCAAATCTTAAACCCTAAATCAAGAGAAACATTCTTAAAAATACATGGACACTAGGGCCAATTGCTGTGACTGTCTCTGCAGCATCCATAATAATTCACGAAAACCTGGACAGAGTGAAATCTTCATAGAATTTTGTAAATGATATCAGTTGTGGAGGATCTTTTAATTTGTCAGATCCCATGATGGCCAGGAAAACATGGGCTAAGAAAACTTAAGGAGGAGAGATCTATTTTATCCCAGTTAATAGGCTTATCTTTCATGCAAAAAGAACATGGCTGTGACGGGTGTTTTTCAATCCTTCTTCCATATCCCAAGGCTGATTAAGTTCATGACCAATAAATAGATGTCGCTTTCCCTGAAAGGTGATTTAAATAACTTTTGATGCCTTTGCCCTAATAACAATACTCATCATATCTAGAAACTTCTATCATGTCTCCTTGCAAGATTCCACTGAAAAAGAGGCTTGCTTTTTCCTACTAAAGCCCTGATATATTATTGTGTAACCTGTGAGCCTGTACTTGCTTCAAGACTGGCACCCTCTGTTAGCCCTCCAGATGGAGACACTGAATATTCTTGCCGTCCCCCCTCAGCTCAACACCACTCCCCTGGGAAAAAGTTCTTCTTCATTTTCCAGGTGTGGCTAACTCACCACTGTAAGTAACCAACCCAGAAGCCCTGAAGTTTCAAAAATGAAAATTCGTGCTTAGAAATGTTCTCCATAGACAAAATGAGATTGGTTTGCCAGGTTCAAGATGAGTTCTCCACCAGGAGCAGGGTTCAGTGCTCCCTACATAGGAATACCACAGTTTCACTGCTTTGCTCCTGACAGACTCACTGGCAGGTATTGCTTGAAATGTAAGGTTTCTTTTATGTCAGGAAGTTGTAAATCCCACAGTTAAGGAACTTGATGGTTAGTAACATAATTCCTGTACAAGAGACTTACATTTTAGAGCATCGATCTCTCTGGATTCATGGTGTTTCTTTATCTGTTGGGGTAAATATTTTTAGAGTATTGTCTACTCTTTCTCCTGGTTTTAGAAAACATTCTGGCAGCCAAATAAATCACTAGTGAAGATGAGAGGGGAATCTCTTTTTTTTTTTCTTTTGAGATGGAATTTCGCTCTGTCACCAGGCTGGAGTGTAGTGGCACAATCTCGGCTCACAGAAACCACTGCCTCCCAGGTTCAAGCGATTCTCCTGCCTCAGCCTCCCAAGTAGCAGGGATTACAGGTGTGCGCCACCATGCCCAGCTAATTTTTGGATTTTTAGTAGAGATGGGGTTTCACCATGTTGGGCAGGATGGTCTCGAACTCTTGACCTCATGATCCACCTGCCTAGGCCTCCCAAAGTCCTGGTATTACAGGCGTGAGCCACCACGCTCGACCGAGAGGAGGAATCTTAAAGGGTCCATCTTTAAGCTGCCTCTCTCATAAAACCAGAACACCTTCTATTCAGTCCGAGTTTTTATCTGGTATGGTAGATGCAATGAATTTCCTTGTCATGGAAAATGGCATCCACCTATATGAGTTATTTTCAATCTTGGCTGCATATTAGATTCACCTTGAGAGCTTTAAAAAATACCAATGCCCAGGTCCTACCCAAAAAATTCTTATGTAATTGATCTGGAGCAATGAAAACCCATTAGTGTTATTTTTTACTAACTCCCCAGGTGATTCTAATAAGTGCCCAGAATCATGAACTTATGCTTAGATTTATTATCTCTCTCTCTGATAATCTTTTAAACTTATTTAGCTTTACAATGTTCTGCCAAGGTAATCTTCCCTGGAGGACTGAAGGGTAAGATTGATGATTAACTCAGTATTTCTCCACCTGAAGTCATTGGGGAATAGATTGGCCACCTCTTCCCACTGGGCCACTATTTTAGATATAGAAAAATTAACCTAAAAGGGATATTTATCATTAAATGTGTTCATGAACTAAACATGGTGGTGCTAAATAGTAGACATAAATCCAGAGGAAATATTGCACATGTCACTGGATCAAATATTCTCACTTATCATTTATCATCAAAAGACATATTAAAAAATTCCACCTTAGTTACTTAGGGAGAATGTTTCTCCCTTCACCATCTTTTAACAGATTGATGATGACTTAAACTTGATCTGCTCTTGATCTGCTAGGGTCTGATCTGACAAGGAGGATCGGACAGCTAAATGAATCTTTGATCAGGTCAGTGTGCAACATGCAAAGTAAAAAATAAAGGCTAATGTGTTTTTTACAAATTTTAAATCTTAATATATGATAGGGAGTTCTGGCTCTGCCAAGATGGAGTAGCTTCATTTCTCTCCAATGCCCCCCTTCACAATTAAAAAAAAAATCCCTGGATATAACACAACAAGCAAAGGAATTCTCAGAAATGGGGGAAAGAAGAAAGCTGGATGCAAAGGGACCTTGAGACTTGAGGAATTACATGGTGATGAGTTTACTGTGTCTACTTATTGCCTCCCACATATCCCAGACCATGCCAGGCAGAAGCTTCCAACCCAGAAGTGTTAACAGCCACAAACCAAAATGCTCCAAGAAAAACCTGCTCAGCCCAAGTCAAGAGGACCAGGAAACATGTCTGACATTAGAAAACTTTCTTGGCAACACTGCCAAACTCTAGCCAAACATGAAGGGGAAAAATTATATCTTGTATTCCTCTGGTTTCAGCCATGCAGTGGGAAGTTGATCTTCCACACCAATACCCTGCCCGGGTGAAAATAGGCAGCATTCTGATTCCCCACATCTGATTGATGTCCATGGGGCTAAGCAGGGAGATGGTATTCCATCCCCTGCCTGGTGAAGATGGGCAGTGCTCCAATTTCCCCATGAGAGTTATGGCAGTGGAGCCGGGTGGGGGGCTGAACCTCCACTCCCACCCACAACCAACAAGATTAAATAAAGAGGTGTCAGTTGTGGCTAATCTGTGCTCCTGTTGACCTCCACCCCGGGTGTCAGCAAGACTCGGTGGGGAACTCTACCTCCACACCCACCTAGCATCAAGGAGATGGAATGAAGTCGTAGAAGGCAGGGTAGTTGACAGTGGGATAGTTGTCCCATTGTCCTTCTACCTTTGTGTCAGCAGGACTAGTGAGAAGCTAAACCTCCACCCTGTCAGGCACTGAACAGGCAGAAGAGGTAGTGGGAGGCAGGAATAATTGAAACTCCACTTCTTCTTCTGGTGTCAGGCTCAGTATGGAACCAAGCTTCATCGACACCCTGCAGCAACCATGCAGTGTGAGTCAGTGCCCACTTTTGCCAGGGTATGGTAGACAAGCCCTGCAAGAAGCTGAACACATACAACCACCCAGACCTTGAGGTGCCCCTTAAAAGAGGCATGGCCTGCACAGAAAAGATTATTAAATAGGAAACAGAGTCTCATAATATAATATCCAAAATGCCTAGGACACAACAAAAAATTATTTTTCATATCAAAAACCAGGAAAATCACAAGGATTAGAAAAGCAATCAACAGAAGCCAGCACCATGACAAATCAGATGTTACAGCAATTTGACAAGGATTTTGAGGCAACCATCATAAAAATGCCTCAATGAACAATCACAAATTCTCTTGAAACAAGTGAACAAACAGGAAAATCTCAGCAAAGAAATAGAAGTCATTCAAAAAGAATCAAATGGAAATTATAGAACTAAAAAACACAACGGCCAATTTCTTTTTAAAACTCACTGAATGTGCTCAATAGTAGAATGGGAATGGCAGACAATAGAATCAGTGAACTTGAAGATAGATCAATATAATTTTCTCAGTCTAAACAGCTGCAAGAAAATAGATTGAAAATAAAAATAAAGTCTCAAGGACCTTTGGGACAAAAACAAAAGAACACACATTATTATCACTGGAGACTTAGAAGGAGAGGAAAAAGAGCAGAACTGAAAAAGTATTCAAAGAAATAATGGCAGGCCAGGCGTGGTGGCTCACGCCTGTAATCCCAGCACTTTGGGAAGCCGAGGCAGGCGGATCACGAGGTCAGGAGTTTGAGATCAGCCTGGCCAACATGATGAAACCCTGTCTCTACTAAAAATACAAAAAAAAAAAAAGATCTGGGCACAGTGGCACACACCTGTAATCCCAGTTACTCAGGAGGCTGAAGCAAGAGAATCACTTGAACCCAGGAGATGGGGGTTACAGTGAGCCAAGATCACACCTTTGCCCTCCAGCCTGGATGACAGAGCAAGACTCCTTCTCGGAAAAGAAAAGAAACAATGACTAAAAACTCTCCACATTTGGTAAAAGACATAAACCTACAAACTCAAGAAGCTGAGCAAACTGCAAATAGAATACCCAAAGAAATCCATGCCAAGATACAAACATCATAAATAAACTTCTGAAAATTAAAGGCAAAAAAATCTTTAAAATGGCCACAAAGAAATAATACACTGCTTATAGGAACATACCAGTTTCATATCTAAAACCAGGGAGTACAGAAAAAAGTGACATTTTTTAAGTATTGGAAGAAAAGAACTCAATATAAATTTTATGTCTGACGAAAATAGCCTTTAAAAATGATGGGAAAATAAAGACAGTCTCGGAAGAAGTAAAACTAAGAAAATTTATTGTCAGCAAATCCACTGTAAAAGAATTACTAAAGGAAGTCCTATAAATGGGAAGGAAATATTAATAGAAGGCTTGAAACTTCGGAAGGAAATAACATCGGAATGGGTAAGAATAGGAATAAATATAATAGACAATCTTCTTGTTAAGTTCTTATATCATGTTTGATGATTAAAATAAAATTTCTAACACCCTCTAAAGTGGTACTTAATGTATGCAGAAGAAATACATAAAACAATTATATTTTTTAATGGAGTAATTGAGTAGGGTAAAGGGACCTCGATGGGAGTAAGCTTTCTAAATTTCACTCAAAGTGGTAAAATGTTAATAATGTCAGACTGATATGCATATTGTTAGAACCTGGACCATCCCTACTGAAACTAAAAATACTATAAATAAAAAACAGGATGACATTTTATAAAATATTGAAATAACCCACAGGAATGTAAGAAAGGGGAAACAGAGGAACATAAAACAGAAAACAAATATTTTATTTTATACTTTTTGCTGTCTTAAAATACATACATATATGTGTGTGTGTGTGTGTGTGTGTGTATATATATATATATCAGATATCCAAGTAAGAGTATCCTAATTTGACACTCAGATGCAATCATAAAGAAGAATCTAAAACATTATTACCTAAGGTATGAATTTAGAAAGTATACAAATGAACATTTTTCGAGAGGAAGTTTAAAGTAAGCTCTCAAAAATTTGTTTTATGTCTGAAGAATGATAGCCTTCATTTTAGTCAATTTTTAGTTGTTCATATAACTAGTATATTGCGGTCCCATCTGGTATAACTAAAATGAGCTATTTCTTATTTTCTAAAAGGCATCTTTTACTCTTCCAACAGTGTAGAATCATTAGTTTACAGAAGAACTATGTATATCAAAATATTTTTAAATGTTTTTATTATAAAGGAAATAAAAATATATTAGTAAAACAAAAGCAAGGCTTTTCAGACTAACGTTCTACTGACAGAAGTATTTAAGGTACATTTATTTTTCTGGTGCTGATCGCTTACTATGTTTTTAAATCATCTTGTAAAAAATTATTCAAAACAATAAAGGATTATTGATTTTATTACCATTATTACTTTATTGTATTTTTCTTTTTGCTCATTTGTAATTAGTAAATTTTTTTCAAGAAGCATGCATTGGTATTATAAGATAAAAATTCCAGGTTCATATTATACAATCATCATCAGCAAATTCTAATTTCTCTATATAATTTCCCAAGAACTATACAGATCAAGGATGTGAGCAAATAACAAATAACATCACCATCAAAGAGGATACTAAGAGAAGAAAAATATTCAAATTATTTTTATGATTAGAGCATAATATTGAAACTAGAAAGCTGGAACCCTAAGTAATTAAAACTACAGATAATTTCATTTATGAATATCAATGCAAAAATCTCAAATAAAATATGATCAAGCAAAATCAAACAGCACATTAAAAAATAATATATCCTGACTAAGTGGAATTCATTATAATAATGCAAGAATGGTTCAACAATTTTTAAAAAGCCTTTAATGTAATTCAACACATGAATAAATTTAAGGAAACAAAATCATACATCTTCCTAGGTGCTTAAGAGGCATTTGAAAATTCAACATCATTTTCTAACTTTAGAAAAAAGGATTTGTGAAATAGGATTCAATGCATTCATCCTTAAAATTATTACATATGTGTCTGTGTGTCTGTGTATGTATGTATATCCAGTCCTCAACACAAATGCTAACATTATGTAGAAAACACCACATAAATTTTCCCTAAGGCAGGGATAAGGCAAGGATGCCTATCATTTCCACTAATATATCGTCTTGTTTTGGTGACATTACTGATATGGTTTGGATCCTTCTCTACACCTAAATCTCATGTTGAATTGTAATCCCCAGTGGTGGAGGTGGGGCCTGGTGGGAGGTGATTGGATCATGACGGTGGTGGTTTCTCATGAATGGTTCAGCAACATCCCCCTTGGTGCTATCCTCATGATAGTGAGGGAGTTCTCGTGAGATCCGGTTGTTTAAAAGAGTATGGCACCTCCCCTTCTCTCTCTCTTGCTCCTACTCCAGCCACATGCTGTTTGTACTCCCCGTTTATCTACTGCCATGATTGTAAGTTTCCTGAGGCCTCCCAAGAAGCTGAGCAGATGCCAGCATCATGTTTCCTATACAGCCTGCAGAACTGTGAGCCAATTAAACCTCTTTTCTTCATAAATTACCTGGTCTCGGGTATTTCTTTATAGCAATGTGAGAACGGACTAATACAATTACCCAATGTACTAATAAGCACAGTAATTAGGAGTATAATGATTATAAAGGAAAAGATAAAACTACATCTATATGTAAGAATTACGATAGTATACTTGAAAAGAATCAATGAAAATAGAATTACAAACAAAAATATGGTTCCATGAGGAATCAAGATCTAAAATTAGCATGCAAAAATTATTTCATATATGCAAAAATAATTAGAAAATGTCATAGAAAAGAAAGATGCCCCAACAAAAACAAAAAAGTGAGCAAAACAAGAAATACAGTGAATAATAAATGTGGTGCAAAATCTATACATGGAAATAATAAAACACTATTAGAAGATGCAAGCAAAATAAACTTGAAAAGAAAGACACCCTATATTCTTGAATTTGGTGATTTGACTTATAAAGGGTTAATATTCAAGTTAATATAAAAATTACAATATGCAATTCCAATAAATACATGAAGTTACTTGCTAAGCTACAGACTTGATTCTCAAAATGCAAATAGGCAAGAAAATGTAGGAAAAAAATCAATAAAAACTACCTTAATTATATAATAAGGTCACTATAATTAAACATTGTGGTGTTAGTACAAGAAAAAATAGACAAACAGTGAAAGTGAATAGAAAGTACAAAATTAGAGTAAGTATATATGGATATTTGATATACTGTAAAGGTGGCATCTCAAATTACTGGGAAAAAGATGCACCTATAAGTAAATGATCGTAGAACAATTGCATAACTAGAAAAAGATACAATTGAATCCAAACCTGTCACTTACTATACACCAATAAAAAAATCCATATGGATCAAGGATATAAATATAAAAAAGAGAATATTACCTATACTGGAAGAAAAATAAGTAAATTATTTTAATACATGAAAACTGGAAAGTCTTTCTGTTATGATTCAAATTCTGAAGCAATAAAAAAAAATAGACCTGAATACAAAAACTCTTGTGTGTGGCAAGACAAAAAGGAAAACAAAGAAAATATAACACCATATACCAGTAAAAATACAACTCTACTCATCAGCTTTTATAAGATATGCTGTGTAATAATCCTCACATCTCCATGAACAGCAACAGCAAATGTTGATTTCTCTCTTGCCTTATTGAAATTTTGTGTTGGCTATTGCTTTGTCTCATTACTCCAGAATCCTCATTACTCCAGAATCTAGGCTGATAGAATAGCCCATTTCTGTAACACTGCTATTCTCCTGACAGTCATTTAGCACCTCCACAGGTGGTTCATGAGGATTCCAGTTGCTCCACATCTTTGCCACGGCTTGTTTTTAATTGTAGTTATTCTGACGGTTGTGTAATAGTATATTACTGTGGTTCTAATTTGCATTTACATAGTGACCAATGATGTTTAACAACTTTTCCTGGGCTTGCTGGACATTTACAAATAACTTGCCCATTTCGTGTTGGATTGTCTTGTTATTGAGTTGTAAGATTTCATTATATGTTCTGAATCCAAGTCTTTTGTAACATGTATGTTTTGCAAGTATTTTTCCCCATCTGTGGCTTATCTTTTAGTTTTCTTAATTAATGGTGTTTTCTGACAAGCCAAAGCTTATTATATTGGTGCATTTTAACTATAAAATATTTTTCTTTGGTGAGTCATATATTTTGCAAACTGTCTTTGCAAGGTTTGCCTTACCCAAGATCACAAAGATTTTTCTCATATGTTTTCTTCTAGAAGTTGTGGGGTTTTAGCTCTTATTGGGGTCTGTGATCCATTTTGAATCAAATTTTGTGTATGTTGTGAGAAAAGTGCCTAAGATCCTGTTTTCCACACAGACATCCAGCTGGATCATATCTTTCAGGACCATTTATTTAAAAGACACATTCTTTCCTCATTGAATTATCTTGACAATTTTTTAAAATTGACCATATAATCATACATCTATTTCTGAACTCTCAATTCTGTTTCACGGATCTAGATATCTATGTTTATGCCAATACAAGCATTACACATTGATAGTGCCTTCAACTCAGGGAATAAAAGTTTTCTAGACACATTCTTCTTCAAAATTCTGTATTCTTTGTGGACTTACATAAACTTTAGGATCAGTTTGACAATTTCTGTAAAAACTTCTGCCTGGATTTTAATTGAAATTGTGTTAAATAGATAAATACATTAGGAAATAATCAATATCATAACCATATTCAGTCTTCCAATTCATTAACATTATGCCTCCCAAATTATTTGTTTCCTTTAATTGCATTCAGCAATTTTTTGTATTTTTCAATGTATTGTTAAAATTATCTCTATGTTCTTTATGGTTTTTAATGCCATTATATTTGTTCACTGTTAAAATTGAGAAAATCATTGACTTTGGTCTACTGGTTTTGTCTCATTTGATGTTATATTTACATACTGGTTAGAGTAGCTTCAGTTGTAGAGATCTTAGGAATTTGTGTGTACAGGATGGCAATATCCAAAAAAATTTTTAAGTTTTATAGCTTCCTTTCATATATATACATGTATATATACACACACAGAAAAAAAACAAATAAAACATCTATCTCTCTATCTAATCTATCCATATGAATGTGCATGTGTGTGTGTATATGGAAGGTGTGTGTATATATTGTTACCTGGATGACAAAATAATATGAGCACCAAAGCCCTGTAACATGCAGTTTACCTGTATAACAAACCTGCACATGTATCCCGATCCTAAAATAAAAGTTCACAAAAATTTTTAAAAAATGAAGAAAAACATATCTCAACAGTGTAATACACACATATCCATACATACACGTATATATGGATAACTATTTAGAAAAGATACAATTGAACCCAAACCTATTTTATTTCTTTTTTCTTGCTTTATTTCACAGGCTAGGACTTCAATGACAATGTAGAATATAAGTGGGAGTAGGTATTCTTTCCATTTTCCCAATCTTATAGGACAATTATTTGATCCTTCACCATAAGTATGATGCTACCTTAAGTAAGGTTTTCTACTCCTACTCTAATGTTTGTATGTTGCTCAGAACTTTTACAATGTGTGGATGATGCATTTTGCAAAATGTTTTTAATTACATCTATTGAGATGATATGTTTTTCTTCATCTTTTTGAATTTTTAAAAACTTTTATTTTAGGCAGGTTTGTTATACAGGTAAATTGCATGTCACAGGGCTTTGGTATACATATTATTTTGTCACCCAGGTAACAAGGATAGTACCTGATACATCATTTTTTTTTGATCCTCACCCTCCTCCCACTCTCCACCCTCAAGAAGGCCCCAGTGTCTCTTGTTCTTTTCTTTGTGTCCATATGTACTAAATGATTAGCTTCCATTTGTAAGTGAGAACATGTAGCATTTCATTTTCTGTTCCTGTGGCAGTTTACTTAAGATAATGCCTCCAGCTCCATCCATGTTGCTGCAAAGGACATGATCTCATTCTTTTTTATAACTGCATAGTATTCTATGGTGTATATGTATCACATTTTTTTAAAAACAGTATACCATTGATGGGCATTTAGATTGATACCACATCTTTACGATTGTGAAGAGGGCTGCAGTGAACATACATGTTAATGTGTCTTTATGGTAGAATAATTTATAGGACTTTGGCTATACATCCAATGATGGGATTGCTGGATCGAATGGTAATTCTGCTTTGAGTTCTTTGAAAAATCGCCAAACTGCTTTTCACAATGGCTAAACTAATTTACATTCCCACCAGAAGTATGTAAGTATTCCCTTTTCTCCACAACCTTGCCAGCATCTGTTATTTTTTGACTTTTTAATAATAGCCATTCCGACTGGAATAAGATGATATCTCATTGTAGTTTTGATTTGCATTTCTTTAATGATTAGCGATGTTGAACAGTTTTTATATGCCTGTTGGCCACATGTATGTCTGCTTTTCAAAAATGTCTGTTCATATCCTTTACCCACTTCTTCTAAGGTTGTTTGTTTTTCACTTGTTAATTTGTTTGAGTTCATTATAGATTCTGGATATTAGACCTTTGTCAGATGTGTAGTTTGCAAATATTTTCTACCAGTCTGTAGGTTGTCTGTTTATTGTTTCTTTTGCTGTGCAGAAGCTCTTTAGTTTAATTAGATCCCATTTGTCAATTTTTGTTTTTGTTGCAATTGCTTTGGTGTCTTAGTCATGAAATCTTTGCCAGGTCTGTGTCCAAAATAGTATTCCTAGGTTATCTTCCATGGATTTTATAATTTTATGTTTTACATTTAAGTCTTTAATCTATCTTGAATTGATTTTTGTAAATGGTGTAAGGAAAGGATCCAGTTTCAATCTTCTGCACATAGCTGGCCAGTTATCCTGGCACCATTTATTGAATAGGAAGTCCTTTCCCCATTGCTTGTTTTTTTCAACTTTGTTGAAAATCAGATAGTTGCAGGTGTGCAGCCTTATTTCTGGGTTCTCTATTCTGTTTCATTGGTCTGTGGGTCTTCTTTTGTACCAGTACCATACTGTTTTGGTTACTGTAGCCTTGTAGAATCATTTGAAGTCTGGTATTGTGATGCCTCCAGGCTTGTTCTTTTTCTTTAGGATTGCCTTAGCTATTTGGCCTCTGTTTTGATTCCATGTAGATTTTAAAGTAGTTTTATCTAGTTCTGTGAAGAATATCATTTGTAGTTTGATAGGAATAGCATTAAAATCTGTAAATTGCTTTAGTCAGTACAGCCATTTGAACATTCATTCTTCCTATCCATGAACATAGGATATTTTTCCGTTTGTGTCACCTCTGATTTCTTTGAGCAGTTTTTCATATTTCTCATTGTAGATATCTTTCACCTTCCTAATTAGCTGTATTCCTAGGTATGTTATTCTTTTTGTGGCTATTGTGAATGAGATTCTCTCTCTCTTTCTTTCTTTCCTTCTTTCCTTTCTTTTTTTTTCTTTCTTTCTTTCCTTCCTTCCTTCTTTCTTTCTTCTTTTCTTCTTTCTTTTTTTCTTTTTTTTTTTTGTCAGAGTCTCGCTCTGTTACCCAGGCTTGGTTCAAGCGATTCTCCTGCCTCAGCCTCTTGAGTAGCTGGAATTACAGGCACTCCACCACACCCAGCTAATTTTTTTGTATTTTTAGTAGAGACGAGGTTTCACCATGTTGGTCAGGCTGGTCTCAAACTCCTGACCTCGTGACCCCCCCGCGTCAGTCTCCCAAAGTGACCCCCCCGCATCAGTCTCCCAAAGTGCTGGGATTGCAGGCATGAGCCACTGTGCCCAACTGGGATTTTGTTCTTTATTTGACTCTCAGCTTGGATGTTGTTGGTGTATAGGAATGCTACTAATTTTTGTACATTGATTTTGTATATTGAAACTTTGCTGAAGTTGTTTATCAGATCAAGGAGCTTTTATGGAGTTTTCTATGTATAGAATCATATAATCTGCAAACAGGGTAACTTGACTTCCTCTCTTCCTATTTGAATGCCTTTTATTTCTTTCTCTTGCTTAATTGTTCTGGCCATCATTTCCAGTACTATATTGAATAGGAGGGGTGACAAAGGGCATCTTTGCCTTGTACTGATTTTCAGAGGAATCTTTACAGCTATTCCCCACTCCGTATGATGCTGGTTGTAGGTTTTTCATAGATGGCTCTTATTATTTTGAAGTATGTTCCTTCAATACCTAGTTTGTTGAGGGTTTTTAACATGAAATGATGTTGAATTTTATCAAAAGCCCTTTCTGCATCTATTGAGATGGTCAGATGGTTTTGTTTTTAGTTCTGTTTATGTGATGAATCACATTTATTGATTGGCCTATGTTGATTCAGCCTTGAATCCCAGGTATAAAGCCTACTTGATTGTGGTGGATTAGCTTTTTTATGTGCTGCTGGATTTAGTTTGTTAGTATTTTGTTAAGAATTTTTGCATATGCTCATCAAGGATAGTGGCCTGACATTTTCTTTTTATGTTATGTCTCTTCTAGGTTTGGTATCAGCCTGATGTTGTTCTCATAGGATGAGTTAAGGAGGGGCCCCCTCTCCTGGATATTTTGGAATACTTTCAGTAGGAATGGTACCAGCACTTCTTTATACTTCCGATAGAATTTGGCTGTGAGTCCATCTAGCCCTGAGCTTTTTCTGGTTGGTAGACTTTTTGTTACTAATTCAATTTCAGAACTCATTATTGGTCTGCTCGGGGATTCAATTTCTTCCTGGTTCAATCTTGGGAGATTGTATGTTTCTAGGAATTTATTCATTCCTTCCAAGTTTTCTAGTTTGCATTCATAGAAGTGTTTGTAGTAGTCTCTAAGAGTTTTCTAATTATTATTATTTCTGTGTGGTCAATGGTAACATCTCTGTCATTTCTGATTGTGTTTATTTAGATCTTCTCCTTTTTTTCTGTATTAGTCTAGCTAGCAGTCTCTCTATCTTATTAATCTTCCAAAAATTTACTTCTGGATTTGTTAATCTTTTCTATGGTTTTTCACATTTAATTTCCTTCAGTTCAGCTCTGATTTTGGTTCTTTCTTGTCTTCTGCTGGCTTTTGGGTTTGTTTGCTCCTCTTTCTCTGGTTCCCCTGGTTGTGATGTTAGGTTAATTTGAAATCTTTCTAAATTTCTAGTGTGGGTGTTTAGTGCTATGCATTTCCCTCTTTACGTGGCTTTAGCGTGTCCCAGAGATTCTTGTATGTTGTCTCTATGTTTTCATTAGTTTCAAAGAATTTCTTGATGTCTGCCTTAATTTCATTGTTTACCCAAAAGTCATTCAGGAGAAGGTCATTTAATTTCTATATAATTGTATGATTTTGAACAATTTTATTAGTATTAACTTCTATTTTTGTTGTGCTGTGGTCTGAAAGGGTGGTTGGTATGATTTCAGTTATTGTGAATTTGTTAAGGATTGTTTTATGTCTGATTGTGTGTTTGATTTTAAAGTACGTACCATATGCTGATGAGAAGAATGTATATTCTCTTGTTTTCAGATGGAGAGTTATGTAGATATCTATTAGGTTCATTTGGTCAAGTGTTGAGTTCAGGTCCTGTATACCTTCGTTAGTCTTCTGCCATGATAATGTGTCTAATACTTTCACTAGGATCATGAAGCCTCTCAATATTTTTGTGTGGTTATCCAAGTCTCTTTGTAGGTCACTAGGTACTTGTTTTACAAATCTGGGTGCTCCTGTATTGGGTGTTTATATATTTAGGATACTTAGATCTTTTAATTGAATTGAGTCCTTTACCTTTACCACTATGTAATGCTCTTATTTGTCTTTTGTATCTTTCTTGGTTTAAAGTCTGTTTTGTCTGAAATTAGAATAACAACCTGGGCTGGGCACAGTGGCTCATGCTTGTAATCCCAGCACTTTGGGAGACCGAGGCAGGTGTGTCACTTGAGGTCAGGAGTTCAAGACTAGCTTAACCAACATGAGGAAAACCCATATCTACTAAAAAACACAAAAAAATTTAGCCGGACATAGTGGCAGGCACCTGTAATCCCAGCTACTCAGGAGGCTGAGGCAGGAGAATCACTTGAACCCAGGAGGCAGAGATTGCAGTGAGCATAGATCACGCCATTGCACTCCAGCCTGGGTGACAGAGTAACTCAATCTCAAAAGAAATAAAAATAAAAATAAAAAATAACAACCCTTGCTGTTTTCTGTTTACTTGGTAGATTTTTTTCAACCCCTTTACTTTAAGCCTGTGAGTGTTACTGCATGCGAGATGGGTCTCCTGGAGACTGCATATTGTTGGGTCTTGCTTTTTTATTCAACTTGCCACTCTGTGCCTTTCAGTTGGGGGCATTTAGACTATTTACATTTAAGGTTAATATTGAAATGTGCAAATTTGGTCCTGTCATTTTGTTGTCAGCTGGTTATTATGCAGACTTATTTTTCTGGTTGCTTCGTAGTCTCACTGGTCTATATACTTAACTGTGTTTTTGTAGTGACTAGTAATGGTCTTTCTTTCCATATTTAGCACTCCCTTTAGGACCCCTTTTAAGGCAGTCTAATGGTAACAAATTCCCTTAGCATTTGCTTGTCTGAAAAGCATCTTGTTTCAACTTTGCTTATAAAGCTTAGTTTGGATGGATATGAAATTTTCGGTTGGAAATTCTTTTCTTTAAGAATGTTGAATATAGGCTCCTAACCTCCTATGGCCTGTAGGGTTTCTTCTGAAAGGTCTACTGTTAGCCTGATGGAGTTCCCTTTGTAGGTAAACTGCCATTTCTCTCTCGCTTCCTTTAACATTTTTTCTTTTATGTCATTCATGGAGAATCTGATGACTGTGTGTCTTGGGAATGGTCTTTTTCTGTATTACTGTGCAGGAGTTCTCTCTATTTTCTGAATTTGAATATGGGCATCTCTAATAACGTTGGGAAAATGTTCATGAACAATGTCCTGAAGTATATTTTGAAGCTGTTAGTGTTTTCTCCCTCTCTTTCAGTGATGCAATGAATTGTAGATTTGGTCTCTTTATATAATTCCGTATTTCTCAGCAGATTTGTTCATTCTTCTATACTGTTTTTTTCTTTAGTTTTGTCTGACTGAGTTATTTTGGCGAACCAGTCTTTGAGCTCTGAAATTCTTTCCTCAGCTTGGTTAATTCTGCTGTCAATACTTGTGATTGTGTTCTGAAATTCTTGAAGTGGGTCATTCAGTTTTGTCAGAATAGTTTGGTTCTTTCTTAAAATGGCCATTTTCTCTCATCTCCTCCATGCTTGTATCATATTCCCTAGAATTCTTGGATTGGTTTTTGACCTTCTGAATCTCAACTATCTTCGTTCACATTCATATTCAGAATTCTATTTATGTTATTTCAGCCATTTCAGCCTGGTCACGAACCATTGCTGGGGAACTACTGTGGTCATTTGGAGGCAAGACTCTCTGGCTTTTTGAGTTGGCAGAGTTCCAGGGCTGGTTATTTCTCATCTTTATGGGCTGATGTTCCTTCAATCCTTGAAGTTGCTGTCTTTTTATCATTTTGTTGTTGTTGTTGTGTTGGCTTTTGTCCTCTTTGATGTCCTTGGGGGTATACTTATGGTATAAGGTAGCTTCAGTTGACTGGCTTCATTTCTGGAAGATTTTAGGAGGCCAGAGCTCAACTCAGCACTCCTGGGCTGAGTGCTCTAAATCATAGGGGCTGATAGCAGGCCCTGGCCCCTTAAGGTTAGGAACCTGCTGCACTGGAGGAGTTGAGGTATTCCTGGACTGCTGGCCACAACACTATGATGGGTTGTGCCAGTCAAAGCTGTTCATGGGGAGGTGACAGCAGAATCTGTGGATCTGTGCTTTTTCATACCTGTCAGTAGCAGCAACAGCAGCATGGTGGCAGGGTGTCCAGTTGTTGGCTAGTGAGGCATGCTGGCCCGTAGAGGACAGACTTTCTCCATGCAGGTGTTTGCAGTGGCAGCATATGGGGGACAGGTGTTAGGGCTACTGTTGTCTGTGGATACAGTGGTGTCTGTATAGGGGCAGGGTGCTGGTAGATGTGGGACTTGCAATTTCTGTGTATGTGTTCATGCCAGAGCAGCCATATCAGTGCAGGACAGGAGATGGCACTTTTGGCCTCCGTGCATGTGCTTGTGCTGGCAATGCTAGCATGATAGGGCATTCAGGGGCAGAGTGCACTCAGGACAGCAGCAATTGCACAGTTATCTTCATTATTTTCTACATGGGGAATTACATTAATTGAATTAAAAATGATAAACCAACTGAGTGTGGTGGCTCACGCCTGTAATCTCCACATTTTGGGAGGCTGAGGCAGGCAGATCATGAGGTCAGGAGATGGAGGCAATCAGCTAACGTGGTGAAACCCCATCTCTACTAAAAATGCAAAAATTAGCCGGGCGTGGTGGTGTGTACCTGCAGTCCTCGCTACTCAGGAGGGTGATGCAGGAGAATTGCTTGAACCCAGGAGGCGGAGGTTGCAGTGAGCCAAGATCGTACCACTGCACTCCAGCTTAGTGACGGAGCAAGACTCCATCTTAAAATAATAATAATAATAATAATAATAATAATAATAATAAACCAGCCTTACAATCCTGGGATAATACCATCTGGTCATCATGTATTATCTGTTTTGTTGTTGTTGTTGTTTTGTTTTGTGTTTAGAGATGGACTCTCACTCTGTCACTCAGGCTGTAGTGCAGTGGTGTGATCTCAGCTCACTACAACCTCCACCTCCCAGTTCAAATAACTCTCCTGCCTCAGCCTCCCAAGTAGCTAGGATTATAGGCTATCTGTTTTTTATATAGCGTGGTGTAATTTTTAAATATTTGGCTCAGGATTCTTACATCCTGTTTTATAAGGGATATTGCTCTTTAGCTTTGTTTGCTTTTGAAGTCTTTATTTGGAGATGGTGTTCAACTAATGCTAGACTCGTAACATGCTCTGAAAAATGTCGTCTCCTTTTACTTTCTTACAGAGTTTGTTAGGATTGATATTGTATTTTCCTACATATGCAATACAACTCTTTTATGAAGTTGTCTGTGCCTACAGTTTCTTTTGGGAAAGTCTTCAAGTAATAAATTTAATTTATTTGATAGATACAGAACTATCGAGGTGTCTATTTCTCAATAAGTCAGTTTTTTAATTAAGACCTTTCAAACAATTTGCCCAATTCATTTAAGTTCTCAATTTTTATTGGAATAAAGTTGTTCATAATATTATTTTATAATCTTTTCAATGACTGTTGGATCAGTAGAGACATCACTTATTTCACTTCTGATGATGATAATTTGTGCCTTCTCTCTTTTTTCTTAATTCATCTACTAGACATTCAATAATTTTTTTATCTTTCCAAAGGACAAACTTTGAATTTTATTCATCTCTGTTTTGGGAGTCTGTTTTCTCTTTTACTATGTTGGCTCTCATCTTTATTTACTTGCTTTCACTTACTTGGGTTTTATTAACTCTCCTTTTTTAGCTTCCTATACTGAAGCTTAGCTCATTGATTGTATGCCCTTTCACTTTACTAATATAAGCATTAAAAGATATAAATGTCTGTATTGGCTGGGTGTGGTGGCCCATGCCTGTCATCCCAGCAGTCTGGGAGGCTGAGGCAGGCAGATCACCTGAGGTCAGGAGTTCAAGGCCAGCCTGGCCAACATGGTGAAACCCATCTCTACTAAAAATACAAAAATTAGCTAAACTTGGTGGTGGGTTCCTGTAATCCCAGCTACTCAGGAGGCTGAGGCAGGAGAATCACTTGAACCCAGCAGGCGGAGGCTGCAATGAGCCAAGATCACCATCACACTTCAGCCAGGGCAGCAGGGCAAGACTCTGTCTCAAAAATAAATAAATAAATAAATGTCTCTGTCTACGCTTTAATTGTATCCCACAAATTTTGAAATACAGTTGCTTTCTTTACATTTGATTTCAAATATTTTCTAATTTCCTTTCTGATTTCTTTTTTGATCTAAGGGTAATCTGGAAGTGTGTTGGTTGCTTTCTAAATTGCTGTTATCGCTCAATGACTTTTTTGCTTAATTATCTTGTTATAAGGGAACATACTCTACACAACTACAGTCCCCTTAAATTTATTGGTAAATTCATCTATGTCTTCTGTAACTCTCTGTGGTAGAAAAAAAAAGCCCCCCAAGATATCCATGTCCTAATCCACAGAACCTAAAAATATATTACCTTACATGGCAAAAGGGATTTTTCGAATGTTATTAAATTAATGATTTGGGAATGGAAAGATTTTGTATTATCTGTGTCAAAGACTAAAACAATGTACAAATTTTGCTAGATATTGTCTATTCCTTTCCATAAATACCATTTTTCCTTGTCATCAGCAATATGTGATTGTCTCTACCCCTGAAGCCTGGCCAAGAGAATATGTTGTAAGACTTTTGGATTTTTGTCACTGTGATAGGTCAAAATTTGTACATTAACAGAGTTTTACATGTAACTTATTGTGATCAAATTAAGCCTTTTTGCATATGTTAAAAGTCATTTGTAAAATTCAGCTGTGAATCCATCTGGTCCTGGACTTTTTTTGGTTGGTAGGCTATTAATTATTGCCTCAATTTCAGAGCCTACTATTGGTCTATTCAGGGATTCAACTTCTTCCTGATTTAGTCTTGGAAGAGTGTAAGTGTCCAGGAAATTATCCATTTCTTCTAGATTTTCCAGTTTATTTGCATAGAGGTGTTTATAGTATTCTCTGATGGTAGTTTGTATTTCTGTGGGGTCGGTGGTGATATCCCCTTTATCATTTTTAATTGCGTCGATTTGATTCTTCTCTCTTTTCTTCTTTATTAGTCTTGCTAGTGGTCTGTCAATTTTGTTGATCTTTTCAAAAAACCAACTCCTGGATTCATTGATTTTTTGGAGGGTTTTTTGTGTCTCTATCTCCTTCAGGTCTGCTCTGATCTTAGTGATTTCTTGCCTTCTGCTAGCTTTGGAATGTGTTTGCTCTTGCTTCTC